>NC_139921.1:12854714-13321693 GCF_963514095.1 Eutrigla gurnardus | reverse complement strand
GCACACACTTGTATAATATTTAGTTAGATAGGCCACTTTGAATTAGTGTACTTATTTGTTTATTGTTAATAAACCCCTTTTAAGCATACTGCTGTGTTATTAATGTTGTATAATGGTGAGTGATATCAACCTCTTCTCTGCGAAGAATTCACAGATCCTTCACCTGTTTGTACTCATATGCTAATAGTTATTAGGGCCCGAGCGCTGACAACGTTGGGCTGCGAAGCCCTATTGTTATTGCAATCTTTATTATTCTTTCACGGGTTCGACGTGCCTTTTGGGGGCCTCAGCATTAAAAAAAACTAACCAAATTTGGTGTGTCCATGCAGTCTGGTGAAAAATTTGAGAATTTGGCGGTTTCGCATTCGGTCACGAAAAAGTTGCTCGCTAACGCCACCTAGCGTGTTTATTCGCCAGCCCTGCCGCACCGCAACTCTGATTGACATGAAATTTTGCACACATGTGCGGACAATTGTCCTCTACAAAAAATCCTCTTGGAGTACCACAGTCTGCCTACCGAAATTTTCCGCCATCTTGGATTTTTTGAAAAACCGGACGTTGCGCATTTCTCCGACACCGTTGATCCAATTTGGACGAGATTTGGTGTGCTTACTAGACCTAGCTGGGATCATGGTCCAAAAAGGTTTTGAAAATATACTTTTAAAAAGAAGATATCGGCCAATGAACATAAGAGGGTTGTGCCACCAAAACACAATTAGCATAACTCCATCAGCTTTGGCCCAATAATTACGAAACTCTAAACCTACGTTGCCATAGCTTTAAAGAACATACATGTCAATTTTCATCAAAATCGAGTAATGTGGGGCGCTTCCAAAAATTGCCAAAAATTGACATTTTTGGCCGTTTTTGGCCATTCACGGGGGTTGTACTAAATCTAACTTGTACTATACCGTTGATCCGATTGATACCAAAATTGGATATATGGTTGGAAAGGCCTTAAGGACAAAAAGTTGTCAAAAAATGTCCAGAATATGTAGGGCCGTGGCCAGGGCGACGCCGTGACTGCGCTACTATTTTGAACCTTCGCCAAGAGCAATAAAGCTGTTATACCTTCAGCGTTTCTTCTCCAATCTGCTCCAAAAACACAACTGCACTGCACTTTTGACTCACAGTCAGAGCGCCACCTAATGGCAACATGAAATGTGACTGATTTTATGCCCTTTTTCTGAGCAACAGCCCCCCCTCTAGGTTGGGCGTACACGCACAAAATATTTTTTCCTACATAGACCATGTTGAGATGTACAAAAAAGCCTCTTGGACCCACTGCCGAAAGTCAACAGGAAGTGGGCAAAAAAAATGTTTTTAACCACCTGCGTATCAGCTCTGTGACTGTAAATAGTGGGGGAGGGGAGAGAGAAACACTAAGGGGACTCAGAGAGATGTCAGGAAGGCATGGAGAAGATGTGACCTCTGTCACTGTTTAACACCAGATCAACACTCATGAAACTTTCCACACCTGCTAATGACTTTATACATTGTCTGATCAGGTCCAAACTTCACATGCACCTCAGACAGCTGTCAGTGGAACCTTCGCCATGGACATCAATACTATTATAACTCTAGTGTTTCTTTTCTGATCAGCTCCAAACTTTCCATACTTGATTACACTTCCTTCCTGAACATGTCTGCACTGTTATATTGCCTCACAGAGCGCCACCTACTGGCGACAGCAGATGTCATTGATTTTGTGACTTTTTCCAAGTAACAGCCACACCTGGTTATTTTTTCACTAATTCCTCTCATTTCAGCCTGCAAGGAGGACACAGGGGGAGGAGGAGGGGTCACGCTAGGGGAACAAGGAGAGATGGCAGGAAGGCATTGACATGTGTGTGAGCTCTGTGACTGAAATGTAGTTTCACTTGTGACCGCAGGCACTCCACGACTGCACGTGCCAGATAGTTGGCTTTGAATGTCAATCACTTGGGTCTTAACTAGTGCCACTAGGAGGCGGCCGCAGCACAGGTAGGTGGCTGCCACACTGCCATGTGAACGCAGGCACTCCACGACCGCACGTGAGAGATGGATGCCTTTCGGTGTCAATCGCTTGTGTCTCAACTTGCGCCACAAGAGGCAACCACAGCACGGGTAGCGTCCACGACACTGCCCTGTGACTGCAGGCACTCCACGACCGCATATGAGCGAGGGCCCGTCACGATACTGCTATGCAGTTTTAATTAATTATTGGCATTTTAGAACAAACCCCTTTATATGAGACTAAGTTTCTGTTTTTCCGTACCTTTTGATATACAAAATAAACACATTTAAAAATGTATGGTCGCTATTTTGTCACACTGACAACATATATATGTATACACACGCTGACATACAGCCTCTTACAGCGACACGGTTTAGCGCATCTGGGACGCGCAGAAGTCAGTGCGCTGCGGCGCGGCGCTGATGGGGATACTGTCATTGCAGCGATAAGCTGCGCGTCACAGCCGTGAGGTGCTGCTGACACTTCCAGTGGAATATGGGGGTGTGAGCCTAAACTGCAAACTTGTTTCTTTGATCAGCTGTTGTGCCGCTGTCACCGCTCTCTCTCTCTCTCTCTCTCAGACACACACGCACACACGCTACGTAAAGCACTTTGTGTGTATTCTGTTGTTGTTTATTACATCATGTCAAGGAGAGCCTGTTTCTGCGACCTGCACCAAGGCTCAGACTCCCCCTCCCGTCCTTCCTCCCACCCGGGCATGGAGCCTGGAGCACGGCTCAGGTGCTCCGGCTCCGTGAACCGGAATCAGGTGCGCTCCTGATCCCGATCTCCGTGCCTCTGCGACCTGCGAAACCAGTTCGTCCCCATCCCCGTGCGCTCCTCTGACCGCAGATTGCTATGATCAGCTGATCCTCCATGTCTCTAGGCAATATGTGATGCTACCGATAAACGCGAGCCGCTTGCAAACGGAGCATTTATCGGTACGCACATACACACGCACACCCTCAATGTAAAGCACAGTGAGAAAACTTTCAGCTTCGAACTTAGAATCTCTAGCGCTTTATTCTATTGTGCAAAAAGACACCGGACTGAATTGTGAAGCTTCTGAACAGCAGACAAGCAATCATCAGGCCACATATTGGAAAGCACGCACGCTATACTTTGAAGCAAAGTCAAATAACGTCAACGTGAGGATTTGACATCTCGCAGGACTGGATTTGACATCTCGCGGGACTGGATTTGACATTTCGCGGGACTTTTTACACTTATGGATCGCGCTGGGTAAATGTCGACGGAAAGGGGAGTAGTGAGAAATATAATCCGTTGCCATCCTAGTAAATATTCTAGTGAGGTTGTTGCAAACATTGTTTAACACGAAATATATGTGTGCTATTATTATTATTAGTTTGAGCTGTGTAGCTGTTTAACGTTAGGTGTTAGGTGTGCAAGTCTGTGAGGGGAGCGCCATATTCTCATGTAATTTATCGGAGAGGGACTCGTAATCACAATTTAAAACCATCTTGGCATATATTATGCTGATTGATTGTGTATCGTTCAGCATTACAAATATGTAAAGTGATTTCCATCCATTTGCTGAACTTGAGATAGATTTCTCACTGCCAGCATTTTCAGCAACAATTTGTAGTTACTAAGTGTAGAGTCACTGTAGTTGGTTGGGCTTTTTGCTTGCTTTTGGGGGGGGGGAAATTGGTAAAGAATTTCAAACAAGCAAATTTGTGTGTGGTATGTATAGGAATTCTCTAAACAGTGATTGTGATTTTGTTTGAGACTAAATATTTTAGATTTGTAGATGACATACTTGTGAAATACAGTAGAAAACCTGAAAGTAGGAACTTTTGACAATCTAAATATTTTCATTTACTTTTCATAATTAGCAAGCAACAGATTGCAGGGTTTAGGGTTATCAGTTTTTACCGGAAACTGGATTGCACTTTTTCACAATGAATTGGTGTTTGTAAATTTGAAACCCCCAGAAAGACTGAGCTTTTGAAACATTATAGGCTGCAGCATCTGCATAGTGGACAATTTCTGCCATGTCTTTATTGGGAATGTTATTGCTCTTTCAAAACATGGGCCAGCCTCAAATTGCATATGTCAAGAAGTCATTCATCTCATGAAACAGTGAAAGCAAATGTCTTGTCTTTTAAATGTCCATGTTGCACTTTAAGCACCATCTCCACAGAAAGGGAGTACTTTGAGCATATTGGCCGTCATTTAAAAAAGCAAGAAACTGTCTAATGTGTTTTTGAAAACTGCCATTTCAAAACTAACATTCATGGTACATTTGCCTCTCATAGAAGCCGGAAACACACTCCTCACTCTTTGGATGACTTCAAGTCAGAGCTTTTACTCAGGTATGTGAATCTTGTAAATGCAGGGGATGATCTATCTCAAAACAATTTTGGAGATTGATAAAACAATGTTCAGTGAGCAAATTAACTGCTGAGCTAACACTCCAACATGTGCATTTTGTTTCAATTAAATTGGCAAGAATAGCTTGGTTTTTACAGAGACCAGACTGTTGAAAGAAGCTGTCTTAACATTTGTTTATTAAAATACTGAATTGTGAAATGTGGTTCTTGTTTTTTTATTTCCCCTGACTTAAGTAAATCAAGTTACTAGTACTAAATAAGGTATGTTAACTATTTGCATGGACATTTCTAAGTAGAAAACAAGACAAAAATTAAGTAAGAGCAATTTAATTTGAATGACGAGACAATGGAGAGGGGCGGGGCAGACCTGACGCCGCTGCGTGCATGCCTTTAGCCTGGAGAATTAGATGGAGTTGGTAAACTTGCCGCAGATGAATTCACCGTCGCCGTTTTCTGGTCATGATAATACGTGTATGAGAAAAAGAGAAGAAGGGGGGTCGGTGGCGGCCGCGTGCCGGGCAGATAATCCATGTTGATGTGTCGGGTTACATCGGGTCTGGGCTTTAAAAGCCACGGGCTGGGTCGGGTCGGGTTGTAATTTTCAGGCCCGTTGAGAACTCCACTGCCAGTTCCCAACACCAGGTTAGAGCAGAGTCAGTGATGCCAAGTTCAGCCAGGGTGGAGAGGAGAATTTGGTGGTTGACTGTGTGAAATGCAGCAGATAGGTCGAGGAGAATGATAACGGAGGAGTGCGATGAGGCTCTGGCGTCTTCAGGGCCATCTCAGTGGAGTGAGCAGTCCTGAATCCTGATGGATTAGGGTCGAGGAGGTTGTTCTGTGAGAGATAGGTTGACAGTTGGTTGTAGGCGGCACGTTCCAGGGTTTTAGAGAGGAATGAAAGAAGAGATACAGGTCTGTAGCTTTGGATGTCAGCAGCGTCTAGGGGGGGATTTTTTTAGGAGGGGCTTCACTGTAGCTGTCTTAAAAGCCGCTGGAATGACACCTGAGGTGAGGGACGAGTTGATCAGGGTGGTGAGGAATGGCAAGATGTTGTGTGAGATGTCTTGGAGAAGAGAGGAGGGAATTGGGTCAAGGGAGCAGGTGGTGGCACAGTAAAACGTAACAAGTGCATGAATGTCTTCAGAGGTGAGAGGGCTAAAGCTGGTAAGGCCATCAGAGTTGAGAGTTAGTGGAGATGTTTTCTGGGAGGTTATAGGAGTGAATGAGGAGCTGATGTCATTTACTTTCTTGGTAAAGTAAGTTGCAACGTCAGCAGTGAGGGAGGAAGGAGGTGGAGGGGTAGGAGGGGTGAGGAGGGAGGAGAACATGGAGAAGAGTTTCATGGGGTTGGAGGCGGAAGACTTGATCCTTGAGGTAGAAGGCAGATTTAGCTGCCGAAACAGTTGAGGTGAAGTCAGAGAGGAGGTGGTGGTAGTGAGCAAGGTCCTCATCCTGGCCCGATTTCTTCCATTTTCTCTCTGTCACTCGCAACACTGATCTATTGGTTCTCAGAGGTTCTGACAGCCAGGGAGGGGAGGGAGATGATCACGCTGGTTGTGAGGTGAGAGGACAGAAATTGTCCAAAGAAGAGGAGAGTGAGGACATTAGGATGGAGGAAGCTACTTCAGTGGGCATTAGGGAGAATTGTTCTGTGGATGGTAGTGAGGAAAGAACAGTTGAGGAGAGAGCTGATGGAGTGAGGGATTTCATGTTGCGGTTCGAGGCATAGAGGGGAGGGATGTGGTGGAATTACAGGGGAGGGAGAAAGTCACAAAGTGGTGGTCGGATACGGTGAGCAGGGTAACAGAGAGTGCCGAGATGCCACAGGATCTTGTGAAGACAAGGTCAACTTGGTTCCTGGCCTGGTGAGTGGGTGGAGGGGGGGAGAGTGTGAGGTCAGATGTGGAGAGGAAGTCAATGAATTCAGATGAGTGCAGCTTTCCTGGGTAGTTGTTGAAGTCACCGAGGACAAGGAGTGGTGTGCCATCATCAGGGGAGCAGTTTAGGAGGGCATCCATCTCATCTAAAAAGTCACGGAGAGGACTGGGTGGGCGATAGATCACTATGATGTTGAGTTTGAAAGGAAGGGTGACAGTGACGGCGTGGATTTCAAGTGCAGATCGGGTAGGTGGTCCAGGGGAAGGACCTGGTAGGACCACCTGGGTGAGATAAGGAGTCCAGTTACTCCTCCTCGACCTGTTCGTCTTGGGGAGTGTGAGAACGAGTACGCAGTTGAGAGGACAGCTGGAGTGACAGTTTTTTCTGAGGTGATCCAGGTCTGAGGTAAGGGCCAGGAAGTGGAGAGTCTGCAGGGAGGCATACGCTGAAATGGTGTTCGCCTTCTTGACTGCAGACTGGCAGTTCCATAGACCCCCTAGTACTTCAAGTTCCGTACCGGTGGAGAATGGTGGGTAGCAGAGATTGGATGGGTTACAGCCTCGACCAATGGGTCTCTGGTGAAATCTTCTCCGGCTTGATGTCCTGACTGGGATAGGACACATGGCTGCGATGGGTGGTGGTTGAGATGTCATGCCTACCTCAATGGACTTCCTCGATGGACTCCCGCAGATAGACTCCCTTGTCTTTGTTCGACTGTCTTGACTCCCGCAGATTGACTCCCTTGTCTTTGTTCGGCTGTCTTGACTCCCGCAGATTGACTCCCTTGTCTTTGTTCGGCTGTCTTGACTCCCGCAGATTCACTCGCTTGTCTTTGTTCGGCTGTCTTGACTCCCGCAGATTGACTCCCTTGTCTTTGTTCGGCTGTCCTGACGCTGCAGCTGGCGCTGTAGTGACAAGCTCTTAAGTGCTTGGTTTACCTCATGCAGGTTTAGCCCCTCCCTCCAATCAAGTCTATTGCCTACAGCTGAGCTGGCTGAAAGGTAATTGCCCACTCAGTAGGAACAGCTTCACAAGAATTTAAACAACAAGCTATTTAGACAAGACTAAATGTTACAACTAGCTCTACTCACAGAATGCCTAAACCAAAATATACAATGCCAATAAATATTACAAAAATGTATTGGCATAAATTTATACTTTATATTTTTATACTTATTTGACTCTCTTTCTTCTCTTTCTCTTATAACTGCAGCAGTATAACTTCCCGAGGGATTACTAAAGTATTCTGATTCTGATTTCCACAGATATTTATGAACAAATATAAATAAATGCGAATGTGGGTGCAAACTACAAATAGCCTACTGATCCCGTCTAACAGGATGTAACTTTTTCTATGACTTCTTGTCAAATCTTCCGAAGGCTGATGGAAACTGTCCAACTGGAGTGCAGCGTTTAGGCTCTGCCTCCTGCTTCTCCGCTGCTCTCGTCTAGGCTTCTCTTCCAGGCGAGGCGCAGTTCACCTCGAACGATCCGACTAATAATAACGCGACTTAACGAGACGAAACAACGTTAAAACATTTCGTCTCGTCTCGTTTAGGTCAACAAAAATGAAGACACATCTTAGTTTTTATTTTGTAAACCACATTTAGTCTTGTTTTTATTTGTCTATTATATTATGCATTATATATTTAATTATCGTTATCATCACATGACCAGCATTTTAGTTGCGTCTAGTCTCGTTTTTCTCACGTGATAAAGGTTCATTGACGAGAATATTTCGTCATAATTTTCGTTAACGAAAGCAACACTACTGTACTCACAGAATGCCTAAACCCAAATCTATAATTAGTTTCTGACTTACCAACAAGATACAAAGCAGCTTCCTTCCTCTCTTCAGACAAAATGTAGTTGGTGAATTAAATTGGTGAGGAAAAATACAATTACTGCTGACACACGCGCATGCATGCACACACACACACACACACACTAGAAGAAGCTATTAAGTATTAGCAAAGAAGACTAGAGGTCTCACATGGGAGGAATAAACACAAATGATGGCAACATGAGAATAGAAATGCACCCTCTATGTTGCAGTGTAAGCAGTCACACTAAGCTTGTGTGGGCGGACTCACTGGCTTGCTGAATACAATTACTGACACACCACAGTGCTTATTTGCCTCCTCAAAATAGTACATCGGCTTGTGTTCTGTAGTGCCTCTCTCAAAATCATCATTTGTCTTCCTGGTGATCTGATGTGCTTCCCAAAAAACCTCAGAAAAACACACAAATGTATGCCAGAGGGAGGGCAGTGTTGCTGTGATTTTTTTGGCCCATTGTTGTAAAATGCTGCAAGAATGCTGCTGCAGCTGTGTGATGTCTGTCTTTTCACTTCATTTCCCCCTCTTTTCCATCTCAGACGTTAATAATCTGAGCGGTAGCATTGTTTAGCCTACACACACACAATTAACAAAGGCAGTTATTACATGCATTTCTCTCAGTGTTGCAGCTGCGGCAGGTCAGTAAATCTACACATTCTACCTCGCTCTGGCAGCAGCCACCCGATCATCCTTCGCACCTGTCACTCAGTGACTCAATTAAATGGACCACTAAGCACCAATGTTTATCTCAGGGGAGAGATTACCTTCAAAGCGAGGGACTGCGGATTTTAGGGCTGAATGTATGTTTTTTAAGGTCTGGCTGGTCAGATCATACGTTTTTGTATTTGTCTACAACTGTAGTCACACAGGGTAAGCAAACCTGTCTTACAATCCGCGGTGACATGGATATTTCACGGCTGTCTAACATGGAGCTATCTGATCCTGTTTGGGCTCACCCTGTTTAAGACGTCCTTCTGGCTTTCTTACAGTGCAGACGCTTTTCCTCTTTGCTCTCACCTCTGCTTGCGTTTTTCTGCTGATATATTTTCTTTTGTGATAAATTACAAGCAGCGGCTCCTGGACTCCTACATCACTGGAACTACACATTTTTTGTAAATAGCAGGCTATTGCCAAAATTTAAAATTTTTACGACCTTCTTAGTATTGCACAAGCCTGGCCTACCGATAGCACAAGCCTGCACTGAGACGTGGGGAGACGTGACACGGAGATGAAGCTAATTAGTAGCAAGATGGCTCCCTTCTTTGCAGAAGACTACCACAAACTACTACAGAAGATTGCAGTACTGGAAACTAAAATGCACAGGTTAGAAGTGAATGTGGAAGTAAATGGACATTGTGGGAACGACACCACTCTACCATGGATCCAAAACAGTGGACAAGATAATGCTAACACACTGCTAGTTAGCACTACAGAGAAACAGGAGGGCCGTGTGCAAGGTAATAAATCTACAAGTTATCTCTGGAACTCTCTTGGTGCTAAGCCTAAAAGTAAATCTCCTCCCAGAGAAATGCAAGGGCGATTAACAGGCAGAGCCCAGCGCAGTGAGATTTGTGATGCTACCGGCTGGCCTGCTTTACCATCCCGGCATAACACCTCCTCAACCCCTGCTCCTAGAAGGACAGGGCCCTGGACAGCTGCTAAAGGGAGGAATAACAACAAACTTCCTAAACAACCATGTGTGCAACTGGAGAACATATTTGCTCCCCTGCTGCAGGATCCTGGATCCCCGTCCAACAACTTGGATACTTTTTCATCGACTCAAAATGGGGTAAGAGCGGAACAAGCTGAAAGAAGCTCTACAGTAAAAGGCTACAGGGAAAGCTAACGACTGGGCCTGAGACTGATTGTGGGTGACTCTGCTGTTAAAGATATGAGACGCTTTTGCAGTAGAAACACCAAAGTTTTATGCTTCCCCAAGGACATGGTATCTGACATGTGAGAAAAAATCATAGATATCGTGACTGAGCACCCAACGATGAAAAACATCATGTTGCACAAAGGGTCAAATGATATTGTGAAACAGCAGTCTGAAGTACTGAAGCAAGACTTTACTGATCTGCTAAACACAGTCAGCTGTCTGAATATGGAGTGTCCATCAGTGGGCCTCTGCCACCAGTCGGAAAAGGAGTCGAGAAATTCTCAAGACTTTTGAGTCTCAACACATGGCTTTCAACTGCATGTGCCGTCCGTTCGGTTCATTTTATGGACAATTTCAACTTTTTAAGGGATCGCCGACATCTTTTTAAAGCAGATGGACTGTGCCTAAATAGGCTTGGAATAAAACTTTTCATCTCCAACCTATTTTATCTCCTGCGTCACCCATCTGTTCCCTCTGCCAAGGACACGAGACAGGAAGACGCCAAAAAAAACATGACATAAGCCCTGAAAGAGAGCCTGTTCGGCCCCCGCCTGAAGAGAGCTTCGGCCATGTCAGTCATCAGTGCCGAGAGGAAGTGTCCCCACCTCCCACCTCACCAACAAATCCACCTTCCTCCCCTCCCAAAACCCTATCCAGGTCACCCTTCTCTACAGCCACCCTTTCCCCCTCCTCCACTCTCATGGAGTTCACTGACCAAATGAAAGAGCTGGTCACTGCTGGGACCAGATTTACACCCTGCACTACTCCCAGGTTCTATCCCTCAAATGCTCCACTGCATCCTCTCCCACCTCCTCTTCCACCACTGGCTCTAAGTCCTCATCCAGTTCTGGCAAAATCACAGAAGGCACAACCTGCACCACCCCCACCTCTACAAGGACAGCAGAATTATCTTCTGTATCCACAGCCTGATAACAGTTCAGCATGTTCAGTTACTTGTGTACAAAATACAGCAAGCTCTAACTGATATGTGCTGGGCTCAGGCTACAGGACGGATCACACTCATGACTTTTTCCAGGATAAGTTAGGGCCCTATACGCTGGTAGCTTCCTCAGTTCTGGTCTTGATAAGAAATCGGAAAAGTCTAAGCAAGAAGCACCCAACCTATTCTGCAAATTTATCAAATCTAGTATCCATTCCTCATCAACCACAGCCAGTCCCAAAACATTGGGAAGATAATGATTTTAACACACTAAAGCTAGCTTTATTAAATGTCAGGTCTCTGGCAGGAAAAACATTTTTAATCAATGATTTTATCACCAAGCACAATCTTGATTGTTTGTTCTTAACTGATACCTGGTTGAATCAAAATAACAGTGCTGCTGTTCTTACTGAATCAGCTCCTCCCAACTTCAGTTTTATGAGTGAAGCGAGAGTGCATAAGAAAGGAGGGGGAGTGGCTGTTTTGTTTAACGATTCCCTCCAATGCAAGCAGATATCTTATGGAAACTTTGCATCCATCGAATACGTGGCTCTTCAGTTGAATTCTTCTTCCCGAGTTATGTTCCTAAATGTCTACAGGCCACCTACATACTGTGCAACCTTTTTTGATGATTTTTCTGAACTACTGTCTATAATCTGTAGACTTTGACTGTGTGGTTATTGTTGGTGATTTTAACATTCATGTTTACAAACTCCATGACAGGGGGACTTAAGAACTGTGTTGTGTCATTGATAACTATGGATTGATTCAGCATGTGACAGAGCCCACTCATAACAAAGGTCACACCCTGGACTTGATAATGTTAAGGGTGTTAGCATTTCTAAGGTTGTTGTGACTGACGTTGCTCTTTCTGATCATTCCTGTGTTTTCTTTGAGAGTGCTATCTCTGTGCAGACAAATGTTCAAAGAAAAGTAATAAAAAAAAGGTATATCACAGAAAACACCTGTGAAACATTTATCCAGGTGTTCTCCTCCACACCCTCCCCCCTTGGGTCTCAGTAAATGAGCTTGTTGACAATTTCAATGTGAAAAGTGAAAATCACAAATATTATTGATGCCATTGCGCCCACTAAGCTGAAACTGGTCCCTGGCAAAAAAAAGGTCTCCATGGAGAAATGCCACGTTGGTAAGAACAGAAAAAAGAGAGTGTCGGAAAGCTGAACGTAGGTGGCGTAAAACCAATCTCGGTAACACTTTACAATAAGGGTCCGTTAATTAACGTTACTTAATGCATTATTCAGCATGAATTAACAGTTTAATAATAGTTTAATAACCATTATAATGTATTACTTAACATCAATTATCATATTAGTAAATGCATTAATAAGCAGTTAATTAATGTCTAATGTTTAATAAGCATTAATAAAGTTACATCCTGTAATTAGTCATCCTTATGTATGCATTACTTAGTATTAATTAATATATGAGTTAATATGTTAGTAAACACGTTAATAATGTATCTAGTAATCATTTCCTAATGGTGTTTGTTTGGAGTGATTAAGCAGTGATTAAGCAGTGATTAAGCATTAAGAAATGTAATAATAATTCTATCTCGGGTGGGTTGCAGACAGAAAACCGAGGCACTCGTGAGGGTACGACCAATTAAAATGCCTTTATTGCTTTTTATATGCCTTTATACGCTTTTAATAGATTAGCCATGTACCAATAAAGGCATTTTAATTGGTCGTACCCTCACGAGTGCCTCGGTTTTCTGTCTGCAACCCACCCTTTATGGATCTCCCCAACTGAAGAGCACCTGAGGGATACACTTTTCTGCAACACCCAAGAAGCACTCCATGCACTGCGTTCCTGTCTGAATAATTCTATCTCTTTGAATGGCTTTACTTCCAACATGCAGCTTGCAGACGAGCTAAATAAATTTTATTTTAGATTTAATGTAGATGTTTTTAATGATAAAATAAGTAACATCAGAGAGCTTGTCAGAGACACTTCTGCCCCTGACATTGACCTGTCCTATGTCACCAACCTTCTTAAACAGACTAAAGTAAATAAGAGCCCGGGGCCAGACAATATTAGTGGCAGAGTGCTCAAGTCCTGTGCCTCGCAACTTAGTGGAATTTTAAAAGTCATTTTCACTCAGTCTCTCCAGCTGCAGACTGTTCCTAAGGTGTGGAAACATGCAACTATTGTCCCCGTGGCTAAAATAAAAAGCCCCAAAGTCTTAAATGACTTCCGACCAATAGCCCTCACCTCTTTGGTGATGAAGGTCTTTGAAAAGCTAGTTAAGAAGGAAGTATTGAAGCAGGTCAATGGCCTCCTAGATCCTCTGCAGTTTGCCTATCAGGCAGGTAGGGGCGTGGAAGATGCAACTCTGTTTTTAATAAATGTCTTAGTTAAACATCTGGAGGCCCCTAAGACACATGCAAGGCTTTTGTTTGTCGACTTCTCGTCAGCATTCAATACCATCCAGCCCTATCTTCTTGCAGAGAAACTTACTTTGCATTTTAATCTGAACCCAAATCTTGTTGGCTGGTTACTGGACTTTTTGTTAGATCGATCACAATGTGTGAGAGTCAATGGTGTGTTATCATCTAAGTTATTGTCTTCAACGGGTTCCCCACAGGGCTGTGTCCTGTCCTCACTGCTTTTTATTCTGTACACAAACTCCTGTAGGAGTACATATGAGAACAGGCATATTCTGAAGTTCGCTGATGACTCTGTCATAATAAGTCTTTTAAAGGACAGTGAAACTGAGCATGGTACTATGGTAGATGATTTTATAACATGGTGCAATGATTTCTTCTTGTCAATCAATGTGCTAAAAACAAAAGACATGCTTATTGATTTCCGAAAATCCCAACCTATCACTCCTCGGACAATCATTCAGGACAAGGAGGTTGAGATTGTATCAGAATATAAATATTTAGGGACTCTCATCGACAATAAGCTGAGTTTTGAAGCAAATACAGATGTAGTATGTAAAAAGGTTCGCCTGTTCTTTTTAAGAAAATTGAATTCATTCAAAGTCTGTAATATCTTAATGACCTTATTCTATCAATGTTTTATCGAGTCTGTTCTTACTTATTGCTGTGTGGCCTGGTTTGGATTCCTCACCCTGTCCAACAAAAACAGGCTAGCAAGGCTTACCAAAGTGGCAAGCAAGGTGATCGGGGTGCAGCAAGCCCAGCTTCAGGACATATATCTCAAGCGAATATGGACCAAAGCTAAACTTATTATCGACTGTCCTGACCACCCACTTTATAAGGAGTTTGACCTCCTTCCATCTGGACGCCGTTTTAGGATGCCTAAGACCAGAACGCGGCGTGCCAGGGTCTCCTTTATCCCTGCTGCCATAGACAGGCTTAATCTCTTGGGCTAGGCTTGGTTATTCTCTCAGGCCTCTGCACTTAAATGCACTTGGGTATTAAGTGTTGTTTATCTTATTTTATTTTTATTTTTATTTCCAATTCTTGCAGCACTATGCACTTTAATGCATTGTGTAGACTGCTTGCATTCTTACTTGCGCAGAGCATTATGCATTATGTGTTATGTATTGTTATTATTATTACTATTATTATCAACAGTAATTTATTAGTAGTATGTTTCTATTACTCGTACTGTTTTTAATGTATTACTGCACTATGGTGTGCCTGGTGACATGTTGATGTCTTGGATGCTGTTTTTTTTTGTCTTGTGTCTGTAATGCTTGCTGCAAATCCAATTTACCTTGGGATATGAATAAAACTGAACTGAACTGAACTGAAACAGCAACCTAATACTAGGTTATACCCCCCCCCCCCCCCCCCCGTCAGTCTCCCCACTGTCTGTCTGTCTGTCTGTCTGTCTATCTATCTATCTCTGTCATTCTCCCCATGTCTGTCTCTACACTGTCTATCAGTCTACCTGTTTGTCCATACCCCTTTGTCAGTCAATCTATCTGTCTCCCCACTGACTGTTAGTCTAAACTTTCTTTGTTATGCACAGGAGCTTTCTATCATCCTTCATTTTATTTATTTTAGTAGAAATTACTTGGTTGGCCTTTATAACCTCCTTGCATCTTTTAGCAAAGTCCGCCACCGTCCCTCCCTTTTCCACCTGATCATATTCTTCTGGAGCAGTTATTGCGAGCTCAGCAATCGCTGCAGTCTTCACAATAGTAAGTCTGTCTACTCCATACTTCTCAAAGGATTTGGCCATATTCTTCCCCGTCTTGAAAATGGCAAGGACTTCCTTGTACCTCATCACCACATCTCCTGGTCCTCCAACTAATATAAACACACAAGAACCAGAAGGAATGTATCATTTGAATCATGAGATTGATGAGAAGAAAAAACATAATCATTGTATTATAATGTCAATGTTCAATGTGCCGTGGGACACACTGATCCCATGTGACACCTCAACACAGTGTAGAAAGGGGTTTTCTGGCACAACTTCACCAACTTACAAGATACATGGATAATGAGGAAACACCATGACACACACAAGGAATTAGCAAAGACTAAATTGTGAGAAAAGGAGGGGGAATTACTAAATAAAAATGGACACATTTGGGGTGAATCATTTTTGGAAATTAACATTGATTTGGACTGTACTGGTCCTTCTAGTACACCCCTCTATCAGTGTGTGATGAGTGATTGATCTACTTGTAGGGACAACAGACAGAACACACACAGCCCAAGCCAGCCAAGAAATATGCTTCACATACCCCGCTGGCGAGAGTGATGTTTGCTTTTCTTTACCTTTTTCTCCTTCTTATTTTTTCTTTTCTTCCCACTCTTCTTTGTCTTCCCTTTCCCCTTCTTCTTCCTCTTTTTGTACGGCGATGAATCGCAACTCTCTGACAAATCAGAGCTGGACTCAGAGTCGTCCTCACTGAGGCTTCACTGTCACGCTGCATCTCAGATCCCCCCATCGCTCCATCATCACTTTCTTCTCTTCTGGACTGTTGAGCCGCATTGAGACTTGCCAAAGCTATGGATGCAAGGATTGATAGTTGATTACATCAGCTTGATTGCTTATTGTATACAAACACCTACAACAACAAACACAGCTATGACACAACTTTCGCACCACAGCATTAGGGGTGGGAATTGATACGCTTTTATCAATATCAATGCCATTGTCGATTCTGCCTATCGATCCAATTCCTTATCAATTCTCTTACAGATTCCTGAGTAGTTCAATAAATACTTATATACACTATAATAGGGGGTTTTAGCCCATAAATTAAAAATAAATAAAAAACGCACCTTGAATTTTTACACATTTGATTAAAAAAGCATTGCAAACCATTATAACGAAAGAAAAGCTCAACATAGAAAGTTGCACACACTTGTTTGGATTATGCTAGAAGTTATTTGAAGCTTCTAGCTGCTTTTTCTATGAAATATGGATATTCTTTTGGGTAGTGTCTATGGGTGTTATTTTTATTTTTATTTTTTTGCCAGGAATGGTCCTTTCCTCTCCCTGCCCTAAATATGTGTGTATATAGTGAATTTCTTCTGTGCCATTCATGTATTTAACTTTCTCTATCACTACAGTAACTTTTTGACCGTCATTTTCTCTGATTTGAACTCCTCTGTGTCTCCCGTTTGGGCAAACAAGGCCAAGCGTAAATCAGGCTTTCCTATTGGCTGTAAAAGCCGATACGGGAGCCAATACGAGCGTCCGATGCATAAACGTAACTCTATACGTCACTAGCAAGATGGCGGGTGAGAAGTTGATCGATATACATAAACAAACGGAGAAATGCGCCACAGAGACGAGGAGAAATCTAGTCACATCTTTACAACTTTACGCATTAGTTTTGTTGTCAGAAATAAATCGCTCACATGGGCAAGCAGGGTACCGTTGTTTCGTCCCGTTTCTCTAGTTTAAGAGGGAAAAAAGGCATGTTTCTAGCGCAAACCATTACGGAGTTATGATGCTCTAAAGACAACATCATCTTTTGTTGCGTATACGCTACAATGGGTCTATGCCTCCACTGATTACACATGGCAGCATTTTCATCGCGTTTGGTGAAATGTAGCCAGACTTTCGATCGCTTCCTCCTCTCCATGATGCTGCCTCGTTGTTTATAGGTTGTCGGCGCGCGCAGGGTCATCGCAGAGAGAGTGACGCAATGTACCACGAACGCAAAATTTCGAGTAAACCGGAAAACGTGGTGCGGAATCGTTAAGAAGAATCGATAACGTTGGAGGCGTAGGATTCCGATGGAATTGGTTAGTTGGAGCCGGTCCTGAGTAGGAACCGGTTCTCGATTCCCACCCCTACACAGCATACACCTATCACTCCTTAATCCTCGAGCATCCCTTAAGATTAATATACATTTTACCCTCATGTCCAAATTTGCCTCATTGACTACCCTCCCATAAAAGTGTAATACAAATGTAATAAATAGATATTTATTTTCACTTTCACCACACTTTCCAGACCCATAGATATAAAGTTTATTATAATTGTTTCATATTTTTTTTACAACCCCTGATTTTTTTCAATGGGAAAATCACAAAATGTAATGTGCAATATTTTCCAAAAATAGATTCAAAGTGGAATATTTGGGATGAAGATTTTGCAGCATTGCCTGTGTCAGTAATTGATATAATAGATTTTGATGCATTATTACTTTTGGAACAATGAGAGTAATGTACTGTAATTCTGGCAATTTATAATTTCTTTCCACGAATACCTAATAAATCTAAGCCTCTACCTTCATAATACAGGGAAAACAGGTTTTATGTCTGGTGATCACCCCCAAAACTAGCAGGGGCAGCAGAGCTTCATCACATCAAATTTCAGTGAAGGTCTCTTACCTTGCAGAATGCATAGCAATAATATAGCTGAACACCATAAAATGGTCTTGGTATTTGTTTGTGAAAATCAATGTTTATTTGATCAAAAGAAAGTCTCCACTCACCTATTAGATGAGTGGAATAGCATGTTTATGCAGACACAGTGTGTGTGTGTGTGTGTGGGCTCTGTTGATTTTTTTTCTCTCAGCCATATTCACACTCACTCTTTTATATCAGTTCTAATATGCCAAGACCATTTCATTTAAATATCCTGAAAGTAGCCTAGAATCTTAACTCACCATCAGAGAGCTAAGTCCTGCAAATATCATGTTCTGATGTGACATCTGAAAGTTTTTCCTCCAGGAACTCAGCACGTGCTTTCCACTTGTCCCTTTCCTTTCTCAGAATGTTTATGGCAGCTTTGGCAGTTGGGGCCTCTGTAGTCTTATTACCTATTTAGAACAGAACATAGAAATTCCAAAATTACCTAAATTTGACTGGTCAAATTATGGTGTGTATCCCAGCTTCCTTCCCTAATGTTTACGTTAGCAGTAACACTTTATTTGAAGGGTGATGAGACATGACACTATCATAGACATAACAGAGCACATGTCATTAATGTCGTCATAAATACATCATTTCATGTTATTAGGGAAATTTAAGTTTACAGATACTGTTTTATTATTTTGAGATTTGTGCACAGTGTGATTCTCTTTTTTTGTGAATATATTTTTTCTAAAATATAAAATACTCCCGGAAAGGAGTTATCGCGGTAAACACAGAGCACAGCATGCATGGGTTTAAGCTAGCAACGAAGCTGAGAGAGCTGACAGAAGGCAAAAAAAAGACAAAGAAACACCTCAAACTTATCGAATGGCTCCAAAAGAAAAAACTACTGAGAAGGAAGATCAAGTGCGACCGGTGTCACCATAACATGAAGCTAAACTTTTTTAGTCAGTATTATTATTCAGTATTATTATTGTTATTATTATTATTACATTTGAGTAGAACATGCCATCAAGCAGAACATGGAAACTGCTGTTAACATAAAGTATTTGGGTAGTAAAACCAGCATTTTTAATGTATCCAAGCCTTCTGTATCATAGCTACATGTGTGAAGTTTTTAACACATCAAACGATTGGAAATTGGTCGAAAATTAAGCGAATAATTGTTTTCTTGATATTGCTTAGTGCCTCTTACCCATACCTATACATTCACTGACGGCTCTGCTGGGCCTGTTAAAAAATTGCGGCTGTTTAGGCGTCTATATTATGCCTATGGCTGCCCCCACCAGTTTGTCATATAGTATTGACAGTCTTGTACCAAGGCTAGTGGTGCCTGAACCCACCACATAATGTGTTAGCTAATTTATACCTCTGTCATTATTGTATTTTCCAGGAGGTGTTGCAAGCGCAAGAAGTCTATTCGACACCAGTCGATTTTCACAAGATCGAAGGTGTCTCTGTTCAACTGGATGCAATTTGTACATGTTTGACAAATAATACATTTATTTTTGTTTGGTGTTTGGATGTGTGTAGCCCACTAAGCTCCTGTTGTCACAATACTGAGATTTCTAACTTTGGCAATATTTCTCTATATTTCAAATGTTGTTGACAATACCACACTAAGTAAATCAGTGGCAGGTTACCTTTAAGTAAGCCTAAATTAATTTATGGGTTTTCTATACATTAGTCATTGGGTTTTGACTGAAATTATTTCGCACTATTTCAAGGTTTTCTCAAGGACTGAGGTTGCGCCAGCTTGATTTCATGATGGACAACGTTGCTGGGTCCTCAAGAACCCTTTCAAGAATGGCAAAGCAACTGAGGGAGGTCTGCGTGACAGCGATGGAGAGGCTGCGTCACAGAGAAGGACAGAGAATAGGGGGAAGGAGGCATTTCGTGGTGATAGATGAGAGTCACTTCAGACTTAAAAGAAAGGTAACTTTTTATATTTACTGCTACAAATTGTTCAGCTGCTGATTATGACTTGTCTATTATCTTGTCTTGTCTATTATGACTTGATTATGTACTAGTCTTGTGATGCCCGACGTTCAGATCGAGACAAGGCAAGACTTTCCTGCTCCTTTCTGAACATTGATAAAGATGCATTTGTTTGCTACTTCCTTTGGTTCAATTTGAATATGTCCATGGGCAGAACAAGTAAATGAAATTAAATGAAAATCTGTGTTAGTCTGTCGTCCTCAACCAATGGCTGTGTTGTGGTTAGCTCTGCTCTGTTATCAGAAATATGTTTAGAAAGAAGAGTTTAGATTTTGTTACCATCTGGCTCAAAGATGGCAACAAAAAGGGAGGCCACACAGACAACTTTTCAACAAGTAATTTATTAAACCAAAATTAACCGAATTAACTATTAGTAGGCGTGGAGTATGATAGTGTATGATATCAGTTGTGTTAGCAGTGTGTGGATGAGTGGAAAGATGGTGTAGGCATGTTGAAAGGTGCATCAAACCAAACAAAGGAGAAACTCGTGGTGGTGCTGCAGCAGGCCTGAGTCAGAGAGTGAGAGAGCTCCCAGCTGGCAGGCCTCTTATGCCTTTTGGAGGCCACGCATAAAGAAGGTGTGGTTAATCAATTAAGGCTCTCTACCTGCCAGTAAAGCAGTAGAGAAAGACTCAAACAGGCAGAGAAGAGAGGCCGTAACACCCCCTCCCTTAAAATGGGGAACTTGTAAAGGACACCAACATCCAGCTAAACAATTAATCAATTACTTAAACTATACAATACAATGAAGCATAGACTGCTGAATTACTGTTAACATGAATATTCATACAACCTGCTGGCATGTCTTTAGGATAAAGGTCAACCCCTCAGCAACTATGGTACCTAAGAAGCAAATTAAGAGGAGTGTTGGGACCTAACCGTTAGGACTACACAATGCGGCCTACAGAAGCCTACACATGCGGCCAGGACAAAGGGACAAAGGGGATTAAAAACTACACCGCCATTTTAGTTTCACATCTCACCCAGGTGAGAGATGCGACGCCACCCAACCATCCTATTGGCTGACATCTTCAGGGAACCCCGGGGGGTCCCCTGGAGCGGCCTGAGCTTTATAAACCGAAGCCGCCCGGAGAACGCTCTCTTATTCACTCTTACTCCGACTCCTACTCTGGCCTCTTCCTACAACCGGCGCAACACCACGTTGCAACGGGAGGCGACCCCCTCCCGCAGCGCACCGCTGCAACAAGAGGAACCAAGCCGGTTCCTGCCGTCCAGCTACCAGACGCTGTCTGAAGTAAGCTGACTAAATCGCCAAGCCGCGATTATATCGCCGCTCGTGGAAGGAGGAAACACCAACTGTTTTCTTTATTTGAGTTTGATCAACGAGAGGAAACCCGCTCCGCTCTCGTCTGGACGAAGCCGACTCATCACGTCCCCCGCTGACGCCGGGGACTCACGAACCACCACCGTTACGGAACGCCGTCATCGTCTTACGCAACGATACCAGTAAGAGGCTATCAGTCTGGGCAGAGACACAAGTGATAGTGTAGGATATGCTTGTAATTCTTGTTAATGTGTTTTAAGTTCTGATCGCGGACCGCCGAGTCCGTTGGTTCATGTGCTGCTGTATTTGAATGCTGATCGTGATCGCCGCTGGGTTGATTTCTGTAACAGTGTTTTCGACTAACCTCCGCCATATTAGCGAGCTCAGAAAGCCTCTGCTATCAGTTAAAAGACCGGTCTCGCGGAATAAACGCCAGTTCATTCACGCGAGCCCGTGTGATAACGGCACGCTTTCTGTCCCTCCGAATATCGCTCGCGCATCCTCTCTCTCTTTGTTTGTGACCCGCTAACACACACACACATACACGCCGCACACACGTGTTCTAAGCCAGCTGTTCCCGGCGGGCGCTAGGGACATAACTACATCTGGTGGCTACATACGGCTATCTCTCTCTCTCTCTCTCTCGCTACTCCGTCAGACCTCAGTGGCTCCGCCCCTGACCGCTGCGAGGAATAGCTCCACCTCTCTCTCTCTCTCGCTACTCCATCAGACCTCAGTGGCTCCGCCCCTGAACGCTGCGAGGAATAGCTCCACCTCTCGCTCTCTCGCTACATCTGGTGGCCGCCCATAGCCACCTCTCCCTCTCTCTCTCTCCCTCTCTCTTGACACGCACGCACACACACACACGCACATGCACACGCACGCGCACACACACACACATCCTTTGTTTAAGCTTAGCTTTGTGTGTTAGGTAGTTAGGTAATAGGGCTTTGTTAATTGCAGTGTTATTGATTGTGATCATTATTACTGATTTTAATAAATCTTATTATATTATAACTAGCGGTCTCTTGTGCTTGTTGTGTATATGTCACTGGATAACAGCAGGTTGTGAAGGCTAGTGCTTGAATTTCACGCCTTTTTAATTGTTCGATTGGTTTTGTACTCCTATGCCAATGATCACGATGATTGGCATGTGAGTATAACACCTTCATATTGAGACTGAATACAGTTTTAGGTTATCTTTTCCCTGATCACAGGGTGGTGCCCCGTTTATTCATGATTATATCATGATAAGATATTAAATATAATTATTAATACCGATAATCATATTGATATTGATAGTTAACTGTTGATAACCAAATCTGCTCCTGCTACAACCCCAACATAAATGGTGCCCCGTGTGAGGGCTTCTTAAACCAGCTTTATCCAGAGATTTATGCACAATAACCTGAGAATTATAGTAATAATAACAATAATGGGAATTGTTGTTATTGATATCATTGTTTAGAAATCGATGTTCAAGGATCGATTTGTTTGCTCCCTGTTACTATTTGCCAAGCAAATACAGTTGAGGGTTGCATATGCATGTTGTGATTAGCCATTTATTGTTTGACAACAATACTAACAAACACAGGGTTAGGGATACTAAGACGCGTTATAACACTGTTATTACTCACCAGAGGTGCTAGAGACACCTCATTGACAGTCCACAGGCTGTAGAAGAGTACTAACATCTCCATTGTAAGTCACAGGTCGACGCAGCTCACCTGTGCACCCACATCAGTATAACAACAAATACATTCTTTTTTCTTGCGATTAGCACCGAACAAGTAAAGCCACCGTATTCTCCCTTTACTAGAAGTAGAGCAGAGAATAGAGCCACAGAGTGCACCGACTCTGTGAACGTTGAAATTGTACCTTGCTATTTCCACCACGGGTTCTAGCTCGAGTTAAAATTTCAAAATAATTCCCTAACTGTTCCTGCTGTGCATTTCAGTAAGCGTGCCTTTGGCAAAGAATTAAGTAAGCAGCCTACAGTAAGTCTGAGTTGCTGTATAGAATCATTAGAGCGTGAAGCTGACCTCTCTAAAAGAGAACCGCCAGTCACCTTATCAGGTGATTTGCATAACCCCCCTCCTTTCTCTCCAGACACAATGGAGAACTTTTGTGAACAGTTCATCTCATCTGTGGCACAGAGCCTTCAGACAGGCTACTCTGAGTTTTTGCAGAAACTAAATCTCAGTGAGTGCCAAGAGGAGATCAACGTGTTACTGAACAGCAGATCTGATGAAGTAACATCATCCAAGGGTCCATTATTAAAATGCTTGCTACTGACTTTCTACAAACAAACCTGTCTCTTGGTTCAGAGTAAATCTGCCCTAGAGAAAAAAGTCGTAGCACTAGAGGAGCAAAGTGCTTGTCGCCTCCACGACGCTCAAGCAGCAGACATGAGAGCCATGCGTTATTTAGATGTCCTGCACACCACAGAGTCCCAGTTTTTGTCCTACAAGAACAGGTGGTCGAAGTCTAAACCAGAATGTCCTCCCTCAGCCGACTCGGCCAGTCAGTGTGATTCAGGCTTCTCCGACTCCCACTCTTTTTGTAGTGAAAATACGACTCCCCCGCCATGCAGAAGATGGGAACAGTTACCAGCGGACACAAAGTCCTTAAGACAAACTCCACTGAGAGACAGCGGTAACGGCTACGCAGCTTCCCATTGCTCCGACACAGACAGCAAAGAAACTAGCAGTGGAACTTACACAAGTTCTCCTCCAAAATCTTCCTATCTTTGGAACAAACCTGTAATTTGCGACGCGCCTCCTCAACCTAGCTTAGTCTCGCCTTCACCAGAAAGGACGCCACAGCGCTTCCGCTTTGAAGAACTTGAGAGCATGGCTAAAGATATTCAACATTTTGATCCCGACAACTCGAACCATAATATTGACGAATATTTGAGAGAGTTAGACAGACTCCTGATTGACCTCCCCCATGCCTCCTCAAGGGAGAAGCTCAGACTAGTCTGGAAGACCACAACCAGACATGTCCGCAGTTTCATAGGAACACTTGCACCCAGAACCCAGGACCGATACCCCAGACTTTGTGCAGCACTCCGGAAGGAGTATAGCCGGGACTGGGATCCCGCCGCAGCTACGATCAGTGCCCTCGCCGTCGTACATGAGGAGCAGGAATCACCCACGGAGTACTATTGGCGCTTCAGGGCCGCCTATGCTCAGGGCCGTAACTCCCCAGGAGTGGAGGAAGAGCCTGCCTTCAAGGCCCTCTTCCTACATAACCTACACGAAAGTGTGCGCTACGATGCCACCATACACTTCAGGACACATCGACTCTCCATGCAAGAGATTCGTAATTACGCACAGATGGCTTGGGAAACCCACTTAGCGCGCAAACTTAAAAGCCAGCCCGCTAACTTCAACACATCTGCGTCCGAAACGTCTGCCGCCTTAAAGCATAGCCCTCATAACAGCGCGAAAGGGGGTGGGCGGCCAGCACGCCCCAGGAATCAGACAAAACCAAGGAACGAGAGTAACTCCCAAACATCCACCGCCTTAAAGCAGAGCCCTCATAACAGCGCGAAAGGGGGTGAGCGGCCAGCACGCCCCTGGAATCAGACAAACTCCCAAACTGACGAAGATAGGGATCCGTGCGACCCGATCGAGAAGCTGATAAAAACGATAGCACTATGGCGTGACTCGACCCAACCATCACTAAACTCCCCCCAGAAGCCTGGTAAGAGACGGCGTGGGGATACTGAGCATCACCGACATGCCCACCAACTGCGTCGAGATGGGCATTCACACAGAAGTAGTAGGAAGCCCTACTCCGAAATTCTGTCCCAGTCACGTGAACCAGCAGTGTACAAACATGACAACTCAGATAATGACAGCGCCTCTGACATTTCCTCTGTTTCTGGCTACATGGAGCGTTACAGCCCTGAGCCACAACATAGTAAATATGGCTAACTTAAATCTTCTCCAGGAGTAAACCAAACGACCACTAACCCCTTCTCCTTTTCCTCAATTTCCTTTTCCTCCTTCGTTCCGTTTCATAGTTGGGGTGTGTCCGGTTTGAAACTACCTGAGTGTAATGACAATGTTGATGTTTGTGAAAGTTGTGTCTTAGCAGATGTTTGATATAGGTTAGATGGTTAGAAATCTCTGCCCAGACCGTAGAAATCTCTGCCCAGACCTTGCCTCAATCTCTGCCCAGACAATGCCTCCATCAAGTTATGGACTTTAACCTGAATGAACTGTTTAACCTCTTTTCCATGGAATATACAGACTGTTTGGACTCCCACGTGTTTCAAGGAATACATGGACGGTTCGGCCCTTATGTTGCTCCGAAGGTTGCGTCCCACACCTCAACCTTCAGACCAAAAGGGGGACTGTTGGGACCTAACCGTTAGGACTACACAATGCGGCCTACAGAAGCCTACACATGCGGCCAGGACAAAGGGACAAAGGGGATTAAAAACTACACCGCCATTTTAGTTTCACATCTCACCCAGGTGAGAGATGCGACGCCACCCAACCATCCTATTGGCTGACATCTTCAGGGAACCCCGGGGGGTCCCCTGGAGCGGCCTGAGCTTTATAAACCGAAGCCGCCCGGAGAACGCTCTCTTATTCACTCTTACTCCGACTCCTACTCTGGCCTCTTCCTACAACCGGCGCAACACCACGTTGCAACGGGAGGCGACCCCCTCCCGCAGCGCACCGCTGCAACAAGAGGAACCAAGCCGGTTCCTGCCGTCCAGCTACCAGACGCTGTCTGAAGTAAGCTGACTAAATCGCCAAGCCGCGATTATATCGCCGCTCGTGGAAGGAGGAAACACCAACTGTTTTCTTTATTTGAGTTTGATCAACGAGAGGAAACCCGCTCCGCTCTCGTCTGGACGAAGCCGACTCATCACGTCCCCCGCTGACGCCGGGGACTCACGAACCACCGCCGTTACGGAACGCCGTCATCGTCTTACGCAACGATACCAGTAAGAGGCTATGAGTCTGGGCAGAGACACAAGTGATAGTGTAGGATATGCTTGTAATTCTTGTTAATGTGTTTTAAGTTCTGATCGCGGACCGCCGAGTCCGTTGGTTCATGGGCTGCTGTATTTGAATGCTGATCGTGATCGCCGCTGGGTTGATTTCTGTAACAGTGTTTTCGACTAACCTCCGCCATATTAGCGAGCTCAGAAAGCCTCTGCTATCAGTTAAAAGACCGGTCTCGCGGAATAAACGCCAGTTCATTCACGCGAGCCCGTGTGATAACGGCACGCTTTCTGTCCCTCCGAATATCGCTCGCGCATCCTCTCTCTCTTTGTTTGTGACCCGCTAACACACACACACATACACGCCGCACACACGTGTTCTAAGCCAGCTGTTCCCGGCGGGCGCTAGGGACATAGCTACATCTGGTGGCTACATACGGCTATCTCTCTCTCTCTCTCTCTCGCTACTCCGTCAGACCTCAGTGGCTCCGCCCCTGACCGCTGCGAGGAATAGCTCCACCTCTCTCTCTCTCTCGCTACTCCATCAGACCTCAGTGGCTCCGCCCCTGAACGCTGCGAGGAATAGCTCCACCTCTCGCTCTCTCGCTACATCTGGTGGCCGCCCATAGCCACCTCTCCCTCTCTCTCTCTCCCTCTCTCTTGACACGCACGCACACACACACACGCACATGCACACGCACGCGCACACACACACACATCCTTTGTTTAAGCTTAGCTTTGTGTGTTAGGTAGTTAGGTAATAGGGCTTTGTTAATTGCAGTGTTATTGATTGTGATCATTATTACTGATTTTAATAAATCTTATTATATTATAACTAGCGGTCTCTTGTGCTTGTTGTGTATATGTCACTGGATAACAGCAGGTTGTGAAGGCTAGTGCTTGAATTTCACGCCTTTTTAATTGTTCGATTGGTTTTGTACTCCTATGCCAATGATCACGATGATTGGCATGTGAGTATAACACCTTCATATTGAGACTGAATACAGTTTTAGGTTATCTTTTCCCTGATCACAGGGTGGTGCCCCGTTTATTCATGATTATATCATGATAAGATATTAAATATAATTATTAATACCGATAATCATATTGATATTGATAGTTAACTGTTGATAACCAAATCTGCTCCTGCTACAACCCCAACAGGAGAAACCAAAAACAAAAAGACACCTACAGGACTGAACAACAGTTAAGTTTAAACAGTTATAGCTCGGGACGTGGCATCAGCCATTCTATTTTCAGCCCCCTTCACATGTCTTATGTCCAAATGAAAAGGCTGGAGGAAAAGACACCAACGCATCAGCCGTTGATTGGGATTCTGTAGTGAATGGAGAAAGGTTAACAGGTTATGATCCGTATACACCACTAAAGGACTAACTCCACCCCCCACATATACCTCAAAGTGTATCAATGCCCAGATGAGTGCCAGTGCCTCCTTTTCAACAACAGAGTAGTTTAGCTGATGGGTGTTAAACTTCCTAGAAAAGTAACTCACCGGGCACTCAACCCCATTCCCATTTTCCTGCATTAGTACGGCCCCAGCCCCCACCTTGCTAGCATCCACATACAGTATAAAAGGCTGGTCCAACTGGGGCGCGGCTAGGACAGGGGCAGAGCACAACAAAGATTTAACACACTCAAAAGCTTTTTGACATAAGTCGGACCACTCAAATGTAACCTTTGGACTAAGAAGAGATGTGAGTGGAGCAGCTACAGAAGAGAAATTAACGATAGTACCCCACCATACCCAGGAAACGAGAAAGTTCTTTTTTAGTAGAAGGGACAGGAAATTGGTCAACCGCCAGCACCTTAGCCCTCACTGGCCTCACCTGCCCTTGGCCAACCACTTTGCCTAGATAGATGACTGTTGCCTTAGCAAACTCACATTTAGCCAAATTAACTGTCAGAGAAGCCCAAACCAAACGGTCAAACAGAGCCCTGATACGCTGAACATGGTCTTCCCACGTGTCACTGTATATCACAACATCGTCCAAATACACAGCACAGCCCACAAGACCTGCCACCACCCGATTCATCAGACGCTGAAAGGTGGCAGGGGCATTACGTAACCCAAACGGCATAACTGTGTACGAATACAACCCACTGGATGTGATAAAAGAAGCGATCTCCCTAGCTCTAGCAGTTAAAGGAACCTGCCAGTAGCCTTTAAGTAAATCAAATTTACTGACAAACTTAGTAGACCCGAGCTGGTCGACACAGTCCTCCATGCGTGGGAGTGGAAAAGAATCAGGCTTGGTTACTTTGTTTACCTTGCGTAGATCAGTGCATGGTCTAAATGTACCATCAGGTTTTTTAACTAACAAGCAGGGTGAAGACCAACTAGACGCACTTGGCTCAGCAATGTTATTTTCAACCATATACTTGACTTCTGCTTCTAAATGCTCACGCTTTTCAGGTGACATGCGATAAAAGCGTTGTCTAACTGGCTCAGCATCTCCAACCTCTATGTCGTGTTCAATGAGAGTGGTGCAAGATGGAACATCTGAAAACAGGCAAGGATAACCTTTGATGAGAGTCACCAACTCTGTTCGCTTTGGTTCAGGCAAATGATTCAACATGGCCTCAATGTTGACCAGTGACTCAGAATTTTTAAGACGACCTCTCAAAACCCCATCATCTGGTGTACACTCTTCCTCATCTCCCCCCCCCCCCCAGATCAAGCGGCTGGGATGACGGACCCACTGAAACTGCAGCAGCATCCGAGGAAAGAGACTAACCAGCGTCTGGCACAGTAGAACGAGAAAAATAAGGTTTTAGCAAGTTAATATGACACAACTGCACTGACTTCCTCCTATCAGGAGTGGATATTTGATAGTTCAGGTCAGACAGTTTTTTTGAGACTGTATAAGGCCCAGAGAACTTTGCCTGAAAAGGAGAGCCGACTACAGGCAGAAGTGCTAAAACTTGATCTCCTGGACTAAAGTCACGTTGTTCTGTACGCCGATCATAGATGCCTTTCATTTTAGTTTGAGCTGATTGTAGCTTTTCTTTGGCCATCTGATTTGCTCTGTACAGGCGCTGTCTGAAACCATGGACATAGTCTATCAAATTTGTTGGGGCCTCCTTGGCTTGCCAATCATTTTGCAAGGACGCTAACGGGCCCCTAACAGTATGACCAAAAACCAAGCCACTCTCTTGGGACACTTCCCTAGCAGCCAACATCAGCCAAGGTAACCCCTCCTCCCAATCACGATCCAACTCAGTACAATAAGAACGGAGGAGAGATTTTAGAGTTTGGTGAAACCGCTCTAGAGCTCCTTGGCTCTGAGGATGGTATGCACTGGACTGTGAATGTTTAACATTTAACTGTTTTAACACCTCAGCAAACAATTTTGATGTGAAGTTAGACCCCTGGTCTGACTGGATAACCTTTGGAATACCAAAAATAGATATAAACTGTGTCAGAGCTTTCACAACTGATCTGGTTGTGAGGTTCTTAAGGGGATAAGCAGCAGGATAACGGGTAGCCTGACACATGACAGTCAGCAAAAAGTTGCTACCCGCTTTGGAGCGTGGCAGTGGTCCAACACAATCCACAATGAGGAGTTCAAACGGATGTTCAGCAACTGGAATAGGATACAGGGGTGCCGGCCTTAACACCTGACTTGGTTTACCGGTCAGTTGACATGTTTTGCAAGTTTTGATAAATGCAGAGATATCCCTTTTCAAAAGTGGCCAGTAAAAGTATCTGCCAACCCGATCACATATGTTTTTCTCACACCTAAATGGCCTGCTATGCCATCATGAGCAGTTTGAAGAACAGTATGCCTCAACTTAGATGGTATAACAATCTGCACCACCTCATCTCCCACAAAACAGTCCCCTTGAGGCACCCATTTTCTCACCAACAAACCATCTTGGAGAAAATACCCACGAGACGCACTTGCTACATCCCCATCAGGGAGAACTTATCTGTACAGAGCCTGAAGGGTGGGATCATCTTTTTGTTCTTTCACCAGGTCACTAAAAGACAAAGGCAAAGGAAAACCAGTCACTGGAAATACAGACTCACATTTTTTTATGTTATCCTCCAGAGAGGTGTCACCACTAGCACGGCTTGAAGCACCTGTTACCGCGCAGGTGCTAAACACCATATTAGAAGTTTTGGGGAACTCAGCACCATCTACTTGTGAGATTGGAAAATCCTCGTGCACTACTTTAGGCCAAACTCGATTACCAGCCAGGTCATTTCCTAAGACGACCTGTACTCCCCCCATAGGCAAAGAAGGATGCACACCCATGACCACATTGCCTTTCAGCAGATCTGAAAATAGTGTCAATTTATGTTGTGGAGCAGAGAAGACTGTCAAACCCATCCCTCGGACCTCAACACTGGAACCAGTGGCTGTCTCAGGAGAGAACGGCAACGCAGACTGTACAATAAAGGAGTCCAGAGCCCCTGAATCTCTTAATATCTTTACAGGTACTTTACTCGCACTCCCAACAAGTGAAACATAGCCATCTGACACAAATGCTTTGTAACCTGGGTCTATCTCATCATCTGAACAATTTGTCTGTTCTTGGTCAATGACAGGAACTGTGATCACAGACTCAGAGGTTTTTGTGTGTGCCCTCACGGCAGCAATGACTTTGGCAATTGTAGATATAAAAATGATTAGTAGTGCATGACACCTGGAAATTGTAGGTTTCATAAATTGCATGTCTCATAATCATGTAGGCTTTTTTATAATCATGTAGGTTCTCCATAATCATGTATGTTTTATAATCATGTAATGTGTTTGATATTAATCTATCCTAACATCCTCAGAAAGCGGCAGAGCAAGAGAAGGTCACAGTTAGTAAAGGAAATGCATGAGACACTCATTGTAGAGCACAGACACTGCCGAATAGAGGAAGTTCATGAACTTATACACTTTACATGAACGCATTTAATCGCATTAGAGGAACAAAAAACAGCAGACGCTTACACACATGAAGTCATCAATTATAAGTTGCCTGAGGCAGACAGGGGGGGGGGACACACGATGTATGGCAGACGCGCATAGGGTTTTCTTTGCAGGACCCGAGGATGGAGGTGATGGAGGTCAGCGAGGGGATGGAGGTCAGCGAGCAGGAAGAGGCCTCAACTCTCGGGACTGTCACTGCATCCATCATCTCAAAGACCAAAAGAGGAACCACTCGGAGGAGGAGCAGAAACTCAAAAATACACATTTGCATGCATAAGCATGACACATAAGCCCTGCCTTTGTAACAAGTGTATATATTCTGGAGCATATAGTATAGAGACCAGAACTTCTCGCCTCTGGTACAGAGCACTGTGTTGCACACGGCAGCTCTTAGCTAGATAAGAGACTTTCTCCAGACGTCTGTATCATCTGATGTCCATCTGCAAATAAATGCCTGCAGCAATGGCGCACTAAAGAACCAACGACTCCGCTGTCTTCGTGATCCTCCTGCAGAATCTGAACAACGCAATATAGACTCTGTGAGGTCCTTCTGATTGACTAACTTGTGAACAAAATTCCTACACCCTTTCACCTGCACGCCAAGATGCCACAGCCCCAGATGGTTTTGCTGGCACATATCCAGGCCGTGACTTTTTCCTCAACACCGGACACTCATTTCTCCAGTGTCCCTTACCAAAACAATAATTACAGACGCGGTTAGGGTCAAACTTTCCCTGTAACCCACGGTCTGCCTTACCTGAGAACTTATCTGTCCCACCTATCAGATTTTTACTGTAGTGAGCCCCCACATTACTCTCTCTGAAAACAGAATCCACGACCACGGTTGTCAACAAAATAACCTTTATGGGTCAGTACAAACTCCTCCGCTAATTTAGCAGCCTCTGAAAGCTTGCTTACTTTCTGTTCATTTATATAAGTTGCAACACGATCAGGCAGAGTATTTTTAAATTGCTCAAGCAAGATAAGATCTTGCAAATCCTCCAATGTTTCTACCTGTGAAGCAGTGCACCAGCGGTTAAAATGGGTGGCTAAATCACGCGCAAACTCAGTGTGAGACTGCTTCTCCCTCCTAAGTGACCTAAATCTCTGCCGATAGGCCTCTGGTACCAACTCAAATGCCCGAAGTATAGTCGCTTTAACCAATTGGTAGCTTTTACTATCAGTAACACTCATGGCCGAAAAAGCTTCCTGGCCTTTCCCAGTAAATACACACTGAAGCAGGAGGGTACGATCAGCATCAGTCCATTGTCTTGCCTCTGCTAAACATTCAAATAACAGAAAGAAAATGTCTGGGTCTTTTTCATTAAATTTTGGAATTAGCCTCAAACTATCAGCAATGTTAAGCGATGGAGTAGGAGGAATAGAGACTACAGGCTCTTCAGCCTTTTGTGACCCAGGCAACAATTTCCTCTCACTCATAAGATCCAATTTATAGCGTTCCAAATCCATCTTTTGTTTTGACTCAGCAAAAGCGATTTCCAGGTGGGCCTTCTGTCTTAACCTTTCTAACTCTAGAGTGGTCTCCTGATCCCTTTGTAGTTGTAAAAGGAGCAGTTGCTTTTGCTGATCAAATGTTAAGCCAGCCCCAAGACCAGACAGAAGCGAAGCAACATTGGACTCTTTACTTAGCCCAACAACTGGTGGGGAAGCTAACTCAGAAGGTCTACCCAACTCTAAAGGTGTGCTTTCACTCCCCGCAAATACAGACATGATTTCCATTTTTACCAAGTGTGCCTTTAATGTGACCAACAATTCATCTTTGTTTAACTTTTTAGTTAGCTCCAGATTATAATAGTCAGCCACCTTCAAGAGCTGGTCTTTTTTGTACGAATTTAGCAATTCTTCACTTGGACATTCAACAAAATCTTCAATAGAAGACATTTTGAATATTTAAAGGGGTATCCTACCCAGCACCAAACATTTAACTCACTAGATTTTGTCATCAATGTCTGATATGTCAGATGGCCACTTTAAATCTGGAACCCAATCCCTCTGACTAACTGCCTACCCAATACTAGCTCACTCACTTGACCCTAGTCTTCATGCCGCGCTGTGGGGGGATTTTAAGCACTAAACCCAGTGACTCGGTTGAAATCCAGCTATGCCGCAAATCACCTGGACAGTCCTGAAAGTGCACCCGAGACAACTGCTCTACCCACTGACAGCACAAAAATAACAAACTAAAACAAACAAAAAAGGGTCAATGGAGACAACTAGTGCCACACATTGCTTGTGCCTAACAGGGATGAGAGTTCCAAATGTTTGCCATCAAATACCATCATTTCAGAAAACAGAGTGACTAAAGCCAGCACATGCAACATAACCCGTATACTGGAACCGAGACCAAAATCTGTATGAAACTCCCTGAATATGACTAAATATTACTAATTTTTCTCTTACCAACTTCCCAGAACCAGATCCTAAACGGCCGAGCCCCCATTTGTTACCATCTGGCTCAAAGATGGCAACAAAAAGGGAGGCCACACAGACAACAACTTTTCAACAAGTAATTTATTAAACCAAAATTAACCGAATTAACTATTAGTAGGCGTGGAGTATGATAGTGTATGATATCAGTTGTGTTAGCAGTAGAGATGGGACGTTTGACACCGAGACTCCGAAGCCTGCTTCACTCTATTGAAGCAGGCTGGTTCGAAACGCTGTCGAGGCTTGTATCAAATCTCCGCGATCACGTGACCGATGACGTTTGACGCTTCATACGTCACAACGAACCACCGGAAATGAGGTGACTGATTCGAAGTTTTGGCGCGCCTTCATTCGTTATAACGAGACGTGAGATGCCCAGTGCTCCCCCCTGCTTCATAGCGTTCTGAGAGACCTTTGACAGCGACTACCCTACTTGAGTGATGGAGAATCCGAGTGGAAGAAAGCGATCCCGTGGATGGGAACACTTCGACCTTGTGTCACCCACCAAGGTAGGTGTTTTATAATATAATATAGCCTAATATAATATACTTTAATATGGTATTGCAAAATATCTTCCCGCGACACTTGCAAGGATGTAATGGTTACAGAAAATGAATGAATGTTATGATATAGCTTGTAATATTTTCAACTTCATATTATCTTGATTGTTTCAATATTGCATTTAAATATATTTCTTAATGTATTTTTTTAAATTTAGGTTCAGTGCCTCATATGCTCACGAGAGCTGGTGTATGGAAACAACACCTCCTCTATGTTGCGGCATCTTCGTGCCAAGCATGATCATGCAGCAACTTCTCAGCCAAGCACCTCAGCTGAAGCTCACCCTGCTGACCCTTCTGGTATTGTATTGTAACTGTATTGTAACTACTCAATACAACCTATTCTTCAGTTGAATCCAAATAAGATTTAAAAGTTGCACACATGTAACCTAAATTTTTTCTTTCATCAGTGTCCAGGAAGCAACAGCTGGATGAGGCCTTGCTGAACCTTGTAGTTATGGACACACAGCCATTGTCTGTGGTGGACAATGAAGGCTTTAGGGCCTTTGTCCACCTCCTGGATCCGACATACACGATCCCAGGAAGGAAGGCTCTGAAACAGATGTTGGAGGACAAATATAAGATCACCAAAGACCAGGCCGTAGCAGAAGTTTCGAAGGCATCCACTATCTGTTTAACAGCAGATATGTGGACCTCCATTAACATGGATGCCTACTTGGCAGTGACTGGGCACTTCATCACAGAAGAGGTCCAGCTCAAAACTGTTCTGCTTGGTGTCAAGCAATTCCCCAGGTCCCACACTGCAGCAAATATTGCAGAGGCCAAAGCCACTCTTATGGCAGAATGGGGAATAAGAACCAGAGTGAGGTGTCTGGTCACAGACGCGGCACCAAATATGATTGCTTGTGCCAATGTACTTAATGTGCGTCACATTAAGGGCTTTGCCCACATGTTAAATCTGGTGGTGAAGAAGTCATTGTCACAGACATCTGACCTGGATGACATACGCACCAGGGCACGTAAAATCGTGGGGCATTTCAAGTCGAGCACTACAGCTAAAGAAAAGCTCTGTGAAATACAGCGACAGATGGGCCGACCAGAGCACAAACTTGTGCAAGAGGTGGACACCTGCTGGAACAGCACATTCTCAATGCTCCGGCGGCTGTACGAGCAGAGGGAACCCCTGGGTGCAGCCCTCAGCAGTCTTAACACCCCCCTCCTGCCATTTTCTGCTGAGGAATATGAAACAATCAATCAGTGCATCTCAGTCCTCTCTCCCTTCCACCAGGCCACTGAAGAGATGTCCACAGAGAGGAGGGTGTCTGGATCAAAGGTGATCCCCATTGTAAAGATGCTGAAGCACCAAGCTTCAAGACAGTGTGCTTCAGTAACACACCACATAGCCAGTAACTTGGTTCACAACATGAACACCAACCTGCAGGAGAAATTTGCCTTGCTTGAAAAGGTAACTTCATTCACACTTGCAACATTATTGGATCCCCGATTCAAAGAGGTGGGCTTCTGCAGCACAACAAGCTGTCAGGCAGCGGTGGAAAGGCTCACCAGAGAATGTGCCAATGTAATGCCTGCACCGGCTCTGCCACTGGCACCTGCAGAGGGTCCATTCCCTGTCCAGAGCAACAGCCTCTGGGACCTACTGGACAGCCACGTGGATGCACAACGTCCATCAAATTGTACCGCCAGTGCAATTGCAGAGGTCCAGAGGTAAACAAAATGTACTTTTACTTTTTCTATTTTGTTTTGTATTCATCTCTTGCTGAAATGATAATGATCTTGCATATATTTTTTCTTTACTTATCCAGATATCTGAAGGACAAACTGCTGCCCAGGACAGAGGACCCATTAAAGAATTGGCTCCTCCAAAAGGCTGCCTACCCACACCTTTTTATAGTAGCAATGCAGTATCTTTGCACACCAGCATCCTCTGTCCCCTGTGAGAGGATCTTTTCGAAGGCTGGCGAGATCGTCAGCCAGAGAAGAAGCCGTTTGAAGCCAAGCACCATTGAGCAGATTTTGTTTTTAAATAAAAACTTGTAATAAAGTGTTGCACAAGCATAAACATCAACACAACAACACATCCCCCAAGCACATTTCCCTTATGCACGTAATCATTTTGACACTGTAGCACAAGCACAATCCCACATATTCACAAAAGTACCTCTACAATGTTGCATTTGAATCTTTTCATATTATGTGTTACATCACAATCATGTTCTTAATAATAATCAGTTTATGATCCAAATCCTGGGATGTCCCACCACAAGTGGTTTCCACTGAATTGCATCAAAACTTCTCACAAACTCAGTCACACCTCCAAAACACATGTTTCAAGTAATTACAGGTAGTAACAGGACAACACATTTAACATTTTATTAGTCAATTGACATTATATAGTAACACTTTGTTGTGTATGTGTGAACAATGATTCTTAGAATGAAGACACAACTGCTTAATAATGACTTTATTGCTTTTGTGTTGGAACTGGAAGCAATGATGTGTGAATCATTTGGAGGTTCATTGCTGCTATAACTGCAGCTGACCACTAGATGTCACTGCTAGGGTCTTTCTGTGAAGCTTTGAAGCTTCAAATCTTTTTTCGGTACAATCAGGAAGAAGCCTCAAAAGCTTCACGAGGCTTCATTTGCCCATCTCTAGTTAGCAGTGTGTGGATGAGTGGAAAGATGGTGTAGGCATGTTGAAAGGTGCATCAAACCAAACAAAGGAGAAACTTGTGGTGGTGCTGCAGCAGGCCTGAGTCAGAGAGTGAGAGAGAGAGCTCCCAGCTGGCAGGCCTCTTATGCCTTCTGGAGGCCACGCCTAAAGAAGGTGTGGTTAATCAATTAAGGCTCTCTACCTGCCAGTAAAGCAGTAGAGAAAGACTCAAACAGGCAGAGAAGAGAGGCCGTAACAATGTTATGTCAAAGACATTTACCAATTGAAGAAAGGCACCAAATACAAGCGCAACAGTACAAGTTAGGCGCAGTGCATGTATGCGGTCTCCAGCGGAGAGCAGGGTGCGGATTTTTATTTTAAAAGTTGGACCAGGGCTCCCGCTCCATCCTGCTCCAATTTTGCTCTGGGGCCACCCATGCCTGATCCACAATAAGTTTGTTTTTTAGCTGGATCTGTATGTTATAGTAAAGTATGTAATTGATTAAATTATTTTTCAAATTGTGGGAGGGAAGAGACCTGAAACAGAACTCATACTGGACTCTGACGATGCCAGGTTTGGATTTAAGTGTACAACGCTGCTTTTTTTTGGACAGGTCCGTGAGCAAGGAGCAAGGAAATTCTCACCTGCTCTCGTCCTCTCAATCGCAGAGAAACGATCGGTTTGCTGATTGACAGAAGCCTAGTTGAAACAGCAGGCCATCATTTAGATTGTCCATGCTTATAGTGATGAAAAACAGAATGGGACAGAATCATTCCTATTGAAACTCTTAAATTTGGCTATAGTAATCATCCATTTATAGTGATCATATTCACTCACATGTGACTATTGGACTCCATAGTAATCTTGCATTCTACTTTGCTAGTCTAATCAGATTTGTCAAGTTGGTGTTGAAGTGGCTGTCAGTGTGATATACAGTTGTTAAAATTCTACAATATTGCACCTTAAAACTCTACTAACATTATTAATTTATCTGACACAATGTGAATAACCTCTTGTTTCTTGTTCTGTAATTTTTCTGCAGGATGGCTGGGGGCTGGAAGCTGAGGAAGTGGGTGTTCGGGATGCTGGAGGTGCAAAGCGCTCGGAGGCGACCAGGGCGAAGACAGCCAGGGCAGCACCCTCGAAGATGGTCGGGGAAGCCGGTGCTTCACTTGGTGGAGAAGAGGTCGAGGAGGGAACTGGTGCCACTCACAGCTCATCATATCAAAAGGGGCTCATGTGTTATCAGTGATGAGTGGCAAGCCTATCGAAATACTCTGCCTCAGCTGGGATACAGGCATTTCACAGTAAATCACAGTGGCCCTCATTTATCAATCTTGCGTGAAAACGGGCGCAGATCTGAGCGTAGATTTGGTCGTACGACAGGACACACGTGTGATTTATGAAACGTTCGTATCTGACCAATCTCAGCGTAGGAATGAGCGGGTCTTGATAAATGCGGTGGCTGAATTCAATCGTCATTAACATGTTACGCCCTTAAATATTCCTGGTTCGGAGGCCTCGCCCACTGAGTTCAAACATGGAGAGACGAAAATACTGGTAAGAAAAAAAACTTTTCCGACACGGAGATCGGCATCCTAACATCTGAAGTGGAGCAAAAAAAGATGTGCTTTTCGGCAGTTTGAAGAGTGCCCTCACGGCCCTAGAGGGGTGCCCGTGTTACTGCTCACTCATGGAGGTGCAGAGTTCCTCCAGGGCACTAGGTGTCTCTTGTTTGGTTTCAGGTCGAGTCTAGAGAGGAGACAGAGCTGGCTGCTGATTGGCTTGCACCAAGGGCCCGGTGTAACCCAACTGTTTAAATCTGAGGAGCTGCCAGTCTTCTCCCTCTCTCTACCCTGATGCCTGCATCCCGCTTTGCCCCTGCCGGATCGCAGGCCAGATGCTGGCTGGGGCTTCTTGATTATTTGTGTTGTGCCTTATTTTCCTTAGTTTGTAGATCTACAATTTTGTACATAGTAGTTCTTGTAAATAAATTATTCACTGTTGTTCTGCAACCCCTCTGGTGTCCTCATCTTGTCCAGTTCATGAGCCAGACTGTGACAAATGGGGGCTCGTCCAGTCAGAGAATCCGGTTTGTTTTCGATAGCCGAATTTATGAATGAACCACTACGTTGCGTGACGTCAGCGCGTAGTAAATCTGGTTAGCGGAAGCGTGTGTTGTTTGTGGACATGCTGACTACGGCTTTGTGGGAGACATTACCGAGGGGTAAGTGTTGCTTGGTTAAAAATAATGAGATCTGTTGTGCAGTGTGTATGTAATGCTACTTATGGGGATTTTTGTCCCGTTAGTTTGTAAATGTTTGGCGAGTTTTTTCTGGTAACGGAGTTCCGGGGTTTTTGCATGGTCTACCGTCTATTGCTGTGTTTTGTCCCTGTTAGGCTAGGGGCGAGTTCCCTTTGGAGTTCGTCCTGGGGGGATTTTGTAGTGTGGTGTTATCGGTGGCTACAGCAGTTGTCTCGGGAGCACAGCCGAGGCTGCAGGTGAGTCGCCAATTGCTGGTTGCTTGCCGGGCTTACGGTATTCAGTGTTAAGTACCCACCGCCGAGCACCTGAAGAGCTAGTGGGGAAGTTTAGCTAGCTTTCTGGTTAGGTAGTTAGAGGGGCAAAGTACAGCGATCCCTTGACTGTGTGGGCCTACGGACTTTTGGGGCTAAGGTTATATTTGTTTTCAGGTAAGCTGATTTCATACACCAGTTAAAAATAAATGAATGAATAAATCTTTTTTTTTGCATCAGTCTTTCACTTTTGGACAGGTTTAAAGTTAACTGTCAATTATGGCGTCGGGAAAAAATATTGAGGATTTTGTGGCTGCTCCATCGGTGGAGTTATTGGACTTGTGTTCACGTGAAGAAGTTGTAGAACTTGCTGCACACTATGAGATTGATGTTGGTGATAAGCGTATGACGAGCAACATGAAGAGAATTTTAATGGAGAGGTTAGATCTGAAGCGGGAGGATGGCGCTGAGTCAAGTTTAAGTACAGCTGCTGCAACTCTGGATAGTTCAGGAGGATTGTCCTTTGAGGAGCGTAAACAGTTGTTACTTTTGGAAGTGGAAATTAGGCAGAATGAAGTGAGGAAATTGCAGCTGGAGGAGCAGGTGCGCCGGCTAGCACATGATGGTGGTGCTGGTCAAGGGCAGGCACGTTCATTTGATGTTTCTGGTAGTTTGAAATTAGTTCCTCGGTTTTCTGAACGTGATCCAGACACTTTCCTTTCCCTGTTTGAGCGTGTTGCAGGGGCTAGACGTTGGTCTGATGCTGAACGCACATTGTTACTCCAATGTACGCTGACTGGGAGAGCCCAGGAGGCTTATTCTGCACTCACGGTAGCTGAAAGTGGGATTTATGCATCTGTTAAAGCGGCTGTGTTGAAGGCCTATGAATTGGTCCCTGAAGCTTATCGTTTAAAGTTTAGGACTTGGGAGCGGTCTGGTAAGCAGACTCATATGGAGTTTGCTAGAGAGATTACAACTCACTTTAACAGGTGGTGTTCTTCACTTGAAGTTAGTACTTATGAGGGGCTGTGTGATTTAATTGTGTTGGAGCAATTCAAAAACTCTGTTCCTAATCGTATAGCTACCTATATAAATGAACATAAGGTGAAAACTGCCCTTGAAGCTGCCAAGTTGGCGGACGAATATGTTTTGGTACATCGTGAGCGTGAGTACAGAACCCGAGTTGACTATAAAGGAGATTTCAGTCAGTCCTTCCCTGCAAATAAACAAAGGGAGGAAGCAACACCGTCTCATCCTGGTAAGCATAATGACTACAGGGCTGTTCAGAAATCTTATGATCACACTAAAGTATGTAACTACTGTAAAAACAGGGGGCATTACAAGGCAGAGTGTCCTAATAACAAAGCCAAAGCAAAGGCTGGACCATTCAGCCACGTAAAACCTGTTATGGCTGCTGCACCTGTTGAAGCACCAGTAGTTAATTCAGCTAAAGTTGAAGTTTCCTGTGTAAAGCCAGGTTCTTGCTGTGCTTCTCCCTGTGTTTCTCCTTGTCAGCAGGTGGCGAATGATGCCGGTCCAGAACATCCAGATTTTTCAGCTTTTGTGTCTGATGGCTATGTATCACTAGTGGGAGGTGATGCAAGAGTCCCGGTAAAAATCCTCAGGGATACAGGTTCATTCGATTCTTTTGTAGTGAGTTCTGCGTTACCATTTTCCCAGCATTCAGATATTGGGGATAGGATACTGATGTGTGGTATGGGATTGAATGTTTTACCTGTGCCTATACATAAGTTGGTTCTGGACTGTGGGTTTGTTAAAGGGGAAGTCACTATGGGTGTTGGCCCTGCTTTGCCGGTTCAGGGTGTTCATGTTCTGTTGGGTAACCAGTTAGCTGGTAGCCGTGTGTTTGCTAATCTACCATCATTAGTAGTAGCTGCTACTTCGGTTTCCAACATGCCTGATAAGAATGCTCAGTGTTTTCCGGATGTGTTTTCAGCATGTGCGGTTACTCGCGCCATGACTAGAGCTCAGCCTGAACTAGAGGCTGAGGACAGTCTTATCAAGTTGAATGTGGGTTCTCCTGTGCCTGTTCCTAGCTCTTTGTTTGTCTCCCGCAGTGACCTAGCATCTGAACAGCGAGCTGATCCAACGCTTGGCGAGTATTTTGAACAAGTACTGTCAGAGGTTGATGGGGAGAGTGCCCTGAGGGGGTACCTGTTGCAGGACGGACTGTTGGTAAGGAAATGGGTGCCACATGGGCAAGACTTCCTTGGTGATGCTGTGTTTCAGATCGTGGTTCCTGAGATATTTGACCGGTTGCGTGAAGCAAACTTGACAATCAACTTGGCAAAGTGTGAGTTTGCCAAGGCGACTGTAACGTACTTGGGTAAGCAAGTTGGCCAAGGCCAGGTTCGTCCAGTACAGGAGAAGGTTGCTGCGATAGAGCGGTACCCCGTACCGGCAACCAAGAAAGATCTCATGCGTTTTCTAGGTCTGGTCGGATACTACCGAAGTTTCTGTAGAAACTTTTCTGCAGTGGTGGTACCTCTGACAGACCTGTTAAAGGCTAAAGCCAAATATATCTGGTCAACTTCTTGCCAACAGGCATTTAACAATGTTAAGAGTCTCTTGTGTGCCGCCCCTGTTTTGGCAGCTCCCTGTTTGGAGAGTCCGTTTGAACTGCAGGTGGATGCGGGTGATCGTGGAGCCGGTGCGGTGTTGGTTCGGTCTGGCGGTGATGGTGTTCAGCGTCCTGTGAGCTACTTCTCACGAAAATTCAACACTTACCAATTGCATTACTCTGTAATCGAGAAGGAAGCACTGGCCCTGGTGTGGGCACTACAACACTTTGAAGTCTATGTCGACTCCGGTGCTCCTTTAGTGGTCTATACAGACCATAATCCACTAGTGTTTCTTCACTCCTTGTCCTGTCCGAATAGAAGACTGATGCGCTTGTTTTTATTTCTGCAGTCCTATAGCCTAGATATCCGCCATGTAAAAGGCAAGGACAACATTGTGGCCGATGCCTTATCAAGGGCGGTCCTTGACTGAAACCTGTTCTGACCATTCACTGGTTGTTCTCCCTGGTCTCTCTGTCACTTTCTATTGACTATCCATGCTTCTCTAGGCGCCAGGAGTTGCTGAGTTGTCGGGAACAGCTGATGGTAAAACTCTGGGGGGGGGGGGGGGGGATCTCCTGGATTTGGTGAGAGCTGTCACATATCTGTATATGCACACATGTACATACTTTCCCAAGCATACCTGTTAGCAGAAGTAGTACTGCACTCATGATGATTTATTGTGGTGGTGGTAATGGCTCAGGGTTAATTGTGAAGAAAGTCAAATTTATTATGTTGTGTTGCGGATTGATGGGAATCTGTAATTTAAAATGTGGGATTGGGTGTTTGGTGGTGGCATCAATTTGTTGATGTTAGGATGACCCGTAAATGTTCACTCATGGGAACTTTGCCCTTATGAGTTGGTCTCATGAAGATCCCCATGTTGTGCTTTTTGGTTGGAACTCTGCTCCTATGGGGGGGGGGGGGGGGTGGCACGGCCCTAGAGGGGTGCCCGTGTTACTGCTCACTCATGGAGGTGCAGAGTTCCTCCAGGGCACTAGGTGTCTCTTGTTTGGTTTCAGGTCGAGTCTAGAGAGGAGGCAGAGCTGGCTGCTGATTGGCTTGCACCAAGGGCCCGGTGTAACCCAACTGTTTAAATCTGAGGAGCTGCCAGTCTTCTCCCTCTCTCTACCCTGATGCCTGCATCCCGCTTTGCCCCTGCCGGATCGCAGGCCAGATGCTGGCTGGGGCTTCTTGATTATTTGTGTTGTGCCTTATTTTCCTTAGTTTGTAGATCTACAATTTTGTACATAGTATTTCTTGTAAATAAATTATTCACTGTTGTTCTGCAACCCCTCTGGTGTCCTCCTATCTTGTCCAGTTCATGAGCCAGACTGTGACAGGAGTGAAAGGGGCCCATAAAAACGCTGTCTGGAAGAAGATCACGGAGGCAGTCAACAGCGTTGCCGTAGAGGAACGGACGCCGGCTGAGGTTTGAATATAATTATCAATAACTTAACCTATGCCTCACAACTTAAATTAATCTTTTCATCCGCAGCCTAAAAGCTTATGCCTGCTAATTAATCAAGACTATTCTTTACATTTAGGTCAAGAAAAAGTGGTCCGATTTAAAGCTGGCCACCAAAAAGCTGCACTGAAGCGCAGCATCAGGCAGACTGGAGGAGGCCAACCAGACTCCAGCCTGATCCTGACGGGGACTGAGGAGAAAATTGCCTCATTGATAGGGTCAGAGTCCATCTCTGGCATAAGCGGTGGAGGAGACACGGACGCACTCGCGTCAGAGCCAGAGCAGAATGGTAACCAACAACCCCCTTTTGCTTGCATTGTAAAAATCAAACTGACTGTACACAATTTCTAACAAATAATTAGGCTTACACATGTTACATGGGTGACATTTTTATTATATTAAATGTTTCAGAGCCAGGCACCAGCATGATGTCGGCCAGGTCTCCTCCCCAGAGCGGTCCCACTGCTACCCCCCATGCTGCGCCTAGACCAAACATCATCACTGCAGAGGTTCTGGAGAGACAGGCTTAGATATGCAGTTTATTGACAGCAGTTGTCGGCGCACTTGGGGCAATAAATGACAGAGGGATAATGGGCAACAGGTGACAACAATCAGGGATCAGGGATCAGGGATGACATCAGACCAGGGAATACATGAGTAAGGGTAAGTGACCTGAAACGAGAGGGGAGTTATTTTCAAAATAAAACAGGAAATGACAAGACAAAAACCCAAGACGAGACATTACCTCGCCGGCGTGACAGTACCCCCCCTTAAGGGACGGATCCCAGATGTCCCAAAGGTTCAAAAGGGTAGGCAGAGGGGGCCTGGAGGCGGGGCTCAGGATACATAGGGTGGGTGGAGGGGGTCTGGGGGCAGGGCTCAGGAGGCCAGGCAGGGGGGGCGACGAGGTGGACGGAACCCCTCTGGAGGCCGTGCATGAGGGCGTCCCAGCGAGCGGGGCCGCTCGGGAGGCCGGGCATGAGGGCGTCCCAGCGGGCGGGGCCGCTCGGGATGCCGGGCATGAGGGCGTCCCAGCGGGCGGGGCCGCTCGGGATGCCGGGCATGAGGGCGTCCCAGCGGGCGGGGCCGCTCGGTAGGCCGGGCATGAGGGCCACCTAGCGGGTGGGGCCACTCAGGAGACCGGGCATGAGGGCGGCCAAGCCGACGGAGCCGCTCAGGAAGGCGATGTGGAGCAGGCGTAGGACGGTCCCCTGCCGGAACAGGAACAGGTGATGAGCGGACCTCCTGAAGGCTGCGTGGAGCAGGTGTAGGACGGTCCTCTGTCGGGACAGGAACTAGCGACGAGCGGACCTCCCGAAGGCTGCGTGGGGCAGGCGTCGGACGGTCCCCCGTCGGGACAGGGACGGGTGACGAGCGGACCTCCTGTAGGGTGAGTGGAGAAGGCATAGGATGGTCCCCCGTCGGAACAGGAGCGGTTGACGAGCAGACCCCCAATAGGCTGCGTGGGGCAGGCGTTGGACGGTCCCCCGTCGGGACAGGCACTGGCCGCCGACTGATGGCCACTGGCAGGTGTCGACCGGGCCGCCGACTGAAGGCCACTGGCTGGTGTCGACCGGGCCGCCGACTGAAGGCCACTGGCTGGTGTCGACCGGGCCGCCGACTGAAGGCCACTGGCAGGTGTCGACCGGGCCACCGACTGAAGACCACTGGCCGAGACATGGGCTAGTGGCGCGGTTGTGACTGAGACATGAACTGGTAGCTTGGCTGTGACTGAGGCATGGGCTGGTAGCTTGGCTGGAACTGTGGCATTGGCTGGTTGCTTGGCTGTGACTGAGGCCTGGGCTGGTTGCTTGGCTGTGACTGAGGCCTGGGCTGGTTGCTTGGCTGTGACTGAGGCCTGGGCTGGTTGCTTGGCTGTGACTGAGGCCTGGGCTGGTTGCTTGGCTGTGACTAAGGCCTGGGTTGGTTGCTTGGCTGTGGCTGAGGCCTGGGCTGGTCGCATGGCTGTGGCTGAGGCCTGGGCTGGTTGCTTGGCTGTGACTGAGGCCTGGGCTGGTTGCTTGGCTGTGACTGAGGCCTGGGCTGGTTGCTTGGCTGTGACTAAGGCCTGGGTTGGTTGCTTGGCTGTGGCTGAGGCCTGGGCTGGTCGCATGGCTGTGACTGCGGCCTGGGCTGGTGCGGCCTGGGCTGGTAGCTTGGCGGTGACTGCGGCAGAGAATTTGGGTAGATTGAAGACAAGGCGTGCTGCAGTGTTCTGGCCGGGAGTCCAACCAGGAGAGAGTTGCAGTAGTCAAGGTGGGAGATGACCAGTGCTTGGACCAGGAGTTGTGTCGCGTCCTTTCTGAGGAAAGACCAGGGCCCTCATTTATAAAGCTTGCGTATGCACAAAACGGGGCTGGAAACGTGTGTACGCCACTTTCCACGCAAATGTTGTGATCTATAAAAACCAAACTTGACGGGAAACTTGATGGGAATTTTTTCATGTTAACACCTTCTTTTAAAATCTGACTTGTATCTTAAATCAAAATAATTTTGAAATATTGAATCAGCGCTGTCACCGCAGGAGGAGGAGACGGCCCAAATGCATGTAATACAGTATACAATAAATACCTTCCATTAGATCACTGTAGAACACAGCGGGAATAACTAAATATTCTCCTTATTTATGTGCATATATCATCAACGCACATACATACAGCCATTAACCAATAGTATAATTGTTACACTTATCCTCGTTTTTAAACCACCAGAGCGCAGAGGAAATGCTCGTGCGCGCTCAGTCGTGGAGCGTGGAGAGCGCAACTTTACCAAACTTCAGGAGGCAGAGTCCACCCGGCAAAGGTGGTAGAGACCCCAGCATGATGAGCCTCGGCCCCCTGCCCGACTGGAGGGGTATCAACAGGGCGCAAGAATCCGTGAGGATGTTATGCGTTTGTAAGATAAGGAAGACAACAATCAATGTTCATTGTAAACGTATTCTTTTATTAATAACAGTGTGCGTTTGCCGTAGCTCATCTGCAACGTTGTCGATGTCGGCAATTGTGTCTCGCTGAAGTTGCAGTACGGCATCAGTGTGCACCCGACCACTTGATGTGCCATGCGCCCGGGGTGCACTGCTGCTTTGCGCAGGACCCGGACGCTGTGCCAAGCCCGTCACCGTCACCCTCCTCACATCACGCTCCTCACCGTCACCCTCCTCTACGCCCAACGCTGCAGACTCTGGAAGGACAAAAACGATTTAACGTTTTGTTTTATATACAATAGAAGTTTAAAATTTGTTTACCCTTATTCCTCTGGTCTCAGTCGCGTCTGTGTCTCCCTCCTTTTCAGACACAATCCCCGTCAAAGTCACATCAAAATCAAACCTCCTCAAATACTCTAGCAATACATTAAATCCATGTTAGGAGCGGAAATATGTCATTTACCTTCAGATCACCGTCCGCTCTGTCCCACTGACGCCGTTGACTGCAGCAGCAATGTGTTGCCACTCGCACTGCTTCTTTTTATTCGTGATCCCACTGCTGTAACCACTAAATTAAATAATTTTCCGGGCCTCCACCTCCCCAACAAGTGTGTCTTTCTCCGTTTCTGAAAAGTTACGTTTCTTCGCTATTTTTCTGACCTGTCGCTGTGATTCACCACACGGAAACGATTGCATGCCGGCTCATTAACATAGTAAAATGTGGGCGTGTACAGGGCGGGATTCAGGTACGCACACTTGTAGGTGATCCTGTGATTTATAAAGGGAACATTGCGTACAGCTTGCGTGCGCAGTTTTATAAATCAGATTTTTTTTTGGCGCACGCAAACTTTGGCTTTTTGGCGTACGTACACTTTTAGTAAGGATCCTACGCACAGTTTTATAAATGAGGGCCCTGATCCTGTGGATATTGTAGAGGGCAAATCTGCAGGATCGGGCCACAGCAGTGATGTTGGGGGTGCAGGATAGCTGGTCATCAAGGATTGCACCCAGGTTCCGCAGGTCCATGTTAGGGCAGTCTTTCCCCGGCATGAAGAGGAGTTTGGTTTTATGCAGGTTAAGCTTGATGAGGTGATGCGCAGTTGTCCAGGTGGAGATGTCTGCCAGACATTCAGAGATGCAAGTTGCAATGTGGGCATCAGAGGTTGGGGGAAAAGAGAGGAACAGCTCGGTGTTATCTGTGTAACAGTGGTAGGAGAATCCATGTGATGTGATTACAGAGCCTATTGATCCGGTGTATAGTAAGAACAGAAGCGGTCCTAGTACTGAGCCTTGAGGGACACCCGTTTCCAGAAAACAGGTTTTGGACATAGAGCCATTCCATATGACCTGAAAGGTGTGATTTGCAATGTCAGTTTTTGTCATGTGAACCAGGTTAGAACAGAGTCACTGATGCCAGTTCAGCCAGGGTGGAGAGGAGGATTTGGTGGTTGACTGTGTCAAATGCAGCAGATAGGCGGTTGAGGAGAATGAGAACGGAGGAGTGGGATGAGGCTCTGCCGTCTCGCAGGGACTCAGTCACTGGGAGGAGGGCCGTCTCAGTGGAGTGCGCAGTCCTGAATCCTAATTGATTCGGGTCACGGAGGTTGTTCTGTGAGAGATAGGATGACAGTTGGTTGTAAGCGGCGTGTTCCAGGGTTTTATTGAGAAATTAAAGAAGAGATACAGGTCTGTAGTTTCGGATATCAGCAGTGTCTAGGGTGTTTTTTTTTAGGAGTGGCTTCACTGTAGAAAGCCGCTGGAATGAGACCTGAGGTGAGGGAGGAGTTGATCAGGGTGGGGAGGAATGGCAAGATGTCGTGTGAGATGTCTTGCAGAAGAGAGGAGGGAATCGGGTCAGGGGAGCAGGTGGTGGCATGGTTAGATGTAACAAGTGTGTCAACGTCTTCAGAGGAGAGAGGGCTGAAGCTGGTAAAGTCAGTGGAGGGAGTGAGGGATTTCAGGTTGTGGCGGGTGGTGACAGTTCAAGGCATAGATGGGAGGGACATAGTGGACTTCTTGGTCGAGAGAAAGTCACAAAGTGGTGGTCAGACACAGTGAGTGTGGTAACAGATAGTGCATAGGTGCTACAGGACATGATGAAGAAAAGGTCAAGTTGGTTCCCGGCCGGGTGGGTGGGTGGAGAGGGGTAGAGTGTTAGGCCAAAAGTGGAGAAAAAGTCAATTAATTCAGGTGAGTGCAGCTTTCCTGGGTAGATGTTGAAGTCACAGAGGACAACGAGTGGCGTGCCATCATCAGGGGAGCAACTTAGGAGGGCATCCATCTCATCTAAAAAGTCAAGGAAAGGAAGGGTGACAGACAGCGTGGAATTTAAGTGCAGACAGGTAGGTGGTCCAGGGGAAGGACCTGGTAGGACCACCTGGGTGAGATAAGGAGTCCAGTTCCTCCTCAACCTGTTCCCCAGTCTTGGGGAGTGTGAAAACAAGTAGGCAGTTGAGAGGGCAGCTGGAGTGGTAGTGTTTTCTTTTCCAGGTCTCCGTAAGGGCCAGGAAGTGGAGAGACTGCAGGGAGGCATACGCTGAAATGGTGTCTGCCTTCTTGACTGCAGACTGGCAGTTCCATAGCCCCCCTAGTACTTTAAGTTCCGTACCAATGGAGAATGGTGGCTAGCAGAGTTTGGATGGGTTGCAGCCTCGACTGATGGGTCTCTAGTGAAGTTTTCTCCGGTTTGATGTCCTGACTGGGATAGGACACATGGCTGCAATGGGTGGTGGTTGAGTTGTTTTGACTTCCTCAATGGACTCCCACAGATCAACTCCCTTGTCTTTGTTCGACAGTCTTCGTTTCACTATTTACTACAGCTGAGATGGCCGAAACTAGGTAATTGCCCACTCAGTATGAACAGCTTCACAATAATTTAAACAACAAGCTATCTAGATAAGACTAAATTTTAAAACTAGCTCTACTCACAGAATGCCTAAACCCAGTATCTACAATTAGTTTCTGACTTACCAACGAGATATAATGCAGCTTCCTTCCTTTCTTCAGACAAAATGTAGTTGCACATTTGCACACAGTGATAGTCATGTTGAAGACGTTTATTCTTACTTTTCAACATACAACTTTTCAACAAGAATGACTCGACCCGCATGATTCCGTGTGATGAGCAACTACAAACAGAATCTCATATCAGAAAACTGATTCAAAACTGAAAGTGAAATAGCGGCGAGTGGATCAACAGGCACGCTGACTTTAGACATGGTAAAAGTAGAGGGGGGGGGGGGGGGGGTTTCAAAAGTGGATGGGATATTGTGACTCCTCCATAAATTATTGCACATACACTTACATATTTATGCACATTTGTATGGTCTCTGAATGATAAGGAATTAGAATTAGAACGACTAGAAAGAAATGTCTAAATTTTGATTCATCAACCACATGATAAGTCACCATTTTATGGAAAAAAAATGCACTAAAATAGTAAAACACAGAATTTAGAAAAATTTAAACGGAAAACAGAATTTAGAAAAATTCAAACGGAAAACGCAGAATTTGGGAAAAAATAAAACTGAATCTGGAAAAAATTCAAACGGATTTCATAGAGCCCTACATTAAAACAGCATAACAAAAGTAGGTATTCAATAATAGTAAAATTAAAATAATAACATTTAAGTGTATAGTGTAGTGTAAAGCACTTGCAAATTTGTGATTTTAGGCTATATATATAGATATATTGAATTGAACAAATGATAGAAAATCCAAGTAGAGGAAGATCTGAGGGCTTCTGAAGGATTATGAAATAACAGAGAGTCTGCTCATAAACAGCTTTAAAACCCAGTGAAAGAAGCTTGAAACTGATAGTGGGAGGCAATGGAGAGTAGCTCTGGTTGAAGGTTAAAGATTTAACTCTGTTGACTCTTTTCTGTTGGGAGGTGGACTCCATACTTAATATTTTATATGCTGTTGGTTGGTTAAGTACCAGCAATCCATGAGAGGCGGCCATAATACAGACGGAGGGAGCTGCTTGTGTTTAAACAAGGATGAGAGAAGTAAAGAGGGACAAGTAGAGAGAGGAAGGTAAGGTACTCGGAGGTATGACTAAAATAATGAAGTTAGAAGAACGCCTGGGGCAATGGACCTATACAAGAAACACAACCACATCCACGTCATCTTAAAAACAATGAGGGCAATCCATAGAATGGGATCAAAAAGAGACATTACTGCGGGAGATTTGACAAAACTGAAGTACAGAAAAGTAAAATATCTTAACCAAAAATAGCAACCATGTAAAAATATTCTTGAATCCACTCGATAACATCCCAGATCAGAGGTGACAGACTTTTTGGATTGTGTTCCATGTATAGAAAAAATATTAGTGAATCATTGTCCAAACAGCCCGTCAAAATACACTACACAGCACGACTTAACAGTTTAAAGCTATGGCCTACGATTTGGAATAAAAAAAAAATCCATTCAATCTATCAGCCGTAGGCCTGCATAGAAATTGACCAAGGCTCCCAGTGGCTCGCACCCTCCATCCAATCCCCTCGTATCCCCTGCTCCTCGTCATCCCGCTTCGTTCCCTCCCACTCCCGCCTCGTTGAATCATGGAACACTGAGGGGAGGGTTTTGGTTAGGGGGGGCGCGATGCTTTTTTCAAGGAGCCGGAACTTGTGCGGGAGGTGGAGTGCTACCAGCTAGATCTGGCTTACCTCTACGCAAAGCCTCAGTTCTGGAACTATAGTCCTGGATAAGGGTTGGACTCTATTCTTCTCTGGAGTTCACCATGGTGTGAGGCGCCGGGCGGGTGTGGGGATACTCACCAATCCCCGACTGAGTGCTGCTGTTGGAGTTAACTCTGACTGTTATTTGTGCATCTGCACCAAACAGCAGTTCGAAGTGTTCTGCCTTCTTGGAGACCCTGAATGGAGTCCTGCATGGGGCTCCAGTAGGGGACGACATAATTCTGCGCGGAGACTTCAACACGCACATGGGCAACAATAGAGATACCAGGAGCAGCGTGACTCCTTCAAACAACATTTTGTCTGGAGAAAGGAAGGAAGCTGCTTTGTCTGTTGTTGGTAAGTCAGAAACTAATTGTAGATTTGAGTTTAGGCATTCTGTGAGTAAAGCTAGTTGTAACATTTAGTCTTGTGTTGATAGCTTGTTGTTTAAATTCTTGTGAAGCTGTCTATACTAAGTGAGCAATCAGCTAGTTTCAGCCAGCTCAGCTGTAATCAATAGACTTGATTGGAGGGAGGGGCCACAGTCAGTGCATGAGGTAAACTGAGCACTTAAAAGGCTGTCACTACAGCGTCAGGCCAGCAGAACAAAGACAGCTGAACAAAGACAAGGGAGTCTATCTGCGGGAGTCAAGGCAGCTGAACAAAGACAAGGGAGTCTATCTGCGGGAGTCAAGACAGCTGAACAAAGACAAGGGAGTCTATCTGCGGGAGTCAAGACAGCTGAACAAAGACAAGGGAGTCTATCTGCGGGAGTCAAGACAGCTGAACAAAGACAAGGGAGTCTATCTACGGGAGTCAAGACAGCTGAACAAAGACAAGGGAGTCTATCTGCGGGAGTCAAGACAGCTGAACAAAGACAAGGGAGTCTATCTGCGGGAGTCAAGACAGCTGAACAAAGACAAGGGAGTCTATCTGCGGGAGTCCATTGAGGACGTCCACCGAGGTAGGCATAACATCTTACCCCCCCTCGCAGCCATGTGTCTTATCCCAGTCAGGACATCACACTGGATTTCACCGGAGACCCTTCACTCGAGGCTGTAACCCATCCAATCTCTGCTACCCACCATTCTCCACCGGTAAGGACCTTGAAGTACTAGGGGGGCTATGGAACTGCCAGTCTGCAGTCAAGAAGGCGGACACCATTTCAGCCTATGCCTCCCTGCAGTCTCTCCACTTCCTGGCCCTCACAGAGACCTGGATCACCCCGGAAAACACTGCCACTCCAGCTGCCCTTTCAACTGCCTACTCGTTTTCACACTCCCCAAGACGAACAGGGCGAGGAGGAGGAACTGGGTTCCTCATCTCACCGAGATGGTCCTACCAGATCCTTCCTCTGGACCACCTACCCCGATCTACACTTGAATTCCATGCCGTCTCTGTCACCCTTCCTTTCAAACTCAACATCATAGTGATCTATCGCCCACCCGGTCCTCTCGGTGACTATTTGGATGAGATGGATGCCCTCCTGAGCTGCTCCCCTGATGATGGCACACCACTCGTCGTCCTCGGTGACTTCAACATCCACTCGGGAAAGCTGCACTCATCTGAATTCATCGACTTCTTTTCCGCATTTGACCTTACACTCTCCCCCTCTCCACCAACTCACCGCGCCGGGAACCAACTTGACCTGGTCTTCACAAGATCCTGTGGCATCTCGGCACTCTCTGTTACCCCGCTCACCGTGTCCGACCACCACTTTGTGACTTTCTCCCTCCCCATGGAGCCCACCACATCCCTCCCCTCTACGCCTCGAATGGTCACCAGCCGCCGCAACCTGAAATCCCTCACTCCCTCCGCTCTCTCCTCAACTGTTATCTCCTCGCTACCATCCTCAGAACAGTTCTCCTTAATACCTACTGAGGAAGCCTCCTCCATCCTGATGTCTTCACTCTCCTCTTCTTTGGACACTCTCTGTCCCCCTATCTCACGACCTGCGCGATCATCTCCTCCCCCTCCCTGGCTGTCTGAACCTCTGCGAACCAACAGATCATTGTTGCGAGCGTCAGAGAGAAAATGGAAGAAATCGGGCCAGCACGAGGACCTTACTCACTACCACCGCCTCCTCTCTGACTTCACCTCAACTGTTTCGGCAGCTAAATCTGCCTTCTACCTGGCAAAGATCAACTCTTCTGCCTCCAACCCCAGGAAACTCTTCTCCGTGTTCTCCTCCCTCCTCACCCCTCCTACCCCTCCGCCCCCTTCCTTCCTTACTGCCGATGACTTTGCTACTTACTTTACCAAGAAAGTAAATGACATCAGCTCCTCATTTACGCCTATTCCCTCCCAGAAGACATCTCCCCCAACCCTCAACTCGGATGGTCTTACCAGCTTTACCCCCCTCACCTCTGAAGATGTTCACGCACTTGTTACATCTAACCGTGCCACCACCTGCTCCCTCGACCCGATCCCCTCCTCTCTTCTCCAAGACATCTCACACGACATCTTGCCATTCCTCACCACCCTGATCAACTCCTCCCTCACCTCAGGTGTCATTCCAGCGGATTTTAAGACAGCTACCGTGAAGCCTCTCCTTAAAAAACCCACCCTAGACGCTACTGACATCCAAAGCTACAGACCTGTATCTCTTCTTTCATTCCTCTTGTAGGAAGGTAAGGGTTAATACCTAATGGTACCTACGTAAACTGTGTATGTAAGGAAATTACGATATTAAAATATGTATATCAATGTATATTAATCTACAATTTCAATACCTGCTCTCGTAAAAGGGGCACCATCTGTTGGTCAGACAGAACTTTATAGAATTCACGTTAATGACTCTAATGACCACTTATTCCTTAATTCACAATTAATCAATATCATTTAATAAATCAGTCTCATTCCTTAGATCATAAGTTCTTGAAATAGGGATCTTTGTATTCTGCACAGAAGAGATATCCACGGACAACGACTTTATGCTTTAGGTGAATTTATTGATTAACTAGGGATTAAACAAAAGTGAATAAAACAATAACAGATGTAATACACAAAACACCAATACAACGCCAGAAATATAACTGGAAATGTGATTAACAGCTTATCTAGCACGTTTGGCGATAAAGGCGAGTGTGTTCTTCCTAAGAATTTGGACTCCTTAGTAAAAGGAAAAAGTGAATAATGGGATAAATGACCTCACAGATATTAGATATTAACAGACGCTATACTTAGTTTCACCCTGCAACTCGGTCATTACTGTTGAATGCGGATTCGGTCTTACTTTGGGACGCTTCTTCTCGGCTTACTGAAACTCCAAGCGGTCGCTATTTAGTCTGTGACGTAGACCCGGAGGGATCTTCCTTGCCGTGGACCGAGGGAACCGTTAGCGCCGATCTGCGGTAGTTTCGTGGCGGGCGTCCGTCTTTGCCGTAGTCCGTCTTTGCCGTAGTCCGTCTTAGTTCAACAGCTGTCTTCTCCTTGAGTTCGGTCTGGGTGGCTTAGGTATAAGCGTTAGTCAATATGCCAAATCTTGCGGCCGCTGGTTGAATTAGCATTGATCAAAAAGGCTTGCGGAGAAAGAAAAGCTAAAAATGCAAAATTGAAGAATCTGACGTTGAACGAACTATTAATAAAAGGAGTAAAAATTGAAGAGGGTAAAAAGAGAGAAGCGAGAGGCGAAGGCCGGATGGCCAGCGCCTGGGGGGGGGGGCAAGAAGCGCCTGGACGCAAAAAGCTCCTGGAGGGAAGAACGCTCAAATCTCGCTCCTGGTGTCTGTAACACGCAGCTTTTATGCTGACCGAGGGGGTGTGTCCAGGAGGGACCCATTCGAGTTACAGTCTGAAATATTTGTGATTTAAACTGTTAAACAAAACGAAATGCAATCCTATGACTAGAACGTTTGAACACCATCTCGCCGTTATGGTCAAAGTTGGCATCAAGAATGAACAAATGAAACATGAATGGTAAACATTTCTCTGTACAAATCATTTTTGGTAGAGTTGAAAGGAACTTTGATCAAACACATACAATGCAAACCTATCAAGCTAGCCCAAACAAGTTTCGTAACTTAGCAAGCATTTTGTCCTTGGTGATGCGGGCAGATTAATGAGCAAACATATTTTCGTCTGACTGCTTGAGTGCAGTAGTTATGTCCCTTACAATGACAATGTTAATATTTAGCATTTTTGGTAACTTCTCTGTTCTTCGTCGTAGAACAACGGGACGTTCGCCAGTATGCTTATAATTCCTCAATGATTATTATGGATGGTTTTAAACTAATATTGAACACATATCTCATCCTTTTCTTGGATTGGTCAAAATGTGAACATGTTTTCCTGCAGAGATCATGAGACCTCTCTCTGAATGCCAGCAGACCAGGTCATTAGTTTATGACTCCCAGGAGGGGAGGAAGGGGTCTTCACCATGCCTTGGGAGCAAATGGTGAGGAAGAGATATGGTGTTATCCTTTATACTTCAATCGAGGCTCTCTGTCAAACAAAGGTGTTAATCAGTTTCCAGATGTGCTTAGGTGCCTCAAAGTCTGGTGACTCTGAAGGTCTGGTCCTCCTTGTTCGGGGGTGCGTGGAGATCTTGTAGATGCTCTGATTTAAGGGTTCGTAAATACTCTAACCGAGCCATAAAGAGGACTCACACTTCCTCCAAGTGGTCCAGTGAGCTGAAGGAGAATGTTTACTCATCTGCTAGGAGGGGACCTTTGTCTGTATATCTTTTAAAGGTGAATAGTTCATCATTCGTTCATTGAGAAGTCACATCCAAGAATCTTGGGGCTGTAGCCCCTACACTCTCTAAAACCTTGGAACGTGCCGCCTACAACCAACTGTCATCCTATCTCTCGCTGAACAACCTCCTAGACCCTAATCAATCAGGATTCAGGACTGCTCACTCCACTGAGACGGCCCTCCTCACAGTGACCGAGTCCCTGCTAGACGCTAGAGCCTCGTCCCACTCCTCCGTTCTCCTCGACCTATCTGCTGCGTTCGACACAGTCAATCACCAAATCCTCCTCTCCACTCTGGCTGAACTTGGCATAACTGACTCTGCTCTCGCCTGGTTTACATCATACCTGACAAATCGCACCTTTCAGGTCACATGGAATGGCTCTATGTCCAAACCCTGTTCTCTGGACACGGGTGTCCCTCAAGGCTCAGTATTAGGACCGCTTCTGTTCTCACTATACACCAGATCACTAGGTTCTGTTATCACATCGCATGGATTCTCCTACAGATGACACCCAGCTGTTCCTCTCTTTTCCCCCGTCCTCTGACACCCACATTGCAACTCGCATCTCGGACTGTCTGGCTGACATCTCTGTCTGGACAACTGCACATCACCTCAAGCTTAACCTGAATAAAACCGAACTCCTCTTCATCCCAGGGAAAGACTGCCCTCGCATGGACCTGTCGGTCACTGTCGAGGGCATCACAGTATTGCCGTCGTCAACTGCGAGGAACCTGGGTGTAATCCTCGATGACCAACTATCTGCACCCCCAACATCACTGCTGTGGCCCGATCCTGCAGATTTGCCCTCTACAACATCCGCAGGATTCGGACCCTCCTCACAAAGGATGCAACGCAACTCTTGGTCCAAGCACTGGTCATCTCCCGCCTTGACTACTGCAACTCCCTCCTGGCCGGACTCCCGGCCTCTGCGATTAAACCATTGCAGCGTATCCAGAACGCTGCAGCACGCCTTATCTTCAATCTACCCAAATTCTCCCATGTGACCCCCCTCCTCCGTGACCTCCACTGGCTCCCTGTTGCAGCACGCATCCAATTCAAGACAATGGCACTGGCCTTCAGGGCCATCAATGGAACGGCACCCATCTACCTTCAAGCACTGGTCAAACCTCATGCCCCGAAGCGAGCACTTCGCTCCTCTACTTCAGCTGGCCGGCTGGTACCACCATCGCTGAAATCAAACAAATGTGGCTCAGCAAAGTCCAGACTCTTCTCTGTTTTGGCGCCTCAGTGGTGGAACGAACTCCCGACCAACGTCAGGACAGCAGAGGCATTTGCCGTCTTCCGAAAAAGGTTCAAGACTCACCTGTTCAGACTTCACCTCGACTCTACATAGCATGACCCACTAACACCCCCCCCCCCCCCCCCCCCCCCAAAAAAAAAAAAAACCCTTACCTATAGCACTCTGATCGTAGCACTGTTGCTCTTGAACTACTAGTTTACTCAGATGAGGACCTAACACTTGTTCTATTTTTAGCTCTTACTTTATCGGCAAAGTAAGTGGTTTTCTGATTTCCTTTCCTTGTTTCCTTCTTTTGACAAATGTACTTATTGTAAGTCGCTTTGGACAAAAGCGTCTGCTAAATGACCTAAATGTAAATCTATCTATCTATCTATCTATCTATCTATCTATCTATCTATCTATCTGTCTATCTGTCTATCTGTCTGTCTGTCTGTCTGTCTGGCTATCTAGCTATCTCTCAGCTATCTGTGTAACTGTTTGTTAGTCTGCCTGTTTGTCTGTATTGGTTTGTTTGTTTATTTGTTTGTCTGTATCTGTCTTGTAGTCTGTCTTTTCTGTCTGACTGTCTGTCTGTGTTCCTGTCATGCCAGGAGGGTCTACAAAAAAGACTTGTCCCTTTTGCAAGGGAGTTTTGTTTTGTGCGCAGAAGGTGTGTCCCTCACTGCAAGACAGAGCAGCCTCTGAAGCAGTGCCTTAAAAAGAAGCTTCAGAGGTTTGATGACAAGAGAGAAGAATGGGTGGTTGGCCGTAAGAAGAACCACAACTTGGCATCCATCAAGGATGAAGCCACCATCATGGTTTGTGCAGATTTTAAAATGACATGACATGCTCAGATAATATTGGAAATAAGTTCTGTGGTACACATGGAAAAGCCTGTGATCCTCAGGTATTTCTGTGTTCATAACAAAAAAGTTCATAGAAGAAATGGACTGCATTTATACCACTACAGCTTGTAAAATGTTTACACTGCCAACTATAAATGCATTTGCAGCATTCACCTATTCAGTCATAGAATCACAAAGGTTTCTCTCTATTTTGAATACATTTAGAAATTGTCATTGTTAATGCTTCAGTTTCTAGTTATCTAAACCAAAAACAAGTGTTACAAATGTGATACATATTGTACCCTTACTGTTGCTATTTGTCTAAAAGTTTAGCTTTTTGCTTACACTTCATGAATTGTTCCTGTGAAACTCACCACAAAGTTAGATCATCCTAAATGGCATTAGTATGGATGCTGTCCTCAGTAATGTCATATTTTTGTCATTAATCAATGTGTTTAGTTAGTTTTGTAGTTGCTATTCCATTTTTTTCAACTGATAATACAAACTTGTGTCATTGCAGCTTGAGAAACTCCATGCTATTGGCTACAAACCAGTGCTTCTTCTTGGAAAGAAGACGAAGACAAAGAATGAGCAAACAAAGTGTGAGATCCTCACCCCTCGTTGCAGACTTGCTGATTTTGCCAAAGACTACCTCCAAAAGATTGGCTCATTTTATGAGTAACTTTGTGAAGGTGAGATGCATGCAATGCATGCTTAACAAATGGTATTATTAATGTATAAATTAAATTATTGTATTGGAAAGGAATTATGGCGCTCTAGTTTCGTGGCGCGGCGCAGGGTGGCGCAGTGCAAGTTTCATGCAGCGCAACACAGCGCATGGTCAGTTTGGCAATTTGGTAGACAGCGGTGCACTGAGATGGGTGTGGCGCTGCATCAGGGGGAAGTGTCACAGATTCAGCTTGGTGCAGTGACAATTTCGTGCCAAAAAGCTGCTCCGAAAGTGTGCTGAAAGCCCGCCAGCTCCAACCTGGTCTACTCGGTGCCGGTGCAGTGGTAGTTTGGCTGCACAAGCAGGTTTTTCAGAATGTCAGGCACATTTAAATGCAAACAGTAATCGCAACAACCACTATTTAATGCAACTAATGGAATCAACACGTAAATGTATATCTATATCGATTGTCCCGTCACATCTGATGACGGATCAAAGGTGGTTGGCACACGTAATGGAAACTCGACCTGACTGAATTAACACAGATTAAAACGGGACACAAACTAACAAGTTCACATGTCTCTCAGCCAACCACAAAGAGCCTCAGCATCAGATAGTGAGTATATATTCGGCATCTCCCATCTCAGAAAATTCAAAAGAAAAGAGAAAAAAAGAGACGCTCGCCGACAAGGGACAGGCTACAGAGCTTGGTGATGCGTCCTTTTACGCACAGGTGCTTCTGATTTCATCCCCGCATGGTATTTGTTTATGTTGTGATCTGTGCACACTACTCATCTTTGTTACACGGGTTAAAATATTCATAGATATCATGTGACGTCACACAGCGGTCGCAGCGCCATCTTGAGTACCGATTTATAACAGGTCGTCTATCTGTCACCTCGTGGGCTGTGACAACAATTCTCACAAAAGGAGTGGATTAACTTTTTTTTATGACACGGCTCTTTTGAATGCTGCATTTTGATGACACTCTAATGAATTACACTCATTCTATACACTGATTCTACATCTTATGGTCTTGTATTTCTGTGTAACAGGCCGTTGCTAAGTAAAACAGACAGTAAACAGTAAATGTGAGCGTCTTTATTAGTGGAAAAGGGTGCGTTTTTCTGTTTGTTTATTTTTTCCACACTGGGCAACAGTTCTTAGTGTATCGGGGCAAATCTGATTAACCATAACCTCCTCCCAGACTACTTCTGCTTCATCAGTCCGTGGAGGTCTGTCCGTGTTACCATATATTCGGCCACTGTGAGCTTGGACTTCCCGGACCAAAACATCAGTTTCCTCCTGTAAAATGTTTGGCTGTCTGGCGTCGCTGTCTCCTTTGTCCATGTCAAAATATAAAATGACAAAATTGCAGTGCTCCTTCACCGCACACATGTTAGTGTGAACTAAATAGTTTAGTTTAGCTTGATGTCATTTTTGAGTCAATCTTATGAGTACTCTGTCATTGTCCTGTATACAATGTCATAATTGGGTCATTGGTGCTTGTCTGTTCTGGGGGTCTTGCTGACTCTGCTCAGCAGGGAGGTCCCAGAAAAAGCCACGCCGCCAAAATTAAATTTTGCAATTGTGATTAAGTTCCTTTGACTGAAGTGGTCCTGGCTGAAGTACATGTAATTACAGGGGTTCATGCTTTGATCATTTTCCCCACATTATTTGCCAAATAGTTGTACGTTTTTATGAGAGATGATTTGTAATATAAAACACAGGAAATCCATCAGGCTTAATGTGTTTAATTTTACCAAATAACTTTTGTAGTTAGGGTAAAACATGCTAAGCATTATATAACCATTCTGGCTTGCATACTACTCAAGTATTCACAATTGTATTTTTTTTGTTGCTCCTAATCTAAAAAAATGTACAACAGCTATGTTTTTGTTCACAGATTGCTCTTACCATGCTCGTCTTGAGACTTTTCCCATCAGGAGAGTAAAGAGAGAGAGAGTGAGAAAGGTTAGACAGGGTAGACAGACACCCATGTAAAATTAGCTAACTCTGTTGCAATTAATTGTAATCATGTACTGTCCCTGCAAATACAAACAATACTTATTTGTTGAAATTCCACGCATTGCACTGTCAGTTTTAGAAACATCCTTGTGTGTATCATCTGTAGGGTCTTTTTGAATCACAGATTAAAACACAGTATATACTGAACATATCATTATGAAACAATGTAAATATCAGGAAAGTCCCAATGCACCAAAAAAACTCAGTGACTGCAACCACAGATAATAGCTGATTCGTAAGATTGGGATTGATGCCTTTTAGAATAATGATAGATGTCTTTCTTTTTCGTTGTTCTTTACTGTCTTTACAGGGCAAAGCAGAGATGTTGGTGGAGTGGGAGCCCTGTCCAGTTTGGTATGTAATTCTGCAATTTTTCTTAATCTCTCCCTCTATAGGCCTCTGCATTAATACTTAAAGGGATATTCCAGCATAAATTTAACCCATGGTCCAACGCACCGTGACACCGAGTAAGACCCCCCCTCGAGAGATGAAGTCTGCTAACCGCTAGCTTCTCTAGTTGTAGCAACTTTAGCAGACCGTATAACAAACCCTCAGTCTATTTCTCCACGCGCAAACCTCGATCAAAAAGCCACTCATAGCCACAAATAATGTTCAGAACAGCACCAAACTTCGTCAATAGTACAAACAGGGTCCCAGCACATAATACGAGGCATCAAACATCTGTTAGCTTTGCCTGGTTTTTATTGAAAAGAGACCAAAACAACTCACCCACTCTCCTCCAGTTATACGTTATGCAGCAACTTTCCGCGTCCAGCATAGCGTCCAGGCACTGACAAAACACGAGGAGAGTGGGTGAGTTGTTTTGGTCTCTTTTCAATAGAAACCAGGCAAAGCTAACAGATGTTTGATGCCTGGTATTATGTGCTGGGACCCTGTTTGTACTATTGACGAAGTTTGGTGCTGTTCTGAGCATTATTTGTGGCTATGAGTGGCTTTTTGATCTGTTTGTTATGGTGCGGTCTGCTAAAGTTGCTACAACTAGAGGAGCTAGCGGTTAGCAGACTTCATCTCTTGAGGGGGGAGTCTAACTCGGTGTCACGGTGCGTTAGACCATGGGTTAAATTTACGCCGGAATATCCCTTTAACTTGTAGTTTATTACTGCTTTATTATGTACTCAGTTGCTTAGAATGATTTCTTTGTTCAAAATAGCAGTGGTATTTCATAGGTGGAAATGAAATAGTTATATGTGGAATATTCTAGGGGTGTCCTCGACTAAGGATTTTCATAGTTGAATCTGATTCATCAGATTTGCTCTATAGTTGACTAATAGTCGAATCAGGTTGTTTTTCTGTCATTGATTCATGATCTCATTTGCTTCTTTTTCCGCTCCAGAGGTAAGAGCTAATGTAATGTAAAATCAGATGTTCAGCAGCAGGGAACACCCCTATTTATTCGGCATGGTACAATCTTTTTTTCATAACCACATTTTTCGACAATTGGAAGACAAGGTTCATAGTCAAATCAGACCTCTCCGAATCGAATCGTCGACTATTTGAGGTCACCCCTAGAATATTCTGTAGGGTCTGTGCTTGACACATGTTAGAAGTTTAAGCTTATTAGAAATACTCAGCACTCGCAAGCACCAGTAACAAAAAGAACATTTCTCATCTGTTTTCAGTGGCAAGGAGTGGGCCCATTCCTGGCAGCCAAAGGATTCTTTTCAAATTGTTTAAAAATAAAAATGTGTAATGTGAATTTGAGTGTGAGTGTGAGTTTTTGTTTCAATGTGAATATTTTGGTTGGAGCATATATGTCATCAAGTTTCTATCTTGTATTTAAGGTAATGTTTATTTCAAATTAAGATAAGATGGAGAACTCCACATACACTTCACTTTTATTATATGACAGCTGACGTATTACTTGATTTCATGTTCTTGACATTTTTGCTTTTTAAAGTTGGTTACTTTCACAATATGGATAAACACAAGTTGTTAACTTTGTTGCTGACAAAAGGTTATGGCTATACATAAATAAATAAAGATCATTAACAAATGGGAAAAGGATGATGTGAGGCTATTATTTGTTTGACCCTCGCTGATGTCATAGTAAAGCATTTCTATTATATTTCTCACAGTTTTGTCATTTTTGGTAAGGCAAATGCTGCAGTACCTGAGGCACTGTTGCTATGGAGATGCCAACGCCAGAAGTTGCTACCAGAACCTTGCTCCTCTCTCACAACACACACACATGCACTCTACCCCTGTCCCAGTTCAACTCCATCCACAGCTCTGCTGATATCCAGCCCAGGCTGACATCAACATCCTTGACCGGACCTGTTCGTCCAAGTGGCCCCGCTCCGAGTGGCCCCGCGGGCCTGACTTGTGTCACACTGTTCCAGCCTCCACTCGAAGAAGTCAGACAGTAACACATGACATAGTCAGTTATAGCGTGAATACACTTAGGTCTGCAATTTAACTCTGCAAACAGTCATCCCTTGGCGCGGGACCAATGCACACCTGCAGATCCACAAATGATCATCTCCTATAAATGAAGCTTTGCGCAAATTCATGCAGGACATTGAAGTCATAAGTTGACCCCATCTGTTGTCATCTGACAGCCAGCTGATTAGTCTCTACCCAATCACATTCATTCTAGAGTGGAGCCTTCAGCGCCAAGTCTAACTGTATAACTTTGTTGCAATAAATGGTTTTAATCAATGACGAGAGTCAACTATATCAAAACATGACCTGTCAAAGGGCAGATTTTTTCAGCACGATGCAAGGAAATAGGCACAGGCCATAGGTACTTCTTCCTTTTGCCACATCCTGCCTATGTGAGGTTGTTTTTTTCTGCTGTGGCCTCAATCAATACAAAATACACATCAAAGCTGGACATTGCAAAAAGAAAATTCTAATGAACCAAAGGGGGGCCCAGTAGAGAAAGTAGTCAGTCAAGCATATCTGACTTCAGATATGCTTGACTGACGGAGATGCGTTCAGTGGCGGTAGGATTTTGTCATGTTTTCAAAACAGCTAGGTCTCGCTCGAGAGAAACACCGGGTGCGCACAGCCAAAAACTAAAATACTCACCCTCATTCATAATGATTATTAAACCATAACCTAACGTAATAAATCTGTCGGCTGCTGTCCAGTCCGGTGCAATCGCCAGTCTCCCCCCTCCCACGGGGGCGGTTTGAAAGTTGCCCTTTGTCCAAAGTGGAGGATGACAGAAAGAGTTTCAGTGATAGTTGTAGTTATATGTGTGAATTATTTGGTCTCATAGTGTCATGTTTTAGTGTCTGTATTCATTTTTTATTGAACAGAGCTGCCAGTGGATGCAAAACAATTTTTATCTAATGTTGTATCGAATTGTATAATAGGGAATATACGTGTATTGTACATATAGGTAAGTTAAATGTTCCATAATACATTTTAAGACACACTTATGATATTAAATAAGTGTCAAAGTAACACACACAGAAACAATGCATGACCTCCATTCATGTGCACACAGTGATTTTTATTTCTGAACACTATAGACAATATAGTGGACATGGTATGTATAACTCAGCAATATAGTAAAACGCAGATATAGGCCAACATCTTGAGGATAGTGGGGCGACTGCTTTTTATTGACTTTAGCTCTGCTTTTAACACGCTTCAGCCACATCTTTTAATTCAGAAACTGAAACAACTGGCTGTCAGCCCCTCAGTTATAAGATGGTATCACTCCTTTTTAACAAACAGAACTCAGCTACAGTAATAGTGTTTCTCAGGTAAAAACCATAAGCATGGGAGCTCCACAGGGGTGTGTCAGCTCACCAGTTCTGTTCACACGGTTCCCAAATGAGTGCTCAGCAAGTCACGCACAGAATTATATTTTCAAATACTCTGATGACTCTGCAGTGCTGAGCTTACTTCAGGTGCATTACAACACTAACATTTATCATTCTGAAGTGGAAAGGTTTGTTGAATGGTGCGATACCAAATTATCTCACAATAAACGTTAAAAAGACAGAGGAGATTATTTTTGATCCCAAAGGAGTCTGCGATCACAGCAAAATTGTCATCCACAACCAACCAGTTGCACACTAAGTACCTTAGTTTCCACATACACAGAACTTTAACATGGACCACCCGTGTAGACTGCGTGTGTTCTAGACTCCTCCAAAGATTGTACTTTCTAAGGAGACTGCGACTGTACAGAGTTGAGCAGAGAATTATGTTTTATTTTATCAGGCTGTGTTGTGGCCGCAACGCATTGGCTTGTTTTTAATTTGTATGGCCATGCTGCAAAAAGGCTTTTTAAATCACTCTCCTACTCTGAGTGCCTCAGTTCCCGCTACCACCCAATACAAGAACTCCTTCATGCCTCTGTCAGTTGGTGTTCTGCATTGGAGTTTAAAATATCACTACAACTTTTATGATCTTATTGTGTTTTTTGTAATTCTTATTGTGTGCTTTCTATCTTGTTTTTATGTGTACATGGGTATGTGATTGATGGGTCTGGCAGCGCGGAGTCCAGTCCGTCATGCAGCATCAATCTGTGAAAAAAAAAACATGGTAAGAGAAGGTGAAGTCTAACAACAAGCTGTATAAATCATTTACAGGTACAGGTTTTAAAAACAAACACTAGTATACAGTACATACTTGAGTAAATTACCTAAATTGTGATATCCTCTTCATCTTCACTGCTGTCTGGACTGCTGAGGGCACTTTGATCCTCCTCCTCAATGTGCAGATGGACAGAGGCCTCAGGACCTAAAGCAGTCTTGTACTGTTGGAGGACCACTTGCAACTGCTCCAACAGCTCGGACAGTTGTTTTCGTAAGAGACAGCAAAGTCCTTTGTTGCCCTGGTCTACATTTCAAAGGACACAAGACACATTATAGACGCACTCCACAGTAAGATGTCTGTCTTCTGTGACTGACACTGACTTCGGCTTACTTCTTTTAATCTTGAAAGCAATTCTTTCAATGAATACATTTTTGTTTCATCTTACCATTCTCAGCCACCTTGTTCTTCAGCTCCTCTGCCTGCTTCTGCAACCATGTGCAATGTTGCACCATCTCCAAAAGCAAAATGCTCTTTTCCTCTTCCAGTCACATTGTTAACATCACTTGGTCGTACAATCTCTTCTTGATTGTGATGTTTTCTGAACACAATAACAGTAAAATTAAAATACACCCACAAACCTAATGGATATTAAAACACTTAATATGTTATTAGCATGATTTAGTTCAGTATACTCTAAGTACAAGAACTCAAAATTAATTCTTATGAAGCTTTACAAAACTGATATACCACTGCCATGAACCTCCCATGGCCACAGAGGGGACACAGTGCTCTCTCCAGTAAATGTGTTCTCCACAGCAGCCACATCAATTGCTGCAGAGTCTGGTACTAGTTCATTGTACTTCTGCATCTCCTGAAGAAGCAGTTTTTTGTCTTCTCCTAGCTTCCTTCGAAGGCGGTGGCAAAACTTGCTGCTGTCTGAAAAGACATTAAGAGCAAGAACATTATCTAGATTATCAAAATCTAAATGACAGTTTAAATAATGGACAGTTAGAATTCATGAATTGCAAGTACATGCATTTGTTGGAATGTTAACACTATTAAATACAGTAGATTGCTTTTATGAACTTGTTTTATTGTTATACCATTCTGACGGTAGAGGGTTTGTTTCCGTTGCCTGACACTAAGGTAGAGCCCCACAATGGACTGCTGAAGTTCGCTCTGTGTGGTGCCTTCAGTGGTATGAGGTGCGTTTGGTGTCTCTATAGAAATAAAAGTTACAGTAAATTCAATATAACAGAACACAGGACTTTAAATTTAAGAGCTTGTTTTGGTCTACATATAAAATCCATTTTAATACAACTTGGTTGTAAAACATGCGATGTGCATTCTCTGCACTGATTTCTGTTATCTGGTCTTGCTTACCTCCAGCTGCCCATTCAATCACCTCAGAGATCCACTGTGATGTCATTTCATCATCCGAGCAATGTAGCTCTGTTTTAAGCTCAGCTAGCCTTGCAGTCTCATCCAGGAGTCGTTGACATGTCTGATAAATAGTGTTATACAATAATCAGGTTAAAGCCCTTAAGGATTAACAAGCCAAGTGAACAACATGTGTCAATACATGACACAACAAAACCACAAATACAGACTTACCTTTACATATCTAGTGGAAAGTGCTTGGTGTAGAGAGGCCCTTTTTTGTGGTTCCACCCCAATGCATGCAGTGTAAGCATGTCCACACGTGCTGTTGAAAACAAATAATGAGTTTATGAAATGCAATCTAAAAAAGGGTGCAAGAATATGGTAAACAGATTAATCACCTGCTTTCGACATGTATTTTGTCGTCAGGGCACAACGAGATAGGTAGCTGTTAACTTGCTCCACCTCCTCACCAGCAGTTGTCCCTGCTCCTTCCTGGTTCCTACCACTCCATTTGATCTTTAAGTAAGTAAAGAGGGATATAATGTTAATGCAAAAGGCTACATACCATAGTTGTTAATAAACTTGTATGTTATTACTGTGCTTGTAAACGTTACAAATGCACATGACACAAAAATGTTAAAAATACCTCACACTTAGTTGCATGAGCTCTTGCATGCATAACACTGAGGAACGGCTTCATTTTTGTCAGCTCCTGGAGGGCAGGAAGGACACTGGCAGCTTTCTCCAAGTAGGGCCAATATTTGCAAGCTACATCCATGGCAAAGAATTGAGGCTTGGCCGGCATCAGCTCTTTTTGAAGGTAGAGAGGGTAAGCAAATATCTCCCCCCTGTACATATTAAGAGCTTTCAAAAGGAAGCCATGGCGACATACAGCAACCTCCATCCCCTCTTCATCCAATTTGGAAGCCCTCCTTGAACTCTCCCTTGCTGCTGTCCACTGGGAGTCCCCACATTTTCCTTTTCCATGTCTCTATGACATACAAAACAAACAAATAAATAAAAATAAATGCAATTGGGTCTGCTATATAGGTCATTGTTTCTCTAAATTTAATTTCAGTAATATTTTAGCAATAAAGCTATTTTGTCACATTATAAATATAACTTGCATTTTTCACTGCTTTTTGGATGGCCTCAGTAAATGTGGACACTTCACTGTCTTTTGCCACAAAGAGCCCCTCAAAAAAGGCAGGGTCATCACTGCTGAAGAAGAAAGACAAATAGACAGATGCATTAATCACACAGGAATATTAATGAATCAATAAAAACACTGGAAAAAAGAGCACCTTCCACTTTGGCCAAAGCGATACAGCTTCCTGTTTCCATCTGCAGAAACAGCCAACATTTCAGGTGTGCAGGCTGGGCAGGTGATGGTGCCTTCACAGCTGGCAAAATGCATGCTGACAAAAACAAGAAACCACTGCATTACATTATTTGTAACAAGCTAGAAATACATATGGAAAATTAGGCTTATGTAACCAGTAGCATGCTGGTTCTGTTTGACCCTCCCTGCTTCCCTTACACTCCGATCCCCGTTAACGAGGGGGGCGGGGCAGGCACGTAACTTGTCCGTTCATTCATTCAGATCCCAGGTTATACTAGGGTATAAGTAGCCCAGTGGGTAGGACTATCCCCCCCGTCGCCTTCTGCATCTGGGTTTCACGCAGGAGGCTGTCGCCAGCTCTGCACCCCCTAACTCTGCCAGTGCCGTAGGGAATCTAACCTCACCGTAGTATTTCTCTCCCTCGAGCTGATCGTGATTACGGCCCGGCTCCTGTTTAGCGTCCCCTAATCAGCGACTACGAGCGTTGGCCCTGTTTGGTAGCATGGCTTAGTCCAGCTCGCCTGTCTAGTGTGGTCACGCTGCTGTCTTGTCCATAGTTGTAACGCTCCATTCTGGCTCACTCCCAATTGTTTTATTTTAGCTTAGCCTACCGCTGCCCGTTTGCGTCGCGGTGGGTGTTTGTTTGTCTGTTTGTTTTGTTTGCCCGCCTGCTGTTGGCTTTTCTTTGCGCATGTGCTTTGTCCGGTTTATTTGCGTGCAGCGCTTGCCCCGCTTATCCGAATGCATGCTGCTAGTTTGCTGTGTGTGTGTAGTGCAGTGTTATCTCTTATTTGTTTGTGGTGCTTTTGACTGCATGTTTGTCGCATGATCTCGCCGCTAGTGCCGCTGTTTAACTAGCCGTCATATTTGTATGTGCTATAGATGACCTATGTTGGTGTGGCTACTGTGTGTTTTTGATTGTTTTATGTTTTGGCAGGCCTGTGGTTTCCCTTCGGCGGGGGGTAGCTAGTCACTTGGTGGTGGGCTTGTAAACGTCACCTTGGCGTGTTCAGGGAGAGTGCTGGTGGTGGTTTTCTGTGACAGGGGGTGACACCTTTCTGCAGTGAGCGTGCACGTGTGGACACCTCTTCCAGATAGTCTGCTTCCCCCCTCCACGTAGGCCCCGCCTGCCGGTTTCTTCCTTTCCCTTGACTATTGTATATTCCAGCTGATGTGTATTATAATTATTTAATCATGTGGTATAGGAAAAGATTATAATAAAACATATTTTGATATTTTTCTAACTCACGCCAGTCTTCTTTCAGCGAAGTTTCCCCATTATCTCGTAAACCAGTTCCTTCAATAAACTTACATTTGTTTTTACTGGAATTCACGTCTCCGCCTGTTGTATTCGACCCTGTGCAAATTGGTATCTAATATCAGTACAATCTAGTGTATTGTTCTGGTGTCCCGGGGTATTAGTCCCAGGGTGGCGTTGTTGCTGACAAATAATTCTACTCAACGTGGTCTGGTCACATTCTGGCGTTGTTGACAGGATACATGTTAAAGGTTTAAGACGTGAATTCCATTTCGGTCTCCCTCTGTATTGTAATCAAAGCTTTTTGGGTTAAATACATCGTTATATATTTTTATGTTGTATGTGTTTGCCTGGACATTCTTTTTTTGTGTATCTTGGGAGTGTTGCAAAATAGACTTAAAAAAAAAAAAAAAAAAAAAAAAGACAGCAGCTGACCTGAAGATCACAGATCAGGACCCCCCTGAGCTTTTGGACTTGTCTGGTGCCTTCTCGTCAGCTGAACGAACTACTTGTGTAATTGCCCAAACATGGAGGAGGACATACAAGAACTGAGAGAACTAATTAATCAGCTTAGGACTGAGAATACACAGCTCCGCCTAGAGCGGGCTGTAGCAAATGCTAATGTCCCTGCTTCTCCCTCCAGAGAGCCGGCGTTGGACAACTCTGCCCCACCACGAGGTGATTCAGCCCCTAAACCAGCAGCTCGGGAGCCGTCTATTGAAAGGCTGGTATTTGTTCCCCGTGATCGTAAATGTTCATCATTTAGGGGTGGGTGAGGTATATCAGTTGCCGAGTGGGAGGAGGAAGTACGTGCATGTATGAGGGCCCGTCATCTTTCAGTAGCAGACCAAGCCTTCTTTATTTACGATCATTTAGAAGGGGAAGCACGGCAAGAGATTAAATATCGCCATGCCGCAGAGCAGGACGACCCACAAAAGGTTTTGAAAATACTGCATGAACTGTATGGTTGTTCCCAATCCTATGTGTCTCTCCAGGAAACGTTTTTTTCAAGAAAACAACAAGAGGGGGAGAGTCTACTTGAGTTTTCCCTAGCATTGATGGACCTTATGGGGAAGGTCAAACAAACGGCACCACGTGAGGTTTTTAATACTGAGGTAATGTTGCGTGATCAGTTCATCGAGCATGTCTATGATGGTTCCCTACGTAGAGAGCTTAAGCAACTGGTCCGCCGTAAACCCGCAGCAACTTTACTGGAAGTCCGTAGCGAGGCTTTACAGTGGGAGCGAGAGGGGATGCCGGGAGGCACCCGGGGCCGTAGTCAGTCTATGTCTTCAGCTTATGGTTATCAGTGTAGAGTGTCGGGTGACTCCCACCACGCTGGAGGCCCCCAGAGATCTGAACTGTCTGAGCTTAAGGAGATTTTGAAGCGGCAGCAAGGGCAGCTCGATCAGTTAACACAGAGCATGGCTGCTCTGCAGGCAGGTCAGAAGCAGGGTAGACCCCCTAGCGTTAACCCAATAATATGCAACAGGTGCCTAAAGCCTGGTCACTATGCCAGGGAATGTGACGGGGAACGAGTCCCCTTCCGGCCTCGATCCAGGTCTTTAGTCTCTGCAGGGAATGGAATTCCTAGACCCTCCAACTCCAACCAAGAGTCGGGAAACTAATGCCCACTGAGTTGCAGAGTCACAACTCAGGCAGGGCAGCTCTTGGCTCTAATGTTGATATGGGGGGGATGGGTGCTGCAGCTAAGCTCATGTCATCATGCCCACATTTAGACATTAACATTGGTGGGGTTAATGTTGCTTGTTTGATGGATACCGGGTCGATGGTGTCTACGTTAATGGAGAGCTTTTTCTTGGAGCATTTTAAACCTTGGGGCCAGGACCGACTACAGTCCTGTCATTGGCTACAGCTCAGGGCCGCTAATGGGTTGGCAATCCCGTATGTTGGCTACCTTGAGCTCGAGGTCTCCCTTTGTGGGAAGGTCTTCCCTGGATGTGGTATTTTGATTGTCAAAGACCCCCCTGGGGGCTCTAGGGTTCCTGGTGTATTGGGAATGAATATCATCAGCAAGTGCTACGAGGTCCTTTTTGTGCAACATGGAGCATCTTTGTTTGATTTGCCCCCTGTCGCCCAGGCCCCAAACACCCTCTTCCGTGCCCTGCAGCAGTGCCACTATTCTATTCCGGTCTCCCCTAGTCTAGCGGCTACAGCGAAGTTGCGTGGACAACACTCTGCACGCATTCCAGGGGGGGCAACCAAGTTTGTCGCTGCTACCTGCTCCGATAAGTTAGCTGGGGCCTTCGTTCTATTTGAACCCTCTGATTCCGGTTTGCCTGAGGGGTTGTTGTCTTCTCCGGCACTGGTACGAGTTTCTAGGGGGACTGTCTACATCCCTATTGTCAATGTAGGGACTATTGACACTATGCTATACCCACACACCATAATCGGTACCTTGAGTTGTGTTGATGTTATTAGTCTCCCGAAGGAGATTGCTGAAATCCAGTCAGTAGGAGCTACCATAGTAGCGCAGCCCCAGTCTAGTTCCATGCAGGCCCAGCTTGAGTCACTCGATCTATCCCACCTTCGTGACACCGACCAAACTCAGGTTAGGTCCCTGCTGCTTAAATACCAGGGTGTGTTTTCAACCCATGATGGGGATTTGGGCTGCACTGATTTGATCGAGCACGAGATTCCGGTGATGGACGAGATTCCCGTTCGGCAGCGCTATAGAAGGTTGCCACCCTCAGAGTATGACGTTGTGAAGACTCATATTAACCAGTTGCTCGAGGCACGGGTCATTAGAGAGAGTTGTAGCCCCTACGCCTCCCCGATTGTCCTTGTCCGTAAAAAGGATGGGACTCCACGGTTGTGTGTGGACTATCGCCAACTGAACGCCAAGACCCGCAAGGATGCCTTCCCTCTCCCCCGCATTGAGGAGACGTTGGATGCGCTTTCTGGGGCTTGTCTCTTTTCAACCATGGACTTGGCTAGTGGCTATAACCAGGTTCCAGTGTCGGAGAGAGATAAACCTAAAACAGCGTTTTGCACACCCTTTGGCCTTTTCGAATACAACAGAATGCCCTTTGGGTTGTGCAACGCCCCTGGCACATTTCAACGTCTCATGCAGAGGATTTTTGGTGATCAAAACTTCCAGTCATTGTTGTTATACCTAGATGATGTTGTGGTTTTTTCATCTACAGTCTCCCAGCACGTGGAGCGACTTGACGTGGTCCTACAGCGTCTGCAGAAGGAAGGACTGAAGGCTAAGCTCGACAAGTGTGCTTTTTGCAGACCAGAAGTGGCATACTTGGGTCACATTATCTCCGGGGCCGGCGTTTCCACAGACCCGAAAAAGATCGAAGCTGTGGCCAATTGGCGTCGCCCTTGCCAAGCGTCAGAGCTCCGTTTATTTTTGGGTTTCGCCAGTTATTACCGCCGTTTTGTGGAGGGTTTCGCCAAATTGGCGGCACCCTTGCACAGGTTGGTGGCGGAAATAGTCAGGACCAAGAAAAGGAAGGCGATCAGAAGGGACTTTGTGGAGTCTTGGACAGAAGACTGTGAGCGTAGTTTTGAGGGTTTGAAGACCAAGCTTACCAGAGCACCGGTGCTGCCTTATGCTAATTTCACTCTGCCTTTCATCCTGGAGATTGACGCCAGCTATGGGGGCCTGGGGGCAGTCCTCGCTCAGGAGCAGGAAGGCTCAGTGAGGCCCATAGCTTTTGCTAGCCGGGGTCTACGTCCCGCATACCTCCAGAACGGAACATGACTAACTATAGCTCCATGAAGCTGGAGCTTTTGGCCCTGAAATGGGCAGTCACTGAAAAGTTCCGTGAGTACTTGTTAGGACATAAATGCATCATCTACACAGATAATAACCCTTTACGCCACCTTGGAACGGCTAAGCTGGGCGCAACAGAGCAGCGGTGGCAGGCTCAGCTCGCCCTGTTCGATTATGAGCTCAGGTATCGGCCAGGCAAAAGTAATGGGAATGCGGACGCCTTGTCACGACAACACCTGGACCATGCCCCTTGCCTTCAAATTGCTGAAGTCTTTGGGACCTCCCTCCCCGTGCCGTTACAACAAGCAGTAGCCCCATCACAACCATTCCAGTTCAGCCAATCTGGCATCCCTATCTTTCCTTCTCAGACTGCCTTCGATCTGCAGGCCTTGCAGACAGAAGACCCTCGATATAGGGGCTGTCCTGAGCTTCTGGAGGCAGAACAGACGACCTACTGCCGGGGACCGCCAACGCCTATCCTGTTCCTCTATAGCTCTACTTCGGCAATGGCAGCGGTTGGCGGATGTGGGGGGCGTGCTGCATCGACGGACTTACCGCCCCGATGGTGGGGAGGAAGTTCTCCAACTCATCTTGCCTGCCGCTCTGAAAGCTACAGTGCTCACTCAGCTTCACCAGGACCATGGCCACCAGGGGGTGGAACGAACATTGGAGTTGGTTTGTAGACGTTGCTTTTGGCCCAGCATGGCAGCAGAGGTAAAACAGTGGTGTATGGAGTGTGAGAGGTGCCAAGTGGCCAAGAACTCCACTGTGGGGGCCCCAAGTTACATGGGCCACCTCTTGGCTTCGCGCCCAAACGAAATCCTGGCCATGGATTTCACGGTGCTAGAACCATGCAGCAATGGAGTGGAAAATGTTTTGGTCCTTACAGATGTGTTTACCAAATATACCTTGGCCGTCCCCACTCGTGATCAGCGCGCCACTACGGTGGCCCAAGTCCTGACGAATGAGTGGTTTTTCAAATTCGGCATACCAGCCCGTCTCCATTCAGACCAGGGGCGGTGCTTTGAAGGCTCTGTAATTCAACAACTCTGCCACTTGTATAGTATAACCAAGTCCCGTACCACCCCCTATCATCCAGCGGGCAACGGACAATGCGAGCGGTTTAATAGAACTATGCATAATCTGCTACGCACATTGCCCAACACCAGGAAAAGGGAGTGGGCCACCTACCTTCCCCAACTTGTATTCTGCTATAACAGCACCCCGCATCAGTCAACGGGTGAGTCCCCCTACCTTCTCATGTTTGGGCAGGAGCCCCGATTGCCAACAGACTTCCTGTTGGGCAGAGTTCAAGAACCAGACATGGGCACAGTGCATGACTGGGTCCACGAACACCGTGAGCGTCTCCAGGTTGCGTGCACAAGGGCCCAGGAACGCCTGAAGGCTTCCGCCATGAGCCGCAAGGAACATCATGACCGCGGTGTGAAAGAGGCCAGATTGCTTGAGGGACAACAGGTCTACCTGAGAGACCATGGAATTAGAGGGCGCCAGAAGATCCAAGATCTTTGGAGCTCAACGGTCTACCAAGTGGTGAGAGCACCAGCAGGGGAAGGAGCAGTTTACACCATTGCACCAGTGGATGACATGTCCAGGACTAAAACTGTGCATCGTAACATGCTTAAGGCTAGATTGGGACTCCCCGTCCAAGCCCCATCTGAACCCACATCCCCCAACTCACCACATCTTTCCTCATCCCTACCAAGGGAGGATGCTGACCTGGATTTATGGATACTGGTGACCAACCCTGACCCCGCCTCCACGGAGCCTGCATCCACCCCGGCGAATGAGACCCTTGTTGCGGTGCCACTACCTAAAGTAGTAGCCACTGAGCCCCCTCCAACGAATCTGCTAACCCAGGCCATGGAGCACCCGGTGCCTATAACTGCTACTGTGACCACATTCCCCACCCTTCAAGCAGGATCCCCACCCAGCGCTTCCGAGTCTTCCAGTCGACGACCGGCCCGGGCCGCCGCTGGACAGCATCCCAATGTGCATCATCTGCCCCGGACGGCATGTGCGTCCACTAGTGGGGGGGCAGCTTCCTCTTGACCTGTGCCTCATATGCAGCTTGTCTTATCGTCGGGGCGACGATAAAACATTGGGGGGGTGGATTGTAACCAGTAGCATGCTGGTTCTGTTTGACCCTCCCTGCTTCCCTTACACTCCGATCCTGTCCGTTCATTCATTCAGATCCCAGGTTATACTAGGGTATAAGTAGCCCAGTGGGTAGGACTATCCCCCCCTTCGCCTTCTGCATCTGGGTTTCACGCAGAAGGCTATCGCCAGGTATGCTGCTATTCCACTGTATTGTTCAGGTTAATTCATGCCTAGCCTTAATACTCCTTTTCCACCTGTAGCTCTGCGCCCCCTAACTCTGCCAGTGCCGTAGGGAATCTAACCTCACCGTAGTATTTCTCTCCCTCGAGGTATGCGGTTTTAAGGCTTTATCTCCCCTTAGTCGGTGCACGGAGTTTTAATTGTCATCTTTACTTATGTATACCTGCAGCTGATCGTGATTACGGCCCGGCTCCTGTTTAGCGTCCCCTAATCAGCGACTACGAGCGTTGGCCCTGTTTGGTATGTATGAAACCCGACTGTTACTGTAGTCATTGCCACGATCCCTCCTGTATAGCTAAATGTTTGCTATCTACGTTGCAGGTAGCATGGCTTAGTCCAGCTCGCCTGTCTAGTGTGGTCACGCTGCTGTCTTGTCCATAGTTGTAACGCTCCATTCTGGTTCACTCCCAATTGTTTTATTTTAGCTTAGCCTACCGCTGCCCGTTTCCGTCGCGGTGGGTGTTTGTTTGTCTGTTTGTTTTGTTTGCCCGCCTGTTGTTGGCTTTTCTTTGCGCATGTGCTTTGTCCGGTTTATTTGCGTGCAGCGCTTGCCCCGCTTATCCGAATGCATGCTGCTAGTTTGCTGTGTGTGTGTAGTGCAGTGTTATCTCTTATTTGTTTGTGGTGCTTTTGACTGCATGTTTGTCGCATGATCTCGCCACTAGTGCCGCTGTTTAACTAGCCGTCATATTTGTATGTGCTATAGATGACCTATGTTGGTGTGGCTACTGTGTGTTTTTGATTGTTTTATGCTTTGGCAGGCCTGTGGTTTCCCTTCGGCGGGGGTAGCTAGTCACTTGGTGGTGGGCTTGTAAACGTCACCTTGGCGTGTTCAGGGAGAGCGCTGGTGGTGGTTTTCTGTGACAGGGGGTGACACCTTTCTGCAGTGAGCGTGGACGTGTGGACACCTCTTCCAGATAGTCTGCTTCCCCCCTCCAGGTAAGCCCCGCCTGCCGGTTTCTTCCTTTCCCTTGACTATTGTATATTCCAGCTGATGTGTATTATAATTATTTAATCATGTGGTATAGGAAAAGATTATAATAAAACATATTTTGATATTTTTCTAACTCACGCCCGTCTTCTTTCAGCGAAGTTTCCCCATTATCTCGTAAACCAGTTCCTTCAATAAACTTACATTTGTTTTTACTGGAATTCACGTCTCCGCCTGTTGTATTCGACCCTGTGCAAATTGGTATCTAATATCAGTACAATCTAGTGTATTGTTCTTGTGTCCCGGGGTATTAGCCCCAGGGTGGCGTTGTTGCTGACAAATAATTCTACTCAACGTGGTCTGGTCACATTCAGATTGAGACATACCTTGCTCATGGGTGCAATATCCATCCTCCTGTTTCATGATGTGTGTAGTTGGAGGAATAGCTCTAAAAAAACCATCAATAATGGATTCCCTGTTGTGGAGTGGCTGCTTTTTGTGATGCAGTACATCACAGTTGCCACAGAACCACTCCTCGGGAAGACAATCTCTGCACCTAGAAGGTAAAGGCAAAATGATTATAAAAAATTATTTCATGGGAATAGTGATAGGTACTATTAATTCAAGTTAGGATATTCTGAATTACGTGAGATACAAAGTTTTATTTATTTGGGATATGTGTCTCAGGGTTTAGCCCCTTACAGTTGGGCACAGAAGGTCCTAAATAAGTTTTTCACATTCCTGTGGGATGCTTCTGAAATGTTCATGTTTTCTACCAGCACAAAAGAAAACATAATTACACACTGAGCACTAATTCTAAAAAATCCCACCATGGAATAAGTTTAGTATTTAAGAATACCAACCGAATGACAGCAGGCTCATTGCAGAGGCAACACAAAGATTGCCCAACAGCCTCTTTTCTATGAGGCACTGGAGGTTGTATGGTCTTGACTCTTTCCAGCGCTCCGAGGCTTTCTGCTGACGGAAAGACCAGGATGATGCTGAGCTTCTTTGAGGCTCATCAGAATGACATGATGCCAAAATAGCAGAGAGCCTCTCCATATTTTTTTCTGTAAAGAAAATATAAACTTGAGTTATAAAAGATGATTTAGATAACAACCATTAAAACAATTAATCAACAGGTAGTATACACATATTTTCATCACCATGGAACTGGCTCTAATCATTAGTGTTCTTTGTCTATGTAATACATTGTCTTTACAGTTTAAGGTTTGTTTCCATGTATATCTTAAATTCAATTATACATGGAGATTTGAAGATTACATTTAAAGTTAAATTCATTCATCACTGTGATTTACCAAATTTTGCCAGAGGACTTGCTGAGGGTAAAGTAGGCAGATCTCCCACACTGGATGACAGGGAGCACTCAGTTGGAGGCTGTGCACCTGTAAATAACATTTACATTTACATTTACATTTAGGTCATTTAGCAGACGCTTTTGTCCAAAGCGACTTACAATAAGTATTTTGTCAAAAGAAGGAAACAAAGAAACCACGACGTATCATTGCCGATGCAGTAAGAGCTAAAAATAGAACAAGTGTTAGGTCCTCATCTGAGTAAAGTAGTACTTCAAGAGCAACAGTGCTACGATCTAAGTGCTATAGGTAAGGGTTTTTTTTATTTTTTTTTTGCGGGGGGGGGGGGGGGGGGGGGTATCGAGGGAGGGTGTTAGTGGGTCATGCTATGTAGAGTCGAGGTGAAGTCTGAACAGGTGAGTCTTGAGCCTTTTTGGAAGATGGCAAATGACTCTGCTGTCCTGACATTGGTCGGGAGTTCATTCCACCACTGAGGCACCAGAACAGAGAAGAGTCTGGACTTTGCTGAGCGACATTTGTTTGATTTCAGCGATGGTGGTACCAGCCGGCCAGCTGAAGTAGAGGAGCGGAGTGCTCGCTTCGGGGCAAGAAGGTTTGACCAGTGTTTGAAGGTAGGCATGTGCCATTCCATTGATGGCCCTGAAGGCCAGTGTCATCGTCTTGAATTGGATGCGTGCTGCAACAGGGAGCCAGTGGAGGTCACGGAGGAGGGGGGTCACGTGGGAGAATTTGGGTAGATTGAAGATAAGGCGTGCTGCAGCGTTCTGGATACGCTGCAATGGTTTAATCGCATAGGCCGGGAGTCCGGCCAGGAGAGAGTTGCAGTAGTCAAGGCGGGAGATGACCAGTGCTTGGACCAAGAGCTGCGTTGCATCCTTTGTGAGGAAGGTCCGAATCCTGCGGATATTGTAGAGGGCAAATCTGCAGGATCGGGCCACAGCAGTGATGTTGGGGGTGCAGGATAGTTGGTCATCGAGGATTACACCCAGGTTCCTCGCAGTTGAGGAAGGAAATACTGTGATGCCCTCAACAGTGACCGACAGGTCCATGCGAGGGCAGTCTTTCCCTGGGATGAAGAGGAGTTCGGTTTTATTCAGGTTAAGCTTGAGGTGGTGTGCAGTTGTCCAGACAGAGATGTCAGCCAGACAGTCCGAGATGCGAGTTGCAATGTGAGCGTCAGAGGACGGGGGAAAAGAGAGGAACAGCTGGGTGTCATCAGCGTAGCAATGGTAGGAGAATCCATGCGATGTGATAACAGAACCTAGTGATCTGGTGTATAGTGAGAACAGAAGCGGTCCTAATACTGAGCCTTGAGGGACACCCGTGTCCAGAGAGCAGGGTTTGGACATAGAGCCATTCCATGTGACCTGAAAGGTGCGGTTTGTCAGGTATGATGTAAACCAGGTGAGAGCAGAGTCGGTTATGCCAAGTTCAGCCAGAGTGGAGAGGAGAATTTGGTGGTTGACTGTGTCGAATGCAGCAGATAGGTCAAGGAGAATGAGAACGGAGGAGTTGGATGATGTTTTGGCGTCTCGCAGGGACTCGGTCACCGTGAGGAGGGCCGTCTCAGTGGAGTGGGCAGTCCTGAATCCTGATTGGTTAGGGTCTAGGAGGTTCTTCCGCAAGAGATAGGATGACAGTTGGTTGTAGGCAGCACGTTCCAAGGTTTTAGAGAGGAATGAAAGAAGAGATACAGGTCTGTAGCTTTGGATGTCAGTAGCATCAAGGGTGGGTTTTTTCAGGAGAGGCTTCACGGTAGCTGTCTTAAAATCCGCTGGAATGACACCTGAGGTGAGGGAGGAGTTGATCAGGGTGGTGAGGAATGGCAAGATGTCGTGTGAGATGTCCTGGAGAAGAGAGGAGGGAATCGGGTCAAGGGAGCAGGTGGTGGCACGGTTAGATGTAACAAGTGCGTGAACGTCTTCAGAGGTGAGGGGGCTAAAGCTGGTAAGACCATCCGAGTTGAGAGTTGGGGGAGATGTCTTCTGGGAGGGAATAGGCGTGAATGAGGAGCTGATGTCATTTACTTTCTTGGTAAAGTAAGTTGCAAAGTCATCAGCAGTAATGGAGGAGGGAGGGAGAGGGGTAGGAGGGGTGAGGAGGGAAGAGAACATGGAGAAGAGTTTCCTGGGGTTGGAGGCAGAAGAGTTGATCTTTGCCAGGTAGAAGGCAGATTTAGCTGCCGAAACAGTTGAGGTGAAGTCAGAGAGGAGGAGGTGGTAGTGAGCAAGGTCCTCGTGCTGTCCCGATTTCTTCCATTTTCTCTCTGACGCTCGCAACAATGATCTGTTGGTTCGCAGAGGTTCAGACAGTCAGGGAGGGGGGGGGAGATGATCGCGCAGGTCGTGAGATTGGGGGACAGAGAGTGTCCAAAGAAGAGGCGAGTGAGGACATCAGGATAGAGGAGGCTTCCTCAGTAGGCATTAAGGAGAACTGTTCCGAGGATGGGAGCGAGGAGATAACAGTTGAGGAGAGAGCAGAGGGAGTGAGGGATTTCAGGTTGCGGCGGCTGGTGACCATTCGAGGCGTAGAGGGGAGGGATGAGGTGGGCTTCATGGGGAGGGAGAAAGTCACAAAGTGGTGGTCGGACACGGTGAGCGGGGTAACAGAGAGTGCCGAGATGCCACAGGATCTTGTGAAGACAAGGTCAAGTTGGTTCCCGGCCCGGTGAGTTGGTGGAGAGGGGGAGAGGGGGAGAGTGTGAGGTCAAATGCGGAAAAGAAGTCAATGAATTCAGATGAATGCAGCTTTCCCGGGTGGATGTTGAAGTCACCGAGGACGACGAGCGGTGTGCCATCATCAGGGGAGCAGCTCAGGAGGGCATCCATCTCATCCAAAAAGTCACCAAGAGGACCGGGTGGGCGATAGATCACTATGATGTTGAGTTTGAAAGGAATGGTGACAGAGACGGCGTGAAATTCAAGCGTAGATCGGGGTAGGTGGTCGAGAGGAAGGACCTGGTAGGACCATGTGGGTGAGATGAGGAGCCCAGTTCCTCCTCCTCGCCCTGTTTGTCTTGGGGAGTGTGAAAACGAGTAGGCAGTTGAAAGGGCAGCTGGAGTGGCAGTGTTTTCTGGGGTGATCCAGGTCTCTGTGAGGGCCAGGAAGTGGAGAGTCTGCAGGGAGGCATAGGCTGAAATGGTGTCCGCCTTCCTGACTGCAGACTGGCAGTTCCACAGCCCCCCTAGTACCTCAAGTTCCTTACCGGTGGAGATTGGTGGGTAGCAGAGATTGGATGGGTTACAGCCTTGAGTGAAGGGTCTCTGGTAAAATCTTCTCCAGTGTGATGTCCTGACTGGGATAAGACACATGGCTGCGAGGAGGGGGGGGGGGGGGGGGGGGGTTGAGATGTTATACCTACCTCAATGGGCTTCCTCGATGGACTCCCACAGATAGACTCCCTGTGTCTTTGTTCAGCTGTCTTGACTCCCACAGATAGACTCCCTGTGTCTTTGTTCGGCTGTCTTGACTCCCACAGATAGACTCCCTGTGTCTTTGTTCAGCTGTCTTGACTCCCACAGATAGACTCCCTGTGTCTTTGTTCAGCTGTCTTGACTCCCACAGATAGACTCCCTGTGTCTTTGTTCGGCTGTCTTGACTCCCACAGATAGACTCCCTGTGTCTTTGTTCGGCTGTCTTGACTCCCACAGATAGACTCCCTGTGTCTTTGTTCAGCTGTCTTCGTTCTGATGGCCCGACGCTGCAGCTGACGCTGTAGTGACAGCCTTTTAAGTGCTCAATTTACCGCAAGTACTGACTGTGGCTCCTCCTTCCCTCTAATCAAGTCTATTCACTACAGGTGAGCTGGCTCAAACAAGCTGATTGCTCACTTACCATAGACAGCTTCACAAGAAGTTCAACAACAAGCTATCAATACTAGACTAAATGTTACCACTAGCTTTACACACACAATGCCTAAACCCAAATCTACAATTAGTTTCTGACTTACCAACAAGAGACAAAGCAGCTTCCTTCCTTTCTCCAGACCAAATGTGGTTGGTCTGGCACATAGAAGAATAAGAATGGATTAGGGTAGGATTAGGACTGCAATCATGTTTTTTCTACCTACATATTAATTAACAATTGATATAATCAGACAAACTATATTCACATGAAATACTTGGTTATGTAATTAACTGAAATGCTAATGAAAAAATTGTTATCTACTTTTCGATACATCAACAATTTACACAAACAACCTGTAGCTGAGGCTCTGCGTCGCCCACCACGCCTCCCCCTGGGCTTGCCTTGTCCTTGCCTTGTCCTCTTAGACTTTGACGGAGAGTCTTTTCCAGAGCATGTCCGTTTCCTGATCTGAGCTGCTTCCTATGAGTTGATAAAAGTCTTGTCAAACTGATGTGGTTAAAGGTACTAGAAGCAAAAACAGATGACAAATCAAAGCAAACCCCAACATCTACTGAATCGAGGGATTTATGCACTATCCCACCCTTACCATAATATCGCCATCTGTAGTTAAGGACAGTTACATTGGAAAACTTGCTCTCCAATGTTTTGCATTACATATTTCACTAATGCACTACAGTCATGAACAGTCTGCCTGTGGCCTCAATTTCTTCATTTGTTTACTGAAGTTTTCTCCATAGCTCTAAGTGCAGATATTATTCACTACTGATACAGAGTCAGCATCATCTGGGCCTTTTCATCATTTCTAAACATGCCACAGAGCATGCCTCGATGTTAAATACTCAACTGCCTTGTTTAATAAAACAGTAAAAAAAATATTCTGAACTCACATTCAGTAAGGGATATAATTTGTCACCCACATGTATGGTCAAGTAAAGTATGACGTAAACACTAACCCTGGCTTCAGCGAGAATCTGATTATGCTTCAGTTCAACAGCCATGCGCCTCCCTCTTTGTATTTGGGATTCTGGGGGTCAACAGTATATCTGTTGTCCATTGCAATACAGACAGATACAGACAAACAAATAAACAAACAAACCAATACAGACAAACAGGCAGACTAACAAACAGTTACACAGATAGCTGAGAGATAGCTAGATAGCTAGATAGCTAGATAGATAGATAGAAGATGGCTCTTAAAAGTGCCTTTGGGTCTATATGTGGAGATAGATGCTGGGTCGGTGTTCGGGGATGGGGTGACAGAATCTACAAGGAGAACAGAAACAAATATTAAGTACTGTAGGCTAGCTATTAGTCTAGCTGTGTTGATTTGCAGAAAGGTTTAAAAAGTATATGCAACTGGTTGAACCATGATTTCCCCATCTTCTGAATGAATACAAAAGGTCACGTTTTTTCTAAATCAATACACAGGTTTTAAGGGTGCCTAATGAGACATTATTTGTCATGTTATTGCATATCACATAATAACGTAACGTTAGTTGGTGGTGCTCCACGCTCGGCGGGAATACAGTACCTATTGGCTTACACAAAGTTGACTTACCGGTAAGCTAGCTGGACAAAAGTTACAAGATACGGCTATTTTTTCCCTCACAAGTTAGAAGATCGATTTCATAGTCTTGCGTTTAATAATGAAACCATTGTTAATGTGAACACCCAGCAGACACACATCTTACCTGGAGAAGGGTTCGCGGGAAAAGGCAGAATCTGCTTCCGACAGCAGGCGGAGCTGTGGCGGAAGGGACTGGAGAAATACAGGACGCGTACGAAAAAACGATATTAAAATAATATAAGATGACATTGTCAACGTATCAAAAAATAAATAAAATAAAATAAAAATGAATGCGGACATTCTAGCTATATTGTATATAAAATTACTATAACTATATTGTAAATAAAATAACCAAAAGAGTTTTCTAATCATAAAATGCCTGAATCCTGCAGCAAATTAGAGGAATAAAAGCATTAGATCATAAATATGGGACGATATGATGCCGAATATCATTGGATTCTGAAATGTACAGGCTTGACATAACATTAAAACACCGGAAAAAACACCTTACGATTAAATTTTTTTTTTTTTTTTACTTCGCAATAGATATGAAAAATAAATGCGGACATTCTAGCTATATTGTATAGGGAAAACAGCAGGAAGCAGATATTGAAAATAACCATAAAATAGTTTTCTAATCACAAAATGGCTGAATCCTACAACAAAAACGAAGAATAAAAGCATCAGATCATAAATATGGGACGACATGATGCTGAATATCACTGGATTCTTAAATGTACAGGCTTGACATAACATTAAAAAACATATAAAAAAAAATATGTAGGAATCTCTGATGATTAAAATGTATTCAGTTGATGTCAAGGTTCATAAATTAAATAAAACCAAACCCCTCCTGTGCGCCGTGGCATTTAACTGTCGTGCTTGTACGCACGAAATTAACTTCCAATTGAAATGCAGACTGTCGTGCTTGTACGCACGAAATTGACTTCCAATTGAAATGCATTAGTTTGAAATTCGTTCTGAGTAGCACGAAAAAAATGAGGAAATCGTGCAGTTTCACGATTTCCCGTGAGACCGGGTTGGCAAGAAAGGCCGCAGTGAAATTGCCGCCCAGTCAAGATGTGCGTCAATACTTTGAGGAATCCCTGACAGCTCCCGCTCCAGCATGTCAAATCTGGTTTTTACTGGAGCTACAGGAAAGGGTGGTCCTCCTATCGGACAATGCTGTGTTACATTTATTCCATGTCAATAAAATAATGATTAAATTATTTTTCAATATTTTTGGTGAGTTTCTCCCATCCCCATATAATGCCACCTCACAGGCTTTTATTGCCCTTACCAGCACGTCAGTCTCCTCTGCAATGAACCGCTCTTGCTGTGCTATAATAGCTATCTGCCATGGAACAAGCGCCTTTCGCTCTTAAAGTGAATGGGAGATGATGTCTGATTGGTTTATTGAATGTTACGCCCAAAACACATATTAGTAATCAAGCCACTTAAGACCAACCCTTTTTAGATTTGCATCTGGTGCAAAAGTCATTTATTCGCTGTTATAATAGCAACAGTGTCCGAGATCCACCCACAAAGACACTTGTGCTTTGTGCTTCAGTCCTGCGTTTCAGACCGCTTAAATAGGACCCTGGGACTTGCCCAGTTGGCAGAGAGCAAAGAGCGAGCTGCCTCTGGAAAGAAATATACATTTCTCATTCATTGAATGAGAGATTGCAAGTGTGGCGCATGAGTCTAGAAGCACAAAAGAACCAATCAGTTAAAATGAGAGCTCAATCGACAGCTGGTATATGAGAAGAAAGTCCTCCCAAAAGGGTGAAATAATTAATGGCTTGACCGTTTATCACAGAGCTGAATGTTAAAGTGGTCAAGCCGCCTTGATCGTTAAGTCACGTCCTCAATGTGTGCCCGATATGGAACAAAAGAACCACTTTCATTAGGGAAAGAGTCTATTTATTAGTATGAAGGGCTTAAGCTTGTAGTTTCATCTTCAGCTCCTCTCGCTGCCCTCCATCCTCTAGTTCTAGTAGTGATGAAATGACCAGCCTGGGCCGGGACTTGGGTTGGTCCACACTGGATGTCGCCCGGGGGGCTGAAGATTTTTCTGAGACTGTTTGGGCCAGTGTGGACCACAGAGAAGGACATGCTTCATTAGGACGATTGAAGCAGATGGCGGGGAGACATCACAGTGGCTTTAGAGGGGACCAATTATAAGCAACGTTCCACTTGTTTTCTTATTTTTCAAAACTCACAAGCAATCTTTTCTTTCTCACTGATGAGCAACATCAACATTACAGTTGAACCTCCTTGAAAGTATGCTGATGGATGTATTACATACCAAGATGAATCACTTAAGATCAGATAAGTAAAAAACAAACATCTAGTCACCACAAACTAATGCAGCTTTGATATAGCTGTCAGAAGACAGGACAACCAGACATCTAAAGAAAAGCCCTTTGTTTTGACAGACACCATCATTAAACTCAGCCACGGCCATCCTATTGAAATTTGGCTTTTCCAGTGATCCCCTGTGCTTTAAAGACAACAAAAGAAAAAAAGACACCCAGTGTTCTACACTTGGCAGACAACACTGAATTGATGCCACCTGGGACATGATTTCTTGTTTATGATCAGCAATCCCCTTTTGTTGGATGTGGCCTTTACTTGGTTCAATTACAGTAGTGGCCCTCTTAGTGGCATGTTGTGCTCTCTTTCTGCTAAAGAGCCGGGAAAGGCAGGTCAAGCAGGGTTAAACTTGCTCTGCTGCCAAATTCCAATTTGTGATTGTATTCCTCATCATTCACATAGTAGTCAGAGTGCACTACAGTATATTCTAGCAGTGACGTTGACAAGTTGACAGCATGGCACACTATTTCACCGATGTGCCTTTTAGTCCTCCTCAGTGGGTTCCAATGAATGACAGATTGATCGCCTAGCTGATGGATGTCATTTCTGCACTGAATGTTGTTTATGACTCATATGAGATGGAGATGGTACTGTGTGACAGTTAAAGTGTAAGTTTTGCGGAAATTGAAAATAAAGCTATTTTCTGAATGAAAATACATCAACTAAGCCGTAGAGGAAGTAATTTTTCGCTCATCACGCAGTTCAGAGCTAGCACGGGCGGGAGCTAGAGTCCAAAATCGCAAACAGTGGGTTAGCATGGGGCCTACAGCCACACGCTTTCAAAATCGCATTTTTAAACCACTAACATTGCTCAAAACAGCGCCAAACCTCGTCAGCAGCTTGCTCTGGGTGTCTACACATAAAACGAAGCACCAACAACTCAGTTGATGAACCCGAAGTTTATAACAGAAGACAGTTAAGAACACTCACCAATTCTACCCCTGCCAGCTCCTCGCGAAGGATAGTCCGTAAGTGTCGATTACCGAACGCAATGCAAAACGAGGGAGACCACTGAAGATTTCGCCCAGAATAAAACAAGTATACTTTTAAATTAGTGGCAGTTTGGCCAAATATAAGTTAATAACGGTGGGTAAAAACGTCGGGATAGTTTGTATACACTTCCAATCAGTTCAAGACAGCAGCCTTATCTGAAGCACATACATGTCACGCGAGATCTCACACGGGAACACGAGAGATCGTTTTGCATTGCGTTCGGTAATCGACACTTATGGACTATCCTTCGCGAGGAGCTGGCAGGGGTAGAATTGGTGGGTGTTCTTAACTGTCTTCTGTTATAAACTTCGGGTTCATGAACTGAGTTGTTGGTGCTTCGTTTATGTGTAGACACCCAGAGCAAGCTGCTGACGAGGTTTGGCGCTGTTTTGAGCAATGTTAGTGGTTTAAAAATGCGATTTTGAAAGCGTGTGGCTGTAGGCCCCATGCTAACCCACTGTTTGCGATTTTGGACTCTAGCTCCCGCCCGTGCTAGCTCTGAACTGCGTGATGAGCGAAAATTACTTCCTCCACGGCTTAGTTGATGTATTTTCATTCAGAAAATAGCTTTATTTTCAATTTCCGCCAAACTTACACTTTAAGAGCAGCTCTTGTTATCCATCACCTGTTAATCAGTACTTTATTGAGCTTGTACACATTAAATACAAAGTAGGGCTGAACAATATATCGTTATCGTATCTATATCTAGATATGAACATTCAAGATATTAATATCGAAAAAGCAACGATATAAACGATATAGATTTCCCCCGCGCTTGCTCTGCATGTTTGTGGCAGTCAAAATAAACATAATTTTTACGATTGCCCTTGAAGGCACCGCTATGGCCAGCCAACCACAAACCTTATTTCATGCTTGATGTGGATCGACAGCTGAAGCCAACCAATGACAAACATACGAGGGCGGGACTCCCGCCGCGGGAGTGTGGGAGACGGAGACCGAGACGCAGACACAACATACGCAGCGGGGAAATCAAAAAGAAAGAAAGAAAAGTGAGACGAGTGCGAAAGATAATGCGGCCAGTAGCGGTGCCGAATCTGATTTGGTGCCAAAACATTAATCATCCTCCATTATTTGGAGGTATTTTGGATTTAAAAAGGATGATGTCAACCAGAGCGAGGTGTTGTGCAGGTCCTGCTTGGCGAAAATTGCACGAAGAATGTATTGCAATGCGTTCAGTAGCGTTACACCGTATGAGTCGCCGTCCACCAGACATAAAGACATTACAGACGCTATAACATACCACATTGCAAAAGACATGGTACCCGTGTACACAGTCTAAAATGTTTGATTTTTTATTTATTGATTGGTGACTTTATGTTAATGTTGATGACTGATAGTGAGTTATCGTCAATAAAACTGCAGTTTCCACATTCTTCTGTATTATGTTATTTTTTTTCTGAAAAATATTTGGTTTTCACCGAACCCGTAGTCATATCATATCGTATCGATATCGAGATATCTGGCATGAATATCGAGATATGAAATTTTGTCCATATCGTTCAGCCCTAGAAGTACTTCATCTGTGCTCCGATCGATCTGATCAAACTGAGATACCTCAGTTTTTTAATTGCTTCACCACTTCTCGCATGTATTTGCATATTTTTGAAGGACATTTTTCAACTAGGACATTTTTTCAACTAGGACATTTTTTTATGTAGTGGGAGTGTGCAGAACAGTATGTTTATGGGACTAACAGAATTTAAATATAGTAGTGCTGAAGGTATTTAGATTAAAGGCTAACTGCCAAGAGAAACTCCAATCAGTGGAATGTTGACATGTTGGGTGAACTACTTTCTATCATGCTGGTTTAAAGTTAAAGTTATATTTTCTTTACGCCTTTCTTCTCAGGAAGTTATGCTACAACACATGTTTTTCTGTGTTGTGGTTGGGTACACAACGGCTGCTGATGGACCCAAATCTCACTGCATGGCCTGTGAGTAATGATGTGTTATCATGGGATGTACTATGATGAAGGAGGTAAGGACCCAAATGCAGTTAAAAAAATATTTAAATGATAGACTAACAAAAAAACAATGTCCAAAAACTCAAGGAAGGCACACGGGCAAAAACATTATTATGAACAAAGACCAAGATAACCCAAAATGTAGACAAGACTCACAAACAATAATCCAGACAAGGACCAGGACATAGGCAGGACAGATCAGGTGGTGGACCCACATCTGGGATAATACAGGATGACCAAGCAAAGACACAACAGAAACACGCAGACTAAATACACAGGGTAGATATGGTTCAACGACAAGGGCAGGCTATGACCGGGCATGAGGGCGAAAACGGGCATGAGGGCGACCAAGCCGGGCAGGCCGCATGGGAGGTCGGGCAATTACTGCAGGCTGCTGAGACTCCGGCGTGGCTGAACTGCAGGCTGCTGAGACTCCGGCGTGGCTGGGACTGCAGGCTGATGAGACTCCGGTGAGGCTTGGGCTGCAGACTGCTGAGATACCGCCGGTGCAGGGACAGGAGACGGATCAGGCTCCACCGGTGCAGTGACTGGGAACAGCTGAGGTGCCGCCGGTGCAGGGACAGGAGACAGATCAGGCTCCGCTGGTGCAGCGACTGGGGAGGCTGAGGCACCGCCGAGGACGGAACTGTATGGCGTTATATTTGTGCCACATTTATGAAGGAGCAATGTGAGATTTTGAGCGCAGAAAAATATATTTTGCAAGCACAGAAATTATATTTTGAAGAGAAATGATACGCGAGCAAAACATAATGTCATTTGAGCAGGCAAAAATATTTTACTCTCACTCAGTTTTACTCATGCCCTCTCTCAAACTCTTGCTCGCTGCGCTGCAGACCGCTGCACGCGCGCTCTCAATCTGTCCCTTCTGTGCGCGCTCAACTTTGTCTTTACACTCACTCAACTTGGTACAGCGTTACAAATGTGCCACAATATCAACCAATCAGAGACTTGGAGAAGCTCAATTCTGATTGGCTGTTTCATCTCCAATCACAACGCTTCCATAACACGCCGAATGAGTGGGATTTTAGATTTCCAGCCTCATCACACTCCTCCGTTCTCGTTCTCCTCGACCTATCTGCTGCATTCGACACAGTCAACCACCAAATCCTCCTCTCCACCCTGGCTGAACTTGGCATAATTGACTCTGCTCTCACCTGGTTCACATCATACCTGACAAATCGCACCTTTCAGGTCACATGGAATGGCTCTATGTCCAAACCCTGTTCTCTGGACACAGGTGTCCCTCAAGGCTCAGTATTGGGACCGCTTCTGTTCTCACTTTACACCAGATCACTAGGTTCTGTAATTACATCACATGGATTCTCCTACCATTATTACGCAGATGACACCCAGCTGTTCCTCTCTTTTCCCCCAACCTCTGACACTCACATTGCAACTCGCATCTCGAACTGTCTGGCTGACATCTCTGTCTGGACAACTGCACATCACCTCAAGCTTAACCTGAATAAAACCGAACTCCTCTTCATCCCGGGGAAAGACTGCCCTTGCATGGACCTGTCGGTCACTGTCGAGGGCATCACAGTTTTGCCTTCCTCAACTGCGAGGAACCTGGGTGTAATCCTCGATGACCAACTTTCCTGCACCCCCAACATGACTGCTGTGGCCCTCTAATGGACGATGTGAGCATCCATCCTATTGGATAGTTATTAGGAAGATTTTATGGCCAGACAGCTGTTTCAATGACGTCGGGTTGCTAGGGACTACGGCTGAAAGACGCCGTGAGCACCTGTCCCATTGGATAGGGAGGACCTATTACCCGGAAGTACTGTCATTACTGTCATTTTTTTAGGTTTTTACACTAACGATGATTTTACAATAATACCTGTGACGTTCCTAGCAACTAACACAGAAGTTTATCCTTGTTAATTACACAAGACGAATGGGCCATTTACATCTGTTTCCGCGTTTTCCCCTTCGATTTGTTAAACAAAATTTTAATAAAATAAATAAAAAATAATTATCCTAAAAATAATAAAAAGAGCCAAGGCACTATAGTCTAATTCTATTAAAGAGTCAGAACAGGATAACACACGAGACAGAATTTGTTCCACTTCATTTAATTTTTCATAAATAAAAATGTGAGTGTAATGTGAATAAATCTGATAAATAATTAAACTAGTGTCTCAAGACATCAACATTTAGATTCAGCTTTTTTTATTTTATTATTTTATTCAGTTGCTGTTACATCTCTCACGCCCCAATGCAGCCTTCCAGGCAGAGCTGCATGGAAGGCAAACCCCCGCCCTCCTTAACCTTAACCATCACCATCAACTGAATGCAACTTGCGTTGCCTTGAAGACTCCGTTGGGGGCGCAAAAAAACACCAAATACCGCCATGCACGTCATAGTAGACGTGACTCATGTCGGGACTATTCGGAAAAGGTTGTGACTCTTCGGAACTCTGGACTGATACGTAGCCTACCGGATCTACTGACCCACAGTCTCCAAACGTCCATGCACCAGACCAAGGTAAGTTGTAGTAAACTTTCATGTTCATTTTAATATTGACACAAATAGCCTAACAAAAATGAAATATCTACAAAAAGGAGATGCTGTTCTATTTTATTTTTTTGCAAAGTGTGTTCATGTAAAAGCTTCTCGCATAGCTAGCTAGGTTAATACTAGTATACTATTAGCCTACTAGTAAAATGTAGCAACCGTGTTATTGCCAAAATTAGCTTTTAGTTGAATTGGAATCAACTCTCAAAAGATGTGGGATTCTCCTCCTTTTATTATACACATTGACCATATTAAGCCAAGTCTTGACGGTACTATATCTATTAAGTATAGGCTACATGCGTTTAATAACATAAAAATAAAAAAAAAATCAGACACCGGACCTTAAAGTCTGCCCAGACATCTGAGTTTTAATCCCTTCAATGTAACAAGTCGTTTGGCCTCGTCTTACATGTTTACATGATGATAATTTTTTATAAATTAGTCCTGCTTTTAGTGAATGTGAAACTATTAGGCCTGTAACAAATCATGATTTTTGTCATTGTAGTCGATGGTGAAATTGGCTTACATCTTTGCAGTAAGATGCCTGATGTCCTAGCCTATATCTTATACTGTGTATAACTCGCAAGCTATGTAGGCCCATATTGTTTTGTTTATTTCCTAAATGTTTGCATTTAATTTGGCCAACACTTGTTCCAAAAATATGTTCTATTAATAAAAATTGCTAATGGTATGCCAATGGTAGTGGAAACACTGTGCTTAAACTCCTGTTATACTTATTTATCAAGTCACTTTGTAATTCCATATACTTTTTCTTCTCCCTATATCTTGCAGGTTTCTAAACTAAATGCTCTTGGCTACTGCCCACTGCTCTTCGTCGGACACTGTGGACGAAAGGGGGACATGAGTGCCGATATGATTCACCATATCTCTGAAGATGGAGTTGTGCGTGAAATTTAAAAAAAAATGGGGAAGCTGTACAAGCATCCTGAGAAGTAAGACCATCCTAGTTCATAATGAGCTCAAATGTCTGTCTACAAGCCTCACATGTTGTTTTGATTTCAAAAACCCTCAAGAACCCTTTCAAAAGCCCTAAAGTCTTCAAACTAATTAGGGCCCGAGCACGAAAGTGCCAGGGGCCGAAACGGTCCCTGGCACTGAAAATGCGAGGAAACCTGTTGTTTTTGATGAAATTATTATTTTTCTACTGCGCCATCGCAGTTTTGAGGGGCTTAGGATGCACCTAGGGTCACAGAAATTGGCACACAGGTCAGAAGTGCCGAAAATCGCAAATTTCAAAAGTCATTGGGGTCGGGTGTGGCCAGAGGGCTCCTCGCCTCCAAACGCACTCCATGGTTGGGATCAAGTTCTTTTGATGTTCATGACATTTGGTGGGATCATTGCTCTTAAAGAGCACATGTACATTTTTACATTTTTTTCGCAGAAAGTCGGCCATCTTAAATTTAGTGCATTCATTTTGATTTTACGAACACATGTTGGAGGCCTTTAGGATGCACAAAACTGTAAACGCATGTGGTTGTGGGAATGTATGGTTGGGTCTGCCAGCGTCCCGCCAGCCATGCTGCTTGCAGCTTTGATTACTGTTATTTTTCCTTGGAATTAATTAATTAATTTATTTCAATATTTATTTGCAATATTTGCAGAGTTGCTTCTTCCACAAGTAGCTGGGACATCACCAGCTGTACCTGGGCCACTGGGACATACCAGCCCCTCCTATCGACCAGTCTTGAGCCGGGCCAGGACCAGGACTGGAAGAGGAATTTGTTCTTCACCTGGTGCCTGTTTCACCCCCCACCCCAACCGCCACCTCCCCCCCCCCCCCCAACCTTCACTTCCTCTCCTCCTCCTCCCCCCCAACCTCCATCTCCTCTCCTCCTCCTCCCCCCCAACCTCCACCTCCTCTCCTCCTCCCCCCCAACCTCCACCTCCTCTCTGCCTGCCCACCCCCCACACTTCACTTCCTGTCCTCCTCCTCCCCCCAACCTTCACCTCCTCTCCTCCTCCTCCCCCCCCCAACCTCCATCTCCTCTCCTCCTCATCCCCCCCAACCTCCATCTCTTCTCTGCCTCCTCCCCCCCCAACCTCCATCTCCTCTCTGCCTCCTCCCCCCCCCAACCTCCATCTCCTCTCCTCCCTTGAAAAGAAGACGAGTGAAAAGTTAGATTTACTCTCTTCTTCATGCCTAATGACCTTGCTCAAACAAATGCAAAAACAAAACAAACTTAAACTGAATATTGTCAAGATGTTTTGAAATGTTTAAATATTCATATATATATATATTTATATGGAGCGAAGCCTGCGAGCTAGTTCAGGCAGACAACTCGAGCCGCGCCTTCATAATCATTTGACATACCTCATAGTCCAATAATCTTCTCCCACTCACATCCTCCCTATTTGGCGGTCTATTTAAGCTACACTGTAAGAAAAAAAAACGTAAAAAAACGGTCATTGACTGGCAGCTACGACTGCCAACCAAAAACCCTAAAATTAAAGTAAAATATGCTAATTCAAATAAAGTGCAAAAACATTACTATTACAGAAAATTTCATTAAATGTTCTGCAGAAAATACTGTTATTTTACAGATTTTCCCTATTTTTAAATGATCAAACACCTTTAATAAAGTGACAATGCTAAAAGTTCTGCAGAAAAATACAGTTATTCTACAAATATTTCTTAATCTTTTTACAATCAAACACCTTTAATAAAGTGACAGTGCTAAAGGTTCTGTAGAAAAATACCATTATTCTACAGATTTTTCCTAAATTATTACAACCTTTAATAACAGTTAAAAAACACCTTAAAAAACAGTCAAATGACTGGCAGCTACGGCTGCCAAACAAAAACCCTAAAATTAAAGTAAAATATGCTAATTCAAATAAAGTGCAAAAACATTACTATTACAGAAAATTTCATTAAATGTTCTGCAGAAAATACTGTTATTTTACAGATTTTTCCTATTTTTAAATGATCAAACACCTTTAATAAAGTGACAATGCTAAAAGTTCTGCAGAAAAATACAGTTATTCTACAAATATTTCTTAATCTTTTTACAATCAAACACCTTTAATAAAGTGACAGTGCTAAAGGTTCTGTAGAAAAATACCATTATTCTACAGATTTTTCCTAAATTATTACAACCTTTAATAACAGTTAAAAAACACCTTAAAAAACAGTCAAATGACTGGCAGCTACGGCTGCCAAACAAAAACCCTAAAATTAAAGTAAAATATCTATAATAATACATCTAATTCAGATTAAGTAACATTTTCATTCTGCATGGTTCTGCATAAAAATACCACTATTCTACATATTTTTCCTATATTTTTACAATCAAACACCTTCAATAAGTGTGTTACATGCTAAATATTTAATGATTCAGTTTTTGTAATATTACAGTTTTAATGTAATACATTGAATATTTTAACTACTGTACTGACTGAAAATATCATGTAAAAGATTATTGTGAAATATCCTCAACTCAAAACATACTTAGGAAATTCAAAATCGATACATCTAAAGATTTTCACTGTTTCAATTAAATTAGGTCGCGAAACTTAATTATAAATAAAATACACACCAATATTGATTCTAAAACCCCTTTACTTAATGTATTGAGTTGTAAATTTACAATATCAACCAATTATTCACAAACAGTTCTTCAGAGACCCCCAAGGAAGAATTGAAAAACTAAAAATTATATTTCTCCATGTGTCTATCGTGTTTGTTAGCTGTACTATCATGACGAGGTGATGGCGTTTCACTTTTGAAACAGGTGGAGAGCTGCTGGGCTGAGGGGGTTGTTGTCAGTTGTTTTTTAGCTTGTATTTTCCAATTCAGTTTTATATTGTTTTCCACAATGTTCTCCTGTCCCTGGGGGCTCTGTAGTTCCAATAATATTTGTGGTGTTTGTCTTAATTTAACCTTAATGTACAGTGTATTATCAAATAAAATCAAAACATACCACAAAAGGACAATTAATCTGTACCAGAGGTGACAGTGCAATGTAGCAGATCAAGAAGAATCCTCCTCCAAATTGCCAGTGATCAGCTGGATCTTTGGTGCACCTGGGGGAGGGGGAAGGGAAAAAGGACAAAGTAAGATCCACTGAAAAGTCCTTACTATAAAAAGGATTTTATTTATTTTTCTATTATTATTAGTTGATCCAGAGTCAATTTTTTATTTTATTTTTTTTTTTTTAATGCTATTGCCGCTCGCCAGTATTGCAGGCTTGGTGGGCTGCCACTAGGAGGATGATTGACAGGTGCGCTCCTTCATAAAATCACGCCAGTCCCAGCAGCATGGGCGGGCATTGGCGGGCCGTGCCCGCCCACAGAGTCAGCCGTGCCCATAGATATGGCCGTGCCTGCCCTGGGCTGGAAACTCTTTATTTTATTTGGGTTTTTGTTTTTTACCTAGGAGTGGCCAACTCTCTATTATTCCTATCTCGGTTTGTCGATACAATTCAACCAATCCAATCAACGGACAAACGTGCTGGCCAATTACAGGGGTTGGGGAGGCAGGTCATTGAGTCATACTCATGGGAGGGACGCTGTTAGTACTTGACGTTCATGGTCGCAGTTGCAACTGCATAGCTTATTTCTCGCATAAAATGTTTTCAGAAACACATTTCGGTGTTGACCGTGTGCTAAAATAACGTTAATCACCTACGACTATACGATAACGTTAGTTAACGGTTAGCTAACAGTTTGACAAGACCATCACTGTAAATTAAGGGAATGAACACAAACACTGCGTTAGGTTATGATTTTACAGAGGGAAGGGAAATGTATTCTTACCTGATACAGCAGAACAGTTATATAATTAAGTCCAAGTAATGTAAGCTGACCAAACAGATCCGACCCTGACCCTTCAACTGTGTCCATACTCCACTTTTTTGTTCTCCGTTGAAATCCCACAACTCAGATTCGCTCCAAATGAAAACATGGCGAGCAGATGTAAAATAGTCCAGGTAATAATCCAGGTAATCGTTAGTGGTCAGGTAGTCCACTAGTGCACGATTGCCAGCGCGTACCCATTCAAACTGACGTATTTTCAAAAAGAAGGCGCGCACAGTTGTCATTGGCCAGTTTTCGTGATGACAGCCACATCAACCAATCATATTCAAAGCAACATGGCAAGACAGCCAATAGCAATTGTATCAGCGTGGTATCCTTTTCTTTATCAAGAAAAGATGATAAAGAAATGTTTATTTATTTTTATTTGTAGGCGGATATATATTTAATTACATAAGCATCTCTCTCTCTCTCTCTCTCTCTCTCTCTCTCTCCCTCTCTCTCTCTCTGGTCACACCCGATCTACTGCATTATGTGTAAAGCACTTTATAAACAAAGATGAGTTGACTTCACTTGATTTAAGCAAAATATCAAAAGCATCAATATTTTTACTGGTACTTTCATTACTTGCTGAACAGCAGAGGTTAGGTTAGTTAGGTTAGAAAACTTTATTGATCCCCAAGGGGAAACTGCTTTGCCACGCAATAAAAACACAAACATCCACATAACAAACAATACAAACATTACCATACCATTGCACAAAACTTATCAACATGATTGGATACTTCATACAACAGAGTAGGCTGCTCAAGGCAAGTGATTTAAATTGATATTAATATAGGCAAGGATAAATAAATAAATATAAGAAAAATATACACCTCCAGAAGATTAAAAAACAACAACAACAACAACAACAATAGACAGCCGCTATTTGTGGTTAAAATATCTGACTGCTGCAGGAACAAAGGAGCGTCTGAGTCGTTCAGTAGAACACCGAGGCATCACTAAACGCTTACTGAAGGAGCTTTTAAAATCCCTAAATATATTGTGGAGTGGGTGGTTATCATAGAGGAGGACTGTTTTCAACTTGGTCCTTGTTCTCTTCTCCACTATTACCTCAAGCTTATCTGGGTTAAAACCAATCACTGAGCCAGCCCTCTTGATTATTTTATTAATCCTGTTCTTGTCGTCAATAGGTATACTGCCTCCCCAGCACAGGACAGCATAAAATAAGACACTAGCCAGGATGCCCTGGTAGAAGATGCCTAGCAGCCTTGGGCTAATGTCAAAGGATCTAAGTTTCCTTGGAAAGAAAAGCCTGGACTGAGCCTTCTTTACAAGGACCCCAGTGTTTTCCTTCCAGTTGAGCTTATTGTCCAAATGGACACCAAGATATTTGTAGGACTCCACAGTTTCTATTTTCTGATTATTAATTGTCACTGGGACAGCCTCCTCTTTTTTCTTTCTAAAATCGATAATTAGCTCTTTTGTTTTACCCACATTCAGCTGTAAAAAATTTGTATCGCACCATTTGGCAAAAGAGTGTGCCTCTTTTTTATAGGCCACGTCATTGCCATGGTTAAGCAGACCCACAAGTGCAGTGTCGTCTGAAAACTTTTGTATTAGACAGGATGGCTGACTATGCCTGTAATCAGCTGTATAAAGCGAAAATAAAAAAGGAGATAAAACTGTCCCCTGTGGGGCTCCTGTATTGGTTAAAATGATGTCTGAGGCTTTATCAAGCCTGACATACTGGGGACGGGCTAAAAGATAATCTAAAAGCCAGGCAAAGAGAAAGGCCTATTCCAGTTTAATGTAACATAGATATAATAGACATTATTTTAATTGGAATGTATAAATGCTAACCCACTCATATTTTTTTATTTTGCGATAATCATTGTTATTTAAGCATCATCCGAATTCAAGCTTTTCCAATCAACATGTTTACCGATTGCCGTCATTGACCTGTTTTTGACCTCCTCACACATTACGCTGCCTTCAGCCACTGAAAGACGCGCCATACCTGTCTGCACACACAGCCTGACCTGTACGTATTTTTGTTAGAATCATTGCCATTATATCCAGACTTACAGTTTGAATATTAAAGTACTCACTAGTCTAATACTATCTAGTCTAATCCAAAGTCTATACAAGTACTTTTATACATACCACATAGTACTAGTGAACTAATAAGATTTACCATAACCTTACAGAGACATAAATCTTAATATAATGAGCTACATATTTAATTACAGAGTTTGAATGTAAAAGTACAAATAAATCTAAAACTAATAAGATTTACCTTAAAATTACAGAGAAAAACATTAGATTGATGGTATGGAAATGAACCTTCATATAACTAGCTACATATTTAATTGCAAGTTGAATGTATAATTACATGCAAATGTGAAAATAATAAGATTTACTGTAAAATTACAGAGAAAAGTGTTAAGATTGTTGATCATTGATAACATCTACAGTGCATCAGTGATATCAGCGCACAGATTTAAAAGACAACACACACCACAGCCACGGTCTGTTCCCCCTTCTGACAAAACCGAAATTGTGTAGTGGTCTAGTATGGCAATTGCGATATTCAATATAATGTTGTTACTTGAAGAAAACTAAGGAAAGAAGATAAATTCCCTTTGCGAATCAGTTCTCTAAATATTGGTTATGGTTTGTTAGTCATGGTATAATACATGAAAAACTTTATGTTCTCCTTGGTTTGGCATAAACAAAAATCAGGATCTTTAAAATATCATGAATGCAAAAACAATACTGACCCTTGTTAGACTGACGCCCGCTTGAGCATGGCGTTCGGATTACGTTGCCATCGCTGTCCCTCTTTGTCCACCTCATTGTTGGAAGAAGTGCAGTAGCTTGCTCTTTCAGGAGCTCACCAAGTAAGTCATCCACCCCTTGCAGGTCATCACCGAGATTTTCAGCCAGGTCATCTGCACTCTTGAGCAGATCCTGGAGCTCTGAATCGCTCATGATGAAGACACAGACAGATAGACAGACAACAGAAAGTTGGACAAATAAGACAAACACAAAGGTAAGCACAGTGACAGAGTGTTAGAGTGAGTGAGAGAGAGGGAGAGAACGGCTAACAGGTAAAACAACAAAAAGCAAGGACAGGTTAACAAGAAAGACTCTAAAAAGTGCCTTTGTGTTGTTTAGTTTTCAATAAAACCGGAAAGGGTTGGTAGGATGATAAATTTGCAGGATCTGTTGAGAAAAGAGAGAGCAGAATTGGAAACTCCAATAAAAGTGTGGAAACAATGATTAAAGCCATTTTTTGTGATTTTTCAGACAGAACCGTATTTATTTATACAATTTTTATTCTGCATAGACGCAGCCTTTTTCATTCTGGAGGCCTACTAGCCGGCTGTAGGCCTAGGCTAGGCTACTCGTTTGCTAAAATACTTCTCTGCACATTTATGACAGTGTATTGTCTTAAATAAATAAGTCGAATGAAAATTATATTCTACAGTTCTATATGGGCTACCAGCTACATTTGGGCTGATTCTATCAGTTTTTGGGGCGCAGATTTTAGTCCTATTTTGTTCTTTTTACTCTCTTAACCATGTATGCATGCTCTTACCTGAAGGGGAAGACTGCAACTGCCGCGAAGGATACTGGTCCTGGTCACACACCATGACGTTGTGTATCGCGCATTTCGTTTGATGGTGCACGCACCTTTGAATACAAATCTTTATCTATAAAGATACGAACATTTTACACTTCGGTACAGAGGGAAACAAATAAATGAGCCTATTATGTATGCTGTCATATCACATCAGTAAGAACATGTTTACAACATGAATTGTTTGGAGTTCACATCGTAGCCTACGTTAAGTTTTGTTTGGACAGTTGAGGATTATGGGTAATGTAGGCTGGTGCCTTCAGCTACGAAAAACTGACAACAAACGAATTGAAGGGGAAACGCGGAAACAGTCAGATCTGACAGCTCAGACAGATCTGATTGATCGGAGGAGGAAGCGAGGGAGACGGGGAGGAATAAGGAGGAGACTTCGGCACCGAAAATCCTGATCAGGTCTACCTGCTATGATCCTGGCCAACCTAGGCTCTATCGGCAATAGACTCTTTTGAATTCCGCGAGGCTGCCCTTCTCTGCTTCACTGAGTCATGGCTGCACAAAGACTCTCCAGACTCACTTTATGATTCATGTGTCCATAAATGAACTGTGGTGCCGTCGGTACACAATCAAGCATATCATATGCAATAGAGATTTTGAACTGTTGGGCATTGGGTTGAGACCTTTTTATCTCCCCCGAGTTTGGCTGCATTTTGTTATTTGTTGTTTATGTCCCCCCAAGCGGCAACATACATTGTGCCGCGGCTTCAATAGCAGAGTGTGTTCATAATCAACAACAACATTTTCCGGGTGCCCCTGCCATTGTTCTAGGTGATTTTAACAACTGCAACTTGGAGAAAACATACTGGACAAATGCTACATTATCTCTCCAATGCTTACCAATCCAGGAGCAAAACCACCAATTTCAAACTCGGACCACAATGTAGTACATCTTATACCAACCTACACATCGAAACTGAAAAGCCGCAAACCAGAGAACAAGGTGGTTCGACAGTGGACTTATGACAGCAGTCAGGAACTGGGAGCTTGCTTTGATTGCACGGACTGGGATGTGCTGAGGGGGGACACATTGGATGAAACTTGCACTACTACAACAGACTACATTAACTTTTGTGTACAGTCCATCATTCCCACAAAAACAGTCAAAGTTTACCCCAAGAATGAATCCTATATAACTAAAGACATTAAAAAAAATATGAACTTGAGAAAATTGGCTTTCAAAAATAAAGACACAAGGGAACTACAAAAAAGAGTCAAGGAACTGAGAGTAACATTGAGGAAAGCAAAGGAGGCACACAACAAACACCTGGAGGAAGCATTCAAGGCTGGCAATCCACACAAAACACGAGACACTGTCAAAAACATGACAGGTATGCCAGGTAAAATCAGGAAACCTTTTGTGACTAATGATGAGCTGGCTTCTGCTGAGTTAAACACCTTCTTTAGCAGATTTGAAACAGCTGGGAGTAAGGAGAGATGCAGGGAGGTGCTGGAGTCAGTCACAGTGGGCTCTGAGGTGATAATCACAGTGGGTCAGGTGGCTAACATCTTTAGTTGGTTTAATTCACAGAAGGCTGTCAGCCCAGACAACATCAGTGCCTCTATCTTGAAAATCTACAGTAAGGAGCTAGCCCCGGTGTGGCAACCCATTTTCCATTCCAGTCCATAGACACACACATTGTCCCAAGGGCCTGGAAAACATCACACATCATTCCCCTCCCAAAGAAAATCCTGCCCCAAGGAATGCAATGCCTTCTGACCTGTAGCACTAACATCTGTATTAATGAAGTAATTGAAGAAAATCATTTCCCATCTGCTCTCTCAGTCTGTACAGGACAAACCCCCTCCAGTTTGCATACAGGCAACAGCGCAGCACCGAAGATGCTGTTGCTCTGATGCATCTGCTCTCAAAACATATGGATGCTCCGAAGATAAATCCATATGCCAGGGTACTGTTCATCGACTTCTCCGTTGCATTCAACACAATAAAACCAGACATACTACTCTCCAAAATTATTCATATGGGCATGAATCCACATCTCATCCACTGGTACTGCTCCTTCCTAATTAACAGGCAACAGCTGGTCCGGGTCAATAACCGGGTCCGGGTCACAACCAGCTGCGGCTCCTCACAAGGATGTGTTAACTCTCCTTTGCTCTTCACACTGTACACCAATGACTGTGTTACCAGTGCACCAAACCACCACATCATCAAGTTTTCTGATGACACCGCACTGGTAGCACTGATGAAGGAGGGGGAGGGGGCTGACCTCTATCTGGAAATGGTGGATGACATGGTTAAGTGGTGCGACCAAAATGCCCTCATTGTCAATACACGCAAAACGGAGGAGATCATTTTCGGCACCTTGCATGATTGCCACACTACACCAATAACCATTCACAACCAAACCATAAAACAAAAATCATCATTCAAATACCTTGGAGTGTATGTGGACAGTGTCCTGTCCTGGACCCAGCATGTGGACAACATCTGCAGCAGCAAGGTGCAGCAGCAAGGTGCAGCAGAGAATCCACTTTTTAAAGAGGCTCAGGTCATTTGGAGCTAGCAGCAAAACCCTGTCACTTTTCTTTATGGCAACAGTTCAAAGCATCCTGCAGTATCTCTCTGGACCCTTCCCATGTGTTGCATGGGGAGTACCAGCTCCTGCCCTCTGGGAGGCGCTATAAGGTTCCTGAGTGCAGGAAGAACAAATACAAACATTAATTTGTTCCTTTGTCCAAATCACTGCTGAATCAGCACAGGAAGGCAAAGAAGTGACGGTCCCCCCCCCCCCCCCCCCCCCCGGACTATTTATGACCACTCTTGCAGGGGTTGGACCCCCATCATATTTATTAGTCATAGTTGTTTGTTTTTTAGTGATGTTGTCTCATGTCTTCATGTATAATTGTTGGGGCTTGTACTGCAAGACAAATTTCCGTGCAAACTGACAATAAAGTGTTATCTTATATTATATTTCAAAATCGCGTTGAAAAAAAACCAACAACCCTGGAATCAATTTGTGGCGCTCAGTGTTGATTCTGTGGCGCTGCACCACACATTGGTGTATGTATGGGAAACACCATGGAGTTCATGTAGAATGCTAAGATACTGCTTTTCACGATCTTTCGCAGTTATTTTGGTCGGCAAGTGTGAAACGTTGGACACGCACATGCTGCATCTCTTCAACGTAGTAAACATGGAAGTAAGGCGGAAGGTAGTTTGTCAACGTCAGTTCAAGATGACCCCAATGATTGGTGAAATGTATGGGATATTTGTTGTGATTGGTTCAAATTGCAACACCACCCTGAATTCGTGGGGATTGGTTGATATTGCTTTGAAGTTGCAAATCGCAACTAGCAAAATCCTGGAGGCTCTGAACATTATTGGATTGATTGGCATTTATTTATTTATTTAGTTGATAGGGACAATGCCCATTGATTAACAGACAAGTTGATTGCTGTAAATAAGTAAAAAAAGTTAGCTGTGAATGCTAATTTCAATCTGTTGTCCCATGCCAGATCTGAAAAGGCACCCTAAAATTCAAAAACTGATAAAAAATGAAACAGTAATTAAAAAGACAAACCATCAAACAGACGCAGACATTGCATGCCTCACACACCATCCACATATTAATTACAGTTCATGGATTTAAACATTTGGTATGTGGTTATAAATGTGATTTCCCCTAATCCAGATTTTGAGTTAAAAGTTGTAAGGCTATTACACTCCCTTTATTCATGTGCAGACTATTCCAATAATTGATGGCTCTGATTGAGAAGGCTGTGTGTCCAATCTTACTTTGTCTGAACTGGACTATGCAGTCCCTTCTAATGGTTGCTCTTGTCACTCGTGCAGCTCCACGATTCTCGGATGTGACTTCTCAACAAACGAAAGATGAACTACTGACCCTTAGATAACATAGTGGGAATACAGACAAAGGTCTCCTCGCAACAGATGAGCAAACATCCTCCTCCAGATCACCGGACCGACCTGGAGGAAATTAGTTAGAGGATTCATGAACCCCTAAATCAGAGCATCTACAAGTTCTCCACGCACCCCGAATGAGGAGGGGGGACCAGACGTTTAGAGTCATCAGACTTTGAGGCACCTAAACACAACTGGAAACTGATTTAACACCTTTGTTTGACAGAGAGCCCTGATTGAAGTATAAAGGATAACACCTTGGGCCCTAGTTTTGTGGCGCAGCGCAGCGTCACAGATTCAGCTTGGCGCAGCGGAAGTTTTGTGGCAAAAAGCCTCGCCGAGACTGCGCCGAAAGCCCGCCAGCTCCAACCTGGTCTACTCTAGGCGCAAGGCGAATTACAGCTGGCGGAGTGGCAGTTTGGCACATCGGCGCGCAGTGCGCACACATCACCAAGACCTCACAGGCAGGTTACCACAGTTCCAGGCACATTTAAATGCAATAAATAATCACAACAAACACTATTTAATGCAACTAATTGAATCAACACGTGAATTTATATCTATATAGATTGTCCCGTCACATCTGACGTCAGATCAAAGGCGGATGGCATGCGTAACGGAAACTCAGCATGACTGAATTAACACAGCTGAAACTTGGACCTCTCAGACCAAAACATCAGTTTCATCTTGGGAAAAGTTTGGCCGTCTGGTGCTGCTGCTGCTGCTGTCTTCTGCCCAGCACCGCCGCTAGCCATTTTGGTGCCCTAAGCAGAATTCCCTTATGAGCTTCCCTTATGATCTCGCACCTCAGCGAACTGTTGTCCGCGTCCGTGGAGAAACGCGCACCTTTGCTGCGAGCTGGAACCGGAGTTGGGGCTGCAGCTGGTCTGAGCGGCGCGAGGTCCCGGTGTCCCGCCGTTCTGGTGTTGGACGGGGAATCCGGTGCAGCTGTGGAGCGCAGATGATGAAGACGGTGATGATGATGATGAATGGCCCGGCCGGCTAGTGCAGGCACCGGGTTCTCGCCACCATTATGTCTGATAGACATGCCTAAAATGTGCCTACAATTTCTATAGTGATATAATATCGGCATTACAATTATTATGACTATACGCACGCACAGCGCGTGATGCGCGGGGTGGGAGTGGCGGCGCTGCTACTGTCATTGGGTTGTCAAGTGACGAAACTTGCACTGCACCTCGCATGGCGCATTAAAGTTGAGGAGAGGAGCTCATTTGATTGGTGAAGATCTGAATCGGCTGTGTTTATCCCACTCCATGCCTTCTCTCCTCCTTGTCTCCCACTCACGCCTTCTTCTCCTCCCTCTTTCCCACTTGCGCAGGTGGAATTGACGGTAGGAGTGCCTGCGCTAGCCTGCGCGGTGCACGAAACTTGCCAAGTCCGGATGGACAAACCCCGTCGGCGTGGCGCAGGTGCGCCGCGCCCCGACTGCGCCTGGTCTACGAAACTAGGGCCCCTTATCTCTTCCTCACCATTTGCTCCCAAGTCATGTTGAAGACCCCTTCCTCCCGTCTTGGAGTCACAAACTAACGACCTGGTCTGGGAAAACAACCTGGTCTGCTGACATGCAGAGAGAGGTCACATGAACTCTGCAGGAAATCATGTTAAAATTTTGACCAAACCAAGGAAAGAATGAGATATGTGTTCAACATTAGTTTAAAACCATCCATAATAATCATTGAGGAATTAAAAGCATACTGGCGAACTTCCCGTCGTTCTACGCCAAAGAACAGAGAAGTTACCAAAAATGCTAAAAATTAACATTGTCATTGAAATGGACTTACTACTGCACTCACGCAGTCAGAGGAAAATATGCTTGCTCATTAATCTGCCCGCATCACCGAGGACAAAATGCTTACTTAGTTACCAAACTTGTTTGGGCTAGCTTGATAGGTTTGCATTTGTATGTGTTGGATCAAAGTTCCTTTCAACTCTACCAAAAATATTTAGTTCAAAATGATTTGTACAGAGAAATGTTTGCAGTTCATGTTTCATTTGTTTTGACCTATCATTCTGTGTGAGAAGTATATGCAATGTGTTAGAAGGAGCCAACTTTGACCATAGGGCAAGATTGTGTGTGATCAGCATATCGTATACATTTAGGGAATCACAGTACGAATGGTTCTATTGGAGGCCCTCCTGGACCTGCTCCCCCTCAGGATCGGGTTCAACTGAAATCACGCCCCTGCGTGTAGCATAAAGACAGAGCATTTCCAATAGCTCGTCGAGTAGAGTAGGGTTGGAGATGGGGCTTGAGGTCAAAGCTCATGCTTGGCTGCCCCCCCTCTTGACTTCATTTTTTTTCTTTTTCCCCTTTTTTGTCGTTAATGCTCCTTTTTGCATTTCTGGGTATTGTTATTTTCAGTAACAATTTTACTCTTAACAACTAAGAGTCCCTACGAAGATCACTAAGTATTATGAGTAAGCTATATAATTAGTTATCCAAGATTCCACTTCACGCCGACGGTCGCTTCCAGCAGCAGCAACCCGAGGCAGAAACGACCTCCGGACCAGACGACCAGCTATGAAACCACCGCAGAGCGGCGCTCACAGTCCCGAACCATCCCTCGGCAGACGGCCTGCAAACTGCAGTGCGCTAATTCACCGACGGGAAAAGTGACTGCTTGGGGTTCCGAAGAAAAGCTGAGACCACGCTGCAGAACGTAAGACCGACACAGTCTACACTCAGTTGGTGACCAACTTCAACTTTTATTCATTTTGTCCCCCGGGGGGGGGGGGCAATTGGTTTTGCAGTAGACAAGCAAGGGACATGGGGATAACACATGGACTGTATAAAAAAGAGGGATAACACAACCCCTGAGACAACACATACACATCCAATTACACAAACCACAGTTCCATCAACACAGAGTTGAAGCGAATGGTTAAACTAATTAATAGCATTCTCTAATATTTTATATCCATTCAGGCATTGTTTTATTACTAAGAAAGTCCAAATTCTTAGGAGAAACAAACACTTGTCCTTATCGCCAAACTCCCTATATTCATGGTTAACCCATTTCTTTAAGTTATACTTCTTGTGTTTTATGTGTGTTAATGTTTTTATTTTTTTATTTTTATTATTGACATTTTTTTTTTCCCATTTTCCAAACAAGGCTATACAACAGCCAACTCTCACATTATTACAAGAACAAAACAACAACAAACACAACAAAACCACCTCCTTTTGTGTACAACACAGGAGGAAATGGTAAACAAACCAACAAACAAACAACAACAACAACAACAACAAAAACCAAAAAGAAAATAAAGAAAGGAAGAAAGAAAATTTAAAAAATAGAAAATTAAACACCTGGGGGGGGGGGGTTGCAGTTCTATACATTTTCCATATAGCCATATAGTCAGTAACCAAGGTCCATCATCTCCACGATCACGTTCAAGTAAGGCAGTGGTTGCCCGCTCCATTGCCAACAGGTCCAGAAAGTCTTCCAGCCAGGCGTCGACATTAAAACAGTTTGACTTTCTATGTTTCCAGTTTATCAGTACTATTCGTTTGACTGACATGAAGGCGAGTGTAACAATTCGCTGTTTAAGAATTGGTACATTATCAATTCTTTTCCCCAGCAGACAACTTAGAGGACATTCAGGTATCTGTAGGTCAAGAATGGACCTCAATTGAGCAATAACATTTTTCCAAAAATTCCTCACTGGGGGGCAATACCACAGTAGGTGGATTAACGTCCCTGCCTCTCCGCAGCCATGCCAACACAAGTGGGAAAGGGAGGGGTCCATTTTGTTCAGTGTGTTAGGTGTAATGTAAGATCTATGCAACACTTTAAATTGAATGGTTTTATATCTCACACATTTAGAAGATGCAGTTGTATTTCTCAAAATGGATTCCCACTGAGCATTTGTGATAGTGACACCTAAGTCCTTCTCCCATTGATGTTTTATGTGGCATAGGCTGTCAGGAGAGGCCAGGGATAACAACTTATACAAAACTGAAACCACTCTCCTCCCTGTGGCAATTTTCCTGAACTTATTGTCTAAATCACAGTTGCAACCAATGTTGACATTTTTTAGTATAAGTGCCCTCAAAACAGATTTCAATTGTACATATGATAGAAATTCCGTGTCGCTAACCCCAAATTCAATTTTTAATTCATTAAAGGATATCATGTCCCCATCTTTGATAATCTGGCCCAGTTCATTAATACCCTTATATTTCCAAACATTGTTGGACAATGGTCTGCCCCCTGCTGTAAATAGCGGGTTATTCCATATAGGGCATGATGGTAGTGAGGACCCCGAAAAAAGTAAGCATTTGTGTAAAGATTTAACTACCTCACATGAGAATTTTATTATAGGGTTATCCAATTTAAAATTAATTTTAGGATGAAAAAATAAAGCTGTTAACGACGCAGATTTACTATATTCTGCCAGGACCTTCTCTTCAGTCCACTTCCAACTGCCCGTTTCATTCTTGTTCATATAGGCCCATGACAGGGGAAATCTAGTATTATAGGCCAAGTAGTATGTATAAACATCCGGGACACCCAATCCCCCACTTGTCCTAGGTCTCTACATTTTTTTGTGACTAATTCTTGGTGGCTTATCCTTCCACAAGAAACCTGTAAGCAATTTATTAATTTCTTTAAACCAATTTGGTGGAAATTTTAATGGTATGGCAGATATTAGAAATGACAGTCTAGGTAGGATGTTCATTTTAATAACTTCTACTCCGTCCATCTCTTTACATCCTCCCTGATTGCCTTCAAAAGTTGTGGTCCATTTAATTCAAAAATCTTTTCTATGGGGGACTGGATATTTATTCCAAGATATCTCATGCCATCAATTCTCCACTGGAATGGGGCAGAACCAAGATGTGACGAGTAGGTCCGATGGTTCAAGGGGATAGCTTCACTTTTAGTATAGTTTCCTGATAAAGCCCCAAATGCATCAATCAACTTCATCACCTGAGGTACAGACTGGGACGGTTGTGTTAATGTTAATAATAAATCGTCCGCAAACAAATTAACCTTAAAATCATATCCCCCAATATGTACACCAGAAATATTTGCCTCTGACCGTATAGCACATGCCAAAGGTTCAAGGGCAAGTGAAAACAGGGATGGTGAAACAGGGCAGCCCTGCCGGGTGGATTTCATAAGATAAAAAGGTTCTGATATCATACCATTAGTTTTAATTGATGCAACTGGATTATTATAGAGAGCCCTAACCCATTGAATAATGGTTGGCCCGAAACCATATTTAGTGAGCACACAGAACAAATAATGCCATTCTATCCTATCAAAGGCTTTTTCAGCATCCAGCGATATAGCCATCGCTGGATGCTGCAAAGAACTTGCCTCTGACATTACATGAAAAAGCCTCCTCATGTTATTAGAGGCAAGGCGGCCCTTAATGAATCCTACTTGATCCAGATGTATCAATGAGGGTATTACAGACTCCAAACGCCTTGCAAGAATTTTGGCAAACAACTTATAATCATTATTTAATAAACTTATAGGACGGAAACTGCTCATTTGTAAATGGTCCTTTCCTGGCTTAGGCAATAAAGAAATTATAGCTTGGGACATACTATGTGGCATAGAGTTGTTAGCTATCATATCATTAAATAACAGTTTAAGAAGGGGGGCTAAATCTTGTTGAAAGCATTTATAAAATTCACTAGTATAACCATCATTGCCTGGTGACTTTCCTGTTGGAAGTGATTTTAAGGCAGAAATAATCTCATACTCACTAACCGGTGACTCCAGACTATCTCTCTCTTCCTCTTTTAAACCTGGTAGGGAAATGTCTTTGAAAAACCTTCTCTTCAAAAAAAATGTGTTAATGTTGATTTCACTTATACTCTTTTATTCTCTTTGTTTAATCCTTAGTCAATAAATTCCCCTAAAGCATAAAGTCGTTGTCCGTGGATATTTCTTCTGTGCAGAATACAAAGATCCCTATTTCAAGAACTTATGATCTAAGGAAATGAGACTGATTTATTAAATGATATTGATTAATTGTTAATTAATTAATAAGTGGTCATTAGAGTCATTAAAGTGAACTCTATAAAGTTCTGTCTGACCAACAGATGGTGCCCCTTTTACGAGAGCAGGTATTAAAATTGGATATTATTACACATTGATATACATATTTGATCGTCCTTAGTTTCTTTACATACACAGTTTTCGTAGGTACCTTACTCTCCTACACTCGTGACATTATCTTTCTGTTTTATGAACTGGCGCAGTGGGGGTGGAGAAAGCCCACGAAGTAGCTTAAAAATGAGACAGGCATCATGGAGCCCAGGCGGATAAATCCTAAATAATTTGGAGATCCCTTAACTTTTCATCTAGCTCCACAGTTTGCACTTATTCATTCAATTATGACAACATCTACTAAATTAATTGGCTGAAAATGTTCTCGGTCCCCAAAGGAGGACTTCTAATGACTTTTGTCATGACTGATGACGTTGATCACCTGGCTTTTGCTCTAGTGCTAGCATGTGGTTGACATTTGAGGTTTTGAGTAGAGCTGTCCCAAACAATTATTTTTCAAACAATTATTCCAGCGATTTTTTTGATCAATCGACTCATTCGACTTACGATTACTTTTTTTCATTTATCGATTATTTCACATTACTTGATCGTTGTAACTATTCACACAATATGGATATCAAAACATTTCTTGTTAACATTTCAATAGTTAAACATTTCTTTAACATGCCATTTGGCACAAACTAATGAGACCAACAACTGCTTAGTGCAATGTACTGTTATAAAACTCAAATAAAACTATATATAAAAACTCAAATAAAAATTATTAAAGAGGGAGATATGGTTTGAAATGCGTTTACAACTATTGGATGGAATGCAATGCAATTTTGTACAGATGTGCATGTCCCCCTCAAAAAAAATTTATGAATGTTTTATGTAGTGTCAAATTTGAATTGTGATATGGTTTTATAACCATTGGTTTATGTCAGACAAAGTGTGATGTGATCAATCTTAGCTTTGAAAGGGATGTAGTGTTACATTAGCTTGTATGTAATCTAACTGACCTTACCTGTGTGCATTGTAGATTTAATGTAGTTTATCCAAACAAAGTCATGGCACAGCCATATGAAAGTTTATATTTTTACACCAACACAAATGCACTAAAAATCACTAAAACAATTATATTTGGGTCCCACAATAGGTGAAAACTGTTATACATATTTGCCAATGTGTTACAGGTCCCAAGAATCGGCACCGTAAGACAGATAAATAACCTGTATGGAAAGCAGGTAAAAGACAGCAAATGCATCTTGTTCATCTCCAGATTGCTTAAGTTGTTTTATTCAATAATCATGTAAACATAACACATTACTCTCATAATCATTTCAGTCATCCATTTTGTCTCTTATCATCAAACTCAATCATCTAATTGCAATTCACCAGTTTCACTCTCAAACTGTCACTTTGTAGGTTGCTTATATGCTTTAGACACTTATATTTTGATTCTAGACATCAATAAACATTGTCAGGTACTTAATTAACCTTTCCTGTGCATTTTTAGAAACATGCAAAAAGTTGACCCCTATAATATGCCAAAATCCTATTATAATATGCTTATATTACATGGTATAATACTCTCCGACACAAAATAAAGACATTAAAGGTCAAATTGATACATTTTGATATGAACAAATCATTTTTAAAAAATACATCCACAGAGCTTTTAGAAAAGTGCAGAATCAAAATGATCAGTTCTTGTGAAAAATGTTTTTGAGTGTGAATTAATCATCTTAAAAAATGTTTAATTGTCGGTCCGTAATTAAGGTTTTGTTTACCTCTGTGTAGATGTGTGACGTGTGGCTGCGGCTTCTAGCAAGGCTTGTGAGCCAATAGAATAACGACGTTGGTATCACGTGGTAACTCTGCGTAGTCAGGGAGTCTTTAGGTTTGCCATTTAGTGTGGAAAAAACGAACAGAAAAAAGTTTGACGGTGTTAGAATTGGCTCTTTGTTCACTTTATATTTATACTTTTTCACTGAACTCATATATATCACTGGTTGTGCTCATTAAATCAGAGTGACGGTTAACCTGATAAGCAGGAACCCGTAGAATCTTCAAGGCCCTCTTGGTTCTGACAGTTAGGTTTGCTAGAATAGATACACGCCTGAAGGACAACACTCACACATGTTTCATATTACATCCTAGAAGTTCACGTCAGAGATAACTGACCAGTAAGACTCGGTTGCCTGCAAGTTTGACCTCTGTACGGGGCAGTCCCAGCCCAAGAAGATAAATTGTGACAAGCACCCAGAAACGGGGCTCGCTCTGACTGAGATCCTGCGGGAGCTCTGCCATTCCAAGCCCAGGCCTGCTATACTTTACCTGTGACCTGGATAAATACTATATCTGTGAACTGAAGAGTTCTCCGGTTTATCCTTGGGCTTCCAACAAAAGAACTTGGAGTTAATAACGGTAAGCAGGTGGCATTTCATTACCAGTCCAAAGTGCTAAGTGACAAAATGAGGAGCAAGACCAGAGGGAACATTGGTTCAGCATTTGTGTGTTGGAGTCAGCTGAAGGAGTTTCAAGGACTGAAAAGCCAGGCCGAGGTGGCCACTTTTCTTCTTGACCGGTAAGCTATCGTTAGAGCTAGCTAGGCTAGCAATGGCAACCCATTGAGGGCACATGCTCTTTGAGCAACAGCTGTGTTGTGACGTGAATGCAATGGAAGGGGGGAGTATGAGTGTGACATCTAGTAGCTGGATGTTATTGTAATAAATGTGGGTTTTGTCCTTTAGCAGGAAAATACTGCCAGTGTATAATACAAAAAGGCAATCTGTATTAAATCATCACAAATTAAAGCGATGGTTCGGAGTAAAATGCACCCTAGGTAATTTCCACCATGACATCCAGCCAAATACCCCCTCAGAAGCACTTTTAGCGATGGTCAACATTGGTCAAGATAGGGCTATCAGCCGAATAACCTATATCAGGTCAACACTTGTCAACACTTGTTGACCTGATAATACAAGCATTTATAAAAATGTGTTGACCTGATAATACAAGCATTAATAAAAATTCAGCGAAACTTTTTCATACTCTCGCGTGATGGCATTGACTGGGTAAACACAGAAGCGGCGTCTACGCTGCGGTAGCATTAGCAGCCGAGGATAGAAGCTATCAGGCAAGTGTTCTTTTAAATAAACTCCTGGTGTACTTACAAACTTTCAAATGTTCGTTTTGTGAGTACAGACCCTATGTGTACTACTGCAGAAGTTTGGTCACATCCCATGCCTTATTAGTGGGGAATTTACGAGATATACAAGATGTATCATCGCGCCAGTACTAAGCCATTCGGCTAATAGCCCTATCTTGACCAATGTTGACCATCGCTAAAAATGCTTCTGAGGGGGTATTTGGCTGGTGTCATGGTGGAAATTACCTAGGGTGCATTTTACTCCGAACCATCGCTTTAAATATAAAAGTTAATTCATGGAGGTGAGGAGGGCTACAACCAACTAGAGGAACCAGTCATAACAGGACAGCCAATACACGCTTCATTTAAGTAACCAAGAACCACTACACACAGGGCTAGACACTAGCTTAAGACACACCATTTCAAACCATGGCACGCTAACACCCTCAATGCAGGAGGCACTGCAAATTATCAACCACAGCAACCTGAGAAATCACAGCAATCCACAACACTGTTTAAACTGAAACCATGTGGATGTCCTGTTCATGACTTAGTTACCCCTCCCTCACCTGTAACCTACTCCCTCTCCGTAAACTACACAATAGACATACATACAAAATAAAAAAAACAATAATATTTAAACCATACTTAACCCTTCTGCTCGGCGAGACCCTCCCTGTCTGAGCTTGAGATGCCGTCCAACTCCCCGGGGAAACGGCTTCGCTGGACGGTGTGGACAGAGTTCGGTCGGGCGTCAGTGTCACGCACGACAGTAGGAAGAACATATAATTAGAGAGAATGACACCCTCCCTCCCAAAAGTGTGCCAAGCAGCAAGAAGCAGCAGTAAGATGCTCTCCCAATGCCCCGTCTGATCAGCCTTTAATCTCCTCGCAATCTTCCTCCTACCCGCAATCACACACATTCAATTTCATCAATGCGTAATGCTCATGACGTCACTGATTGTGTCCCACAGCCCATTCACATCACATTATCTATACAAGAAACATCTAAATTTTGGTCATTTTTGGTCTTTCACTTGACGAAATCACGAGGACTAGGCTTGGCGGAACCTTCTGGTACAAATGTTTCCGACAGAGGGAGTGTGGGCTACGACGAGCGCGGGCTACGACGAGCGCGAAAGAGCAAAAGAAGACGGCAACGTACCGGGGAGAGACCAGCCAGAGTGGAGGGGAAGCACTGTGGGATCGTGGAGGGGTGTATGTCACAACGCACCACTCTCCCGGTTAAGTACCCCTCTTGACTATTTTAAAGGACTGGTTGGCTTTTTTTATCAGGAATTTTAGACTCTGGAAATTCCTGTCTAACCCAACAAATTTTAGTCTCCCTAACTGTCCCTGTTCTTCTGCCCCCGTATATGTGTGTCGGAGCGACTGAGGGCCTCTTCTGACGCCTGGACGGGTGGAGGACGGACCAAAAGATTGTGGGACATCGGGAGAGACTTGGGGCTGTGTTAACTATTTAAAACATTTTTTTTTGTTTTTTTGTAATAAATCTTTTAAACTTTTAACCCAATTGTGTTTTTTTCTCTGCTCAACCCTGATTTTAAAAGAACCTGTGTTTTTATTAGAGTCCTAGGCACTTTTTAGTCTAGGTGGCGTTGTCGGCAATACTTTTAAACATTTTATGTATATTATTTAGTATCTATTTTAATATTTGCAATTTTTAACCACGCCACACATGCTCTTCCTCTCTCCGTCACCTTCTGTCTTTCTTTTTCTCTCAGTCTCCTCATCTTGTCCCCTATCTCTTCCTTTCCCAAAGCTATGCCTTGATTGATGGATTCTTTCATTTTCCTCTCTCAGGGTCTCAGTGAAGAAAGTAAACACGTTTATATGTAAATGTTACAGGTCTGAAAATCTTCTGTACTTTTTATTTTATTTATTTATTTATTTCGATAATGTAAATGTTAAAATATATAATAATCACAATAAATAATGCCAAATCGTACAATATGAAAGAACAATAAGTTAGCCGTAAATAAACAAAATGAAACAATAGATAAACAGAAATAATGAAAGCAAGTCAGAGAAAACAGATTCACATGAATGAAAAGGAGTAGGAAGAAGTATAAACTTATCTAATCCTACCCCTTTAAGAATTAAGCTATGCTTAAATCATAGATATACATACACAGTTACTATCATCATTGTCATTATTATTAGTACCCGTAAAAGTTATCTTTATCCAACATCTTTTAGTGATATAAATTATTTATAACCATTTCTTATACACGTAGAGACTGTTAATCCTTATAAGAACACAAAGTATAAAAGTAGCCCTGAAGAATCATGTCATATATATATATATACATACACATATTTAAACATGCATACATACATATATACACACATACATATACACATACAGTATATACACATATAAATGTACACATATACACACATACATACATACATACATGAATATTTGGTTAATATTTATTTATGTATGTTTTGTTTAGTCTTCTTCCAAAAAATACTATCAGTGTACCGTTGGAGAATAGATTCTTTATGTCTTCTTTTAAACAGCAATAAACTCAATGTATTTTTAATTTCAAGACTCAATCTATTTCATAATCTTACTCCAGATGGTGACACAGAAATCCTTCTTTGTTGTTCGGAAATTGTCTTCTTTCGTAAAACATATTCTGTATGTTGTTTGGTAGTAAATAGTTCTTAGCTTTATATACAAATTTGAGTTGTTTTATGCTCTACTAAGTCAGAAAGTTTTAAAATCTTAGATTTACAAAATAATTAATTGGTGTGTGCCCTGCAATCAACCTTGTAGATAGTTCTTACTGCTCTTTTTTGCAAAATAAAAAGGTCTTAGTGTAGTTTTGTAGGTGATCCCCATGTCTCTGCACAGTGATCTAAATACGTAAGAATGAGTGAATTGTATAAAGTATACAGTGATTTATGATCCAGCACTTGTTTTGCTTTAACTAAAATAGAAATACTACGAGACAATTTGCCTTTGACGTGTTTAATGTGAGGTTTCCAGCATAGTTTGTCATCTATAATGACTCCCAAAAACGTATTTTCCTTTACTCTTTCGATGCTCACCCTGTACATGAGCTACATCTGTATCTGATCTTGTATTTTGTAGTTCCCAAAAAACATGATTTTTGTTTTATTCAGATTTAGTGATCATTTGTTTTTATCAAACCAGGTTTTTATTTTTCTTAATTCTGAAGTGATGGTTTCCAAAAGATGCTGTACTCTCACCCGAACAGAGAATATTAGTATCATCAGCAAATAAGATACATTTAATTAGACTTGACACTTTACAGATATCATTAATATATAAATCAAATCATTTTGGTCCCAACACTGAGCATTGACACCACAGTCGTGTCAATGCTCAGACGTTCTGATGAACAGTCACCCATTTGTACATATTGCTGTCTTTTTTTCTAGGTAACTTTTTACCCAATTCAATACAACCCCCCTGATCCCATATTTCTCCAGTTTATGTGTCAATATATCGTGGTTAATTGTATCAAAGGCTTTCTTTAAGTCAATGAATATTACTGCGGTATATTGTTTTTTGTCTATGGAATCGGTGATGGTTTCTATGAGTTCTATTAATGCAAGCGATGTTGAGTGGTTTGATCGGAATCCATATTGGCTGTCACTGAGTAAGTTGTGTTTTTCTATGAAGCTGTCCAATCTGTTATTAAAAAGTTTTTTTAGGATCTTAGAGAATTGAGGAAGAAGAGAAACAGGCCTGTAGTTAGTGAAATGGTGTCGGTCTCCAGTTTTGTACAGCGGAATAACTTGCAGTTTTCATTTTTATGTGGAAATTGCCCAGTTTGAAATGACAGGTTGCAGATGTAGGTGAGCGGTTTGGAAATCCCTTCAATTATCCTTTTTACTATTCGCATATCTATGTCATGGCAGTCTGTTGATATTTTGTTTCCACATTTATTAACAATGTCAATAATTTCTTTTCCTTCTATTGGTGTGAGGAACATAGAGGAAGAGTCCCTTTCAATGATCTCTTCACTGTAGCCTCCCAGTGCCTGTAAATCAGGGATTTTTTTGGCCAGGCTCGGTCTGACATTTACAAAAAAATTATTAAACTTTAAGTTTAAACTTAAACTTAGCTGCTTCCTCCATATCATCAATATTTAAATCATTGTCTAGAAAGTATTCAGGATAATAAATCTTTCTAGAGCCATTCCTTATTAGTCTGTTAAAATATTCCAAATACCTTTAATATTGCTTTCGTTATTTTCTAGTATTTTATTATAATATACTTTTTTACATATTCTCATAATGCTAACTAGCTTATTTTTGTATTTTTTATATTTATTTTCAGATTCAATTGTTCGATGTTTTATGAATTCTCTGTATAGTGTATTTTTCTTTTTACACGCATTTTCTAGCCCCTTTGTGATCGACATATTGGGCCCTAGTTTCGTAGACCAGGCGCAGTCAGCTTTCAGCGCACCTGCGCCGCGCCGACGGGGTGTGTCCGCCTGGACTGCAAGTTTCGTGAACCGCGCAGGCTCGCGCAGGCACACCTCCCGTCTCGCCCACCGGCGCAAGTGGGAAAGAGGGAGGAGAAGAAGGCGTGAGTGGGAGACGAGGAGGAGACGAGGTGTGGACTGGGATTAATACAGCCGATTCAGATCTTCACCAATCAAATGAGCTCCTCTCCTCTCCTTTAATGCATTAGGGGAGGTTCAGTGCAAGTTCCGTCACTTGACAACCCGATGACAGAAGCAGCGCCGCCGCTCCCACCACGCTCATCACGCGCTGTGCATGCGTATCATAATAATAACAATGCCCATATTATAAAAAACAGGAGAGAGAGAGGGAGATGTTTTGGTCCGAGAGGCTGAGTTTCCGTTACGCGTGCCATCCGCCTTTGATCTGACGTCAGATGTGACGGGACAATCTATATAGATATAAATTCACGTGTTGATTCAATTAGTTGCATTAAATAGTGTTTGTTGTGATTATTTATTGCATTTAAATGTGCCTGGAACTGTGGAAACCTGCCTGTGAGGTCTCGGTGACGTGTGTGCACTGCGCGCCGTCAGCCAAACTTCCCCTCCGCCAGCTGTGATTCGCATTGAATGAATGGACTTTATTTACGCCTTGCGCCTTGCGCTGAAAGTAGACCAGGTTGGAGCTGGCGAGCTTTCAGCACAGTCTCGGCGAGGCTTTTTGCCACGAAACTTCCGCTAAGCCAAGCTGAATCTGTGACGCCTCCCCCTGCTGCGCCGCCACACCCATCTTGGCGCAGGCGATCCACCAAACTGCCAAACTGACGGTGCGCAAGGCTGCGCGGGTCGAAACTTGCATTGCGCCGGCTCCGCCACCCTGCGCCGCCCTGCGCTGCGCCACGAAACTAGGGCCCATTGTCTTTATTATTTTGCTTCTTCTTATATTGTGCAATTGGACAATGTTTGTTATACAGTGCACTAAATATCTGTAAGAAATTCTCATACACTTTGTTAATGTCTTTTTCATCATATATTGGTCCCCAATCTTAACCTAACAACTCATCTCTCAAATGATCCATTGACTCTTCTGTCCTTGTCCTTCTGTATTCTAGTTTTTTGTCAGTTTGGTTGCTTGTGTAGTTGTAGTTGTAGGTTGTGAAAACCGGCAGATGGTCACTGATGTCACAAATGAACAGTCCACTCATTGAGTTTTTGGGCCCTAGTTTCGTGGCGCAGCGCAGGGTGGCGGAGCCGGCGTAATGCAAGTTTCGACCCGCGCAGCCTTGCGCACAGTCAGTTTGGCAGTTTGGTGGATCGCCTGCGCCAAGATGGGTGTGGCGGCACAGCAGGGGGAGGTGTCACAGATTCAGCTTGGCGTAGCAGAAGTTTCGTGGCAAAAAGCCTCGCCGAGACTTCGCCGAAAGCCCGCCAGCTCCAACCTGGGGCCTGTACTACGAAGCAGGATTTGTGCTTAGCGAGGTAACTTAAGCGTTAACCCTGGGTTTTCCGTCCTACAACGCTGGTTCACTTCTTACCGGGGTAGATCGCCATGGTAACTTACGCTGTGGAGCTAACCTGCAGGTTATGTTCCTGATAAGAGATCAACGTGGAGAAACACACCGCCGACTGACCAATCAGCTGTCTTGGTGCGCGGATATAAAAAAAAAAAAAAGCTCGGTGGATCGTGAGAGGGTCTCGTAGGTGAACTACAGAGTGTACAGAGACCGGCAAAACCCTTTTTCTGTCCCTGACGATGTTTTTTATGAGAGATACAGATTCTCATCGGAGGGAAAGACTTTTCTTTGTCAGCGTACAGCCTACTTACCACTTTGAATTATGTTTTTATATTTATTTGATTTGCTCCCAAGTCCGTTTTACAACGCCGGGATTGCAGCTGAAAGAATGAGGCTGATATTGTCATAAACCACGTTATAAGAATACATCCAAGCAACAAATTCATTATTTTAAAGTTATATGTTTGGCCTTTTATTGCGGAAGGACGTCGTAAGAGTTAAAGGGACGAGAGAGAGCGACGACATGATTTAAAAGACAGCCGTAGGGCGGATTCAAACCGGGGCCATTGGAAGGAGCCTCGTAACATGTGGCGGTAACTCTACCACTAAGCTATCAGCGAAGTTAAGGTGACAAGTTAATCAGTCAGATCTAGAAGTGTCCTTATAATGGGGAAGTCATATTATACTACTAATACTATTAATACGACTTCCGCATTCACACAGTCGGCGAGTTTTTGCCAGCTGTCCTTCCTGCATTTGGCAGATGAAACCAGGGCCGGACTGGGAGACTTTTTCAGGCCAGGAGTCAGTCATGTAACCAGGCCACCCTGGCCTTGCCCACACACGCACGTTCACGCCCACACCTACATGCATTGGCACGCATGTACACGCACATGCACGCACGCACGAACACACACACACACACACACTGCATTCCAAATAGAAGTTCAAATATGGGACCTATGTACAAACTAAGTTAGGAATATACAGTAACTTTTGTGTTTGGGGCCGGGCTGGTAAAATACAGTAACACAACAATCCTCAGCAAAATCCACTAACACACTTACTAGAAGAGAATAAAGGTTAAACAATTAATCAGCTATGAGGGGACAGCCTTTGAATACATGTTCACAGAACATGCACACACTGATAGACGCAATGTATAATACAGTCCGAGAGTATAGTTCCTAATAAGCAATCACATAATATTGACTCATATTCTAATATAGGGCTGGGATACATAACAGCAAGTCAGCAACAGACAGCAAAATTCAACACCGCTAGTGCTTAATAGAATGGCAGCTATTACCGTATTACAAATGAGAGCCATTTATGTCAAATGGCAGTGCCTGTTGGTGTTATGTCTGCAACTTGCATGTTGTTGCTCTAGAAATGATTCTGTACCTTCTGCCAACTGCTCTGCACTGGCTTCTCCTGAAGTACCAGCAGGACTTGTGTCATCACCATCACCACCTTTGAATAGCAAACATATGCTTACAGTGTTTTTCCATACACTATAGTTCATACAGTAAGATAGTGTAGCCTATGTCTCACTTAATGTGCCCTTGTATTCATATACACAATAATGGAATGATAACAGTAAATAAAAAAGTGGCTTGTTTAATTTCATGGCCAGGACCTATAGCCTACTGTGTAAAAGTGTACAGCCTCAAGGACCCAGGTCCCTGGACCTCAAGAACCAGTGTTTTTTTGTTGTTGTTGTTGTTGTTGTTGTTGTTTTTACATAACTTACTTGCAGAGGTATCTTGGCTGGGGGGGCGGGGGCCTGAATAAATTTGTCAGTTTACGGCATTTGGCCGCATCCTCCTCCAGCGCCTTTCTTTTTTTCTCTCTCTCCCTCTCGGCACCGCCTTTTCTTTTTTTTTTACCCGGGGGGTTGGGGTCCATGGTTTACAGTACTAGTCGAAGCCTCGACTCTCCCTCTCTGCTCGGCGCTCGCTACACACACACCCCTTCCTCGGCACGCTGTCTGTGTGGTTGATACGGACTGTTGGGGCGGGTGTTAATCAAAACAAACCAATCGCCTTGTCCTCCTCACATGCTACTGGCCTGAGTGGCCTCTGATTGACCAGGGGCCCATTTCACAAAGCAGGTTCAACAAACTCTGAACCTAACCCTGAACTCTGAGTTGACCAACTCTGAGATGGGCAACTCTGAGTTTTCAGTTTCAGAACAGCGGTTTTGAATTAGTTCAGTCAACTCTGAGTATGTAAAATCTGAGTTACGCGCGTGCCTGCCGACTCTATAAAGCCATCATCAATGGAGCTCCGATACTACGATTCACCATGGCAACGGGGAGAGCGTCATTAGATATTACTGAGCGTTTATGTAGAAAACGAGCTCATCCTGAGAAAGCGGAGCAACGTAACTGCAGCAAAGTAGCGATAGTTGGCGTGGCAGACAATTACTGCCCGATCTAATGTGTATAACTGAATGAAACAGTCAATTGATCTAAAGGTAATAACTCTTTATTTTTGGCCTTGCACAGCGACACTGTGGTGTAATGGTTAGCAATGCCGCCCCCGGTGCAGGCGACAAGGGTTCAACTCCCGTAGTTCACAAAGTAGCGCATCAAATAAATGATCATTTTCATTGGGTGTAATCCCCCCAGGCACAGAAAGAAAGTGGCGTCAGTTGAAAATTAAGCATAAGAATATTGCAAATACGTTGACTAAGGCATATGATTTTAATCATATTTCACATATTAAACAGTAAATATAAGCAGATATTTCAACACAGAAATGTACTTAAACATTTCATAAATCTCCCGTTCGCAAAAACACTACCTCCGCAAAGAATCTGGTTGCGGATTATGTCCGCGATATGAAATGTTGAAAATGTCGGAGAATATTGTTTAGATAATATCTAATGTGATTGGAAGGAAAGGTAATCAAAATTGTCTCCCAACGCAAAGCTGCTAGAATCACTTTTATTTCCATATCGATTAGGTTGACGATGAAAGGACGGCACATTTTTTCTGAGTTGGTTCAGATTCCGGAAAAAGGCGGAGACATGTAGGGAGAAACTCAGGGTTTGTTGAAGCAAACCTGCTAGCGAGCAGGTTAGGTTCACGGAGTATGTTACCCGGGTAACTGACTCAGATTTATGCTGAACTGGCTTTGTGAAACCGAAAAACCAGAGTTTCCCTCATCTCAGGGTTAACTAACTCAAGGTTTTCACTAAACCTGCTTTGTGAAACGGACCCTGACCGGCAGACTTAAAAAAAAAAAAAAAAAAGAGAGAGAGAGAGACGCAGGCCAGCAGGCCAATCATAGGCCGGCGCTTCGGGAAACCTCCCGGTTCTCCCGACGGCCAGTCCGGGCCTGGATGAAACTGTTGCCTTTTGCCTGCATTATATGTTTAACTTCTTCGTATTTCTGTAAGATTATGGTTCGCTCTTCATACGTGAAATACGCCGCTCCGCTGCCGTAGACTGATCCATGTATGCGATTAGTCAAATGCTGCAAACGCCGCCTCTTTCATGTGCATGCGCTCATAGCTGGACAGGTAAACCCTGGGTTGAGTTAACGAGTTGATAACCAGCTTCGTGTGACCGCTTATCTCCGATTGCCTTTGTTAGGGTTACTTAAGCTGGATCTCTGAAAGATACCCTGGGTATGTTGAACTCGCTTCGTAGAACAGGCCCCTGGTCTACTCTCGGCGCAAGGCGCAAATAAAGTCCATTCATTCAAAGGCGAATCACAGCTGGCGGAGTGAAAGTTTGGCTGATGGCGCGCAGTGCACACACGTCACCGAGACCTCACAGGCAGGTTTCCACAGTTCCAGGCACATTTAAATGCAATAAATAATCACAACAAACACTATTTAATGCAACTAATTGAATCAGCACGTGAATTTATATCTGTATAGATTGACCCGTCACATCTGACGTCAGATCAAAGGCGGATGGCACGCGTAACGAAACTCAGCCTCTTGGACCAAAACGTCTCCCTCGCTCTCTCCTGTTTTTTTTATAATATCGGCATGATGCGCGTGGTGGGAGCGGCTGCGCTGCTTCTGTCATCGGGTTGTCAAGTGACGGAGCTTGCACTGAACCTCCCCTAACGCATTAAAGGTGAGGAGAGGAGCTCATTTGATTGGTGAAGATCTGAATCGGCTGTGTTAATCCCAGTCCACGCCTCGTCTCCTCCTCGTCTCCCACTTACGCCTTCTTCTCCTCCCTCTTTCCCACTTGCGCGGGTGGGCGAGATGGGAGGTGTGCCTGCGCGAGCCTGCGCGGTGCACGAAACTTGCAAAGTCCAGGCGGACACACCCCGTCGGCGTGGCGCAGGTGCGCTGAGAGCTGACTGCGCCTGGTCTACGAAACTAGGGCCCATTGTCCTAATGGTTTGTGAAGATATTGTCGATAAGTGAGGCACTGTGTGAAGTAATATGGCTCGGTCTAGTGATTTTGGGATATAGACTTAGGCTGTATAATGTGTTGACAAATTCCTCTGTCATTTTGTGTCTGTTTGAGTTTAGTAGATCAATATTAAAATCACTGCAGATAAACATGACTTTTTGACTTAATGCTGAGAACTTTTCTTCCATCCAGTCACTAAAATAGTCTATGTTTGAGCCAGGTGTTCTGTATATGCAACTCACAATTATATTTTTCCTTTTTTCCAATAATAATTTTATGGTAACGCATTCAAGAAGATTGTCCACTACTAATGATAGTTGTTCTTCAACCTTGAATTTGAGTTTCCTGTCCACAAACAAAGCAACCCCACCACCATTCTTGTTTTTTCTGTTCACATAAACCAGTTCCTATCCATCCAGTTCAAAGTCTATACTTCGTACACTGTTCATCCAAGTTTCAGATATGGTGATGATGCTAAAAGAATGTTGTTGCTGGTTCAGGAAATGTTTTATGTTTACAAAGTTGGCATACAGACTATTAAAGAGGATAATTGATATATTATTCCCCAGTTTGCTGGTGTTGTTGATCTGCTCTTCAGTATAATAATGGCAGCTGTTGATAATGTCGGGAAAAAAGTTATTTATTGGATCAATGTCGTTCTCTATATCCTGTGGGTGGTGCTCAGCATATTGAAAGGGATTTAGTTCTTATTCATCGTACTCAGAGATCCTTTGTGCTGTGTTGTTGATTTCAGAGCATGTTTGGGTTGTGTTTGTTTCCATAAGAGTGTATGGTGGTACTCATACCTGTTTCGATGTGGCTTGCTTTTAGGTTATTTTGGGGTACTGGTGCGTGGACGGACAATCAGTTTGTCATGTCGAAGATAGGCAATGTCTCCTTCTCTCTTGCAACTCTTAACTCTGGCATCAGTTCTTTCCTCCGTTTTCTCACAGCATCTGTGTAGTCTTCGTTTATGTAGATCTTAGTGCCTTTCAAATTCTTAGTATTTTGTAGGATGGTGGTTCTGTCCGTGTATCTCAGAAACGTAACTACTATCAGCCTGGGTTTCTCACCTCTCGTTTTCCCTATACGGTGTACTCTCTTCATTTCTATGTCCTTCTTTATATGTAGTTTTTCTGTCAGGACCTTCTTCACCAATTGCTCCGTCTCAGACCAGGTCTCTCCAGGTGACTCCGTTATTCCGTCGAGGACCAAGTTGTTTCGTCTGGACTGTCCCTCTAGGTACTCCATCTTGTCGGTGACCACTAACGGACTGTCACAGACTTTGTACAGATCCGTCCATACAGAATTGCAGCGGTCAGCTTGACTAGCGATGTTTGTTTTTATGTCATCCACTTCTTTTTGTGTGAATTGCAGGCTGGTTTTTATGTCCTGTACTTCTCGGGTTAGTGAGTCCAGTCTGGTGTTATTGGAGGCCATTAGCATTTTCATGAAGCTTTTAAAGTTTTCTTGTTGCTGTTGGAGTAAGGCAGTGAACATGTCCTTCTGTTTCTGTAATAAATCAGATACTTGTGTAAGTGTAACATAGGGCCCTAGTTTCGTAGACCAGGCGCAGTCAGCTTTCAGCGCACCTGCGCCGCGCCGACGGGGTGTGTCCGCCTGGACTTTGCAAGTTTCGTGCACCGCGCAGGCTCGCGCAGGCACACCTCCCGTCTCGCCCACCGGCGCAAGTGGGAAAGAGGGAGGAGAAGAAGGCGTGAGTGGGAGACGAGGAGGAGACAAGGCGTGGACTGGGATTAATACAGCCGATTCAGATCTTCACCAATCAAATGAGCTCCTCTCCTCACCTTTAATGCGTTAGGGGAGGTTCAGTGCAAGTTCCGTCGCTTGACAACCCGATGACAGAAGCATCGCCGCTGCTCCCACCACGCTCATCACGCGCTGTGCGCGCGTATCATAATAATAACAATGCCGATATTATAAAAAACAGGAGAGAGAGAGGGAGATGTTTTGGTCCGAGAGGCTGAGTTTCCGTTACGCGTGCCATCCGCCTTTGATCTGACGTCAGATGTGACGGGACAATCTATATAGATATAAATTCACGTGTTGATTCAATTAGTTGCATTAAATGGTGTTTGTTGTGATTATTTATTGCATTTAAATGTGCCTGGAACTGTGGAAACCTGCCTGTGAGGTCTCGGTGACGTGTGCGCACTGCGCGCCGTCAGCCAAACTTCCGATTCGCCAGCTGTGATTCGCATTGAATGAATGGACTTTATTTACGCCTTGCGCCTTGCGCCGAAAGTAGACCAGGTCGGAGCTGGCGAGCTTTCAGCGCAGTCTCGGCGAGGCTTTTTGCCACGAAACTTCCGCTGCGCCAAGCTGAATCTGTGACGCCTCCCCCTGCTGCGCCGCCACACCCATCTTGGCGCAGGCGATCTACCAAACTGCCAAACTGACGGTGCGCAAGGCTGCGCGGGTCGAAACTTGCACTGCGCCGGCTGCGTCACCCTGCGCCGCCCTGCGCTGGTCTACGAAACTAGGGCCCATAGTCTTCATCAACTTTTCCTTCTGCTCTTAGTTTGGGTGGCATTGCTGTGGGTCAAGTGTCCCCACTGTCCAGTGGTAGTCGATCCGGTGGGCCAGCCCGATGGTTTACTGGCGCTGCCCGGTGGTGGTCGATCCGGTGGGCTAACCCAAGTGAAACTAACTAGCTAGCAGGCATCATGATGGATGACCACTGTTTAATGGCACGCGACCGCACAGGAGCTATTTGTCAGATGATGTCTGGGGATGAATGACATTTAACTACAAGCAGTCCACTAGTAGGAGTGGAGGAGATAAAAAACTACAACTGCCATTTTGGTTTCACCTCGCACCTAGGTGCGAAGTGCAACGTCACACAACTGGTGCCCTATTGGCTGACAACCACAGGTACCCCAGGGGGTCCCCGGGAGCAGCCGTGAGCTATATAAACCTGCGCCGCCTTAAGAACTCTCTCTTCCATCGCAACACCACGTTGCAACAGGAGGCGACTCCTCCACCGCAGCACACCGCTGCAACAGGAGGCGAACTTATAACGTCTGCAGCGTTTCCTTTGTCCTAGGCCACAGTCTTCTCGCTGGAAGAGCGACAGTCTGTTTTTACCCATTTTCCGCGACTCGCCTTTTTCTTTTTTTTATGATTACGGATCCTGAGAAGATCGCCACAACCGCGCAATTCTTTTTGTTTACCTGCAGAAGAGGAAACACAAACGGTTTCTTTATTTCAGTGACCAGCCGGAAGCCCCGCTCCTGTCTGAAGTCAGCTGACTAAAGCCGCGATTATATTGTTGCCCGCGGAAGGAAGAAACATGGACTGTTTTCTTTATTGGAGTTTGATCCACGAGAGGGATAACGCCCTGCTCTCGTCTGGACTCAGCCGACTCACAAACTATCGTCGCCGCTGCGTCGAGGAACGCCGCCATCGCCGGGACGGACTCACAGCCTAAGCAACGACACCAGTAAGAGGCTATCAGTCTGGGCAGAGACATAAGTTTGATAGTGTAGGATATGCTTGTAATTCTGGTCCATCTGGTGGCTGTACCCGGCCATCTCTCGCTCTCTCTCTCTCGCGCGATTCTGTCCGACGTCAGTGGCTCCGCCCCTGAACGCTGTGGGGAACATCTCCATCTGGTGGTCGCGCCCGGCCATCTCTCTCTCTCTCTCTCTCCGCACGCACACACACGCACAAGCACGCACGCACGCACACACACACACACACACACACACACACACACTCCACGTGTGTCTCTTCCTATGTTTAGCTTAGCTTTGTGTGTTAGGTAGTTAGGTAATGCGGCTTTGTTAATTGCAGTGTTATTGATTGTGATCATTATTACTGATTTTAATAAATCTTATTATATTATAACTAGTGGTCTCTTGTGCTTGTTGTGTATATGTCACTGGATAACAGCAGGTTGTGAAGGCTAGTGCTCGAATTTCACGCCTTTTTAATTGTTCGATTGTTTTTATACTTTTATGCCAATGATCACGATGATTGGCATGTGAGTATAAGACCTTTATATTGAGACTGAATACAGTTTTTGGTTATCTTTTCCCTGATCCCAGGGTGGTGCCACATTTATTCATGATTATATCATAATAATATATTAAATATAATTATTAATATCGATAATCATATTGGCATTAATAATTAGCTGTTGATAACCAAATCTGCTCCTGCCCAACACTGTATCACGCTTCGCATGGATTCAGGCGCTGCCTGGCGCTGATCCTGGCGCTGATCCTGGCGCTGCCTCAAGTTGTTGACATAATAAGCTAACATAAGAGTTTGTGACAACAAGGTCATCCACTTCCCCACCCACCCACACACACACACACACACACAAGCAATGACGCTTTGCATTGTACAATATTTTTGCCGCACCAAAGTAAAGTCATTTTTAGGCAATTATTTCACAACTTTTATTATATACACCTTGGAAAAAATACCGAGTTCCGGACCTCGGTGACCTCAATGGTGGGTACAGCCCTGACTATGAGGAGGACAGATTAGCATGTTTTTGTAAAACACATTTTTCTCTGAAAGGCTGCTCAAACCAAACAAAAATAATTTGGGTCTGTCAGTCATTCTTGTAACTCTCCTGCATCATGTACTGTATATTTCAACCATGGATTACCATTCTTGTGTATGAGATTTACAGTATGGCACATCTGTACGCTGTGGTGTTTTAGGAGAATTTGATGATGTATGTGATTAACAGTCAAAAATTCAGATCATCTAATGTGCTTGATAAAGATAAATGAAGAACTTTTATCAGCTGAATTCCCCTGAAGCAACAAGCTTTAAAATCATTTGGTGCAAACATATTTATATAATACATGTGACACACTTTCACCCAAAGCAACTGTAAGATAACAAACACAGGGTGCATGTGACGGTGTGGACAATTCCCTAAGCAATTCATGTGGCACAATGGCAGGATTAGCGCTATTCCATTCACTGGAGGGATTACACTGAGGGGGCGGCACAGACTATATCTGACTGCCCTGAAAATTAGACTTTCTCACACACTCAAAATGTATGGGATGGGAAAAGGCTGGAATAAAGCCAGAGGGAGAGGATTCAGAGTAGGAGGCACGTGACATGATGTCTTGGGATTGAAAAGGAAGTTGGAAATTAGGTTGGTTTGAGTGACAATTAGGTGAATAAGGTACAATATGCAGTAATGTGTGCAGTGGAGCTGTCAATTTTCCTCCATAGTACTATTCAAATTTCATTCCATCTTTTTTTTCAATATTTAATACTCAACTTCAGCTTATTATTAATATAAACTACACTTCACAGGCGTATACATTGCCAATGCTATTATCGGCAATGTGTTTGTTTTACTTCCTGTCCACTAGAGGGGACGTTCCAAAAGCATTACTGCTGCACTGTGGTGTCGTGCAGGGTTCCCCAATTAGTTTTCACTGAGGGCCAAATTATGTCCAGGTTGCCAAGTCGAGGGTCAAATTGTCTGTTTTTTTTTTTTATTGGACCACTAAACATGTTATTATTGTTGCTGCTATTATTAGAAGTATTATTATTGTTATGATGAGTACTACCAGTGGTAGTTGGTTGTAGTAGTACTGCCGGCTGCGCATAGAGATCAGTGTTCTCCGTCCAGCTGGGAGGATGGCGTATTTTTTTTTTTAAATCTGGGTTTTGGTCTTTGTAGCTCGTAGTCTATGATATTACAGTGGGACAGAGTAATCATTTGTGTTTGAAAAACGTTTCACTTCAGATTTGTTGATCCCGGAATTTCAAATCTGTGAATATATTTCCAACTTTACCAAACTCTTATTTTTACCTTATGGCATGTTATTGCATAGGTCCACACGGGCCGGACACTTTGCTCTTGTGGGCCGGATTTGGCCCACGGGCTGCTAATTGGGGATGGCTGGTGTAGTGGGTAGCACTGTCGCCTCACAGCGAGAAGGTCCCGGGTTCCATTCCTGGGTTGGGTTCGGGTTCCTTCTCTGTGGAGATTGCATGTTCGCCCCATGTAAGCGTGGGTTCTCTCCGGGTTCTCCGGCTTCCTCCCACAGTCCAGACGATGTGGTAGACAATGGATGGATGGATGGATGGATGGATGGATGGATGTTTAATTACCAAAAGGTGACAGCTTTCTTGCTAAGTAATAATTAAGAAAGTAAAACTAAAATTGCTGTTCTCCTTGGGACGCTGTGTCCCCGTTGCCATGGTTGTGCCCTCCTCGTCTCAGCGCTCTACTTTCTCTTTCTCACATACATCCTGCTGTTGGTCTCGTTCCAAATGAATAAACCAATGATAACGCGGGTCGAGCTAGCTAGCAGTAAGCAGCATGAATGCATCTTGGTCACTATTGCATCGCTTCTTGAGGTGTGTCAATATCTTTGTTTTCATTTCACAAAATTGTTCCACGTGTGCGCCGTGTTATCTCCATGTGTGCGCCGCTGTCGGCTATTTCTGATACTGGATTGTGATTTAGACTTTATTGTTCAGCAAACTTCATGTGTCAAAAGCATCCATTTATGCAGGTAGGAGGGAGAGATTTGCTCATGTTGGACAACACGTTTATAATGAATAAATAAATACAATTTGAATACTAATTTCAGCATTCGATTAGTATTGATTTTTTTTACTATTCTAATGATATTCCATTCCAGAATTTTATTCCAACAGCCCTAGTGTGCAGTTCAGCTGTAATTACAATCTGAAATGTAATTTACTTCTAAAAATAATTTGGAAGAGATGTATTGAATTTGCATGTATATTCATGCTATGTGTCTGATCTACAGCAAGTTTTCAGCACAAAATGAGTGCATTAGCAAGAGCAATAAAGGAACAGACTGAGCATGTGTGTACTTCAAGTGAATCTTTCATCTGCACCATATTCACTTGAAGTACACACAATAGCAAGAGCGTGTATAGTTGAAATTCTTGTTTACTATTGAAAATGGTAAAACCATATGGGGAAACCATATCCCCACCCGTTTCCCTGGCTGGTGGGGAGGGATTGTACCCTATTCTCCCGATATTGGAGAAGCAGCTCACAGCCGGCCCTGAGAAAGATGAGTGGGAGACCACGGGTGAAGCCGCTGATGCACGCTCAGTTTTGTGCAGCGTCCAAGGCAAGGAGGGGTGGGTCTAGCCCCAAGTCCTCTACCAACATAGGAGACTCCCCAGACAGGAGGAGATGGCAACGGGGTTTGAGGCCCCCAACCAGGAAGTCCCGACATTGGAGACGCTATCCTCCGGAGCGGTCTTCTCTGAGTTTGCACAGGCAGAGATTCGGGGCTACCCCACTGGTGGACGGTTTGCTACAGCTCCACTTAACGACCCGAACCTAGCCCAAACGAGAGGGATGTCTTCAGCATAGAAGGCCGACTTAACGATGGGGTGAGAGAAGTTATGTACCCACACATTACAGGAAACAAACAGTCATAAAGGTGGGGGATGAATGTACCAAACAGCTACTTGTACCCAAGTCTTATGTCTCCAAGTTGTTTTATCTGGCCCACACCCACCTCCTGGGGGCTCATCTGGGGGCTGAGAAGACCTGGGAGAGAATCCCACCTGGGAGAGAATCCCACAAGAGAATTCTACTGGACTCCATGTAGCCATGGATATCATGGGTCCCCTCCCCAAATCAAACTAGGGACAACTTTTCATACTGGTCCTCATGGACTATGCTACCCAGTATCCAGAAGCTATACCTCTGCGCTGTGCCACTGCCCAGGCTGTCGCTGGTTTGGGATCACAGATGAGATCCTAATCCACCAGGAATCCTGCTTCATGCCCAAGGTGATGAGAGAGACGTGCAAATGAATGAAGGCAAACCAGATTCGTATGTTGGTGGATCACCCTCAAAAAGATGGTTTGGTCGAGAGTTTTAACCACACACTCAAGCAGATGCTATGTAAGCTAATTGATGTGGATGGTAAAAACTGGGATCAGCTTTTACCCTACGTGTTGATTTCCATCAGGGAGGTCCACCAAAGCGCCACACTCCATGGGTCGACGAGCTGCAGCACCTGGATCTGACCAAGGGATATTGGCAGGTACCCCTCACAGATGGAGCCAAGGAGAAGACGGCATTTTCAACACTGGATGGCCTGCATCAGTAACGTGTCCTGCCGTTTGGAGTCCAAAGAGACTACACAGCCGCTTACCTCAATGGCATTGTGATCCACAGCCAAAACTGGACAACCCACCTGAAACAGTTGGAGACGGTGTTGGAGGCCTTGCGGAAGGCAGGATTGACAGCGAGTATAGCTGTCTGGCCTCACCCTACTACCAAGAAACAGGTGAGGACCTTTGTCGGCCTGGTTGGCTACTACCGACAGTTCATACCGAACTTTGCTACCCTTGCTGCAGCATTACACAACGTGACCCAAAACAGGATACTCGCAGGGCCCCTCTTGGTGACACCTGACTTCCGACACCCCTTTGTACCCCAGCCCGACTTGGTGTAGTGTAGCACTGTCGCCTCACAATGAGAGGGTCCCGGGTTTGATTGCCAGGTTCGGTTCGGGTTCCTTCTGTGTGGAGTTTGTATGTTTTCCCTGTGTGAGCATGGGTTCTCCGGCTTCCTCCCACAGTCCAAAGACATGCAGGATGGGGATAGGTTAATTGATGACTCTTAATTGCCCATAGGTGTGAATGTGAGTGTCTCTACATCCTGTCCAGGCCCTGCCTTCGCCCAGTGACAGCTGGGACCAGCTCCAGCCACCCTGCAACCCTGAATACAGGATAAGCGGTAGACGATGGATGGATGGTGTTATATCTGAAACTTAATTATCACATTCCATAAGTGTTGCTTTCGTTAACGAAAATTATGACGAAATATTGTCGTCAACGAACCTTTATCACGTGAGGAAAACAAGACGAGACGCAACGAAAATGGTCATGTGACGATAACGATAATTAAATATATAATGCAATATTGTAGACAAATAAAAACGAGACTAAATGTGGTTTACAAAATAAAAACTATGTTAAAATGTCTCTTCATTTTCGTTGACCAAAACGAGGCGAGACAAAATGTAATAACGTTGTTTAGTCTCGTTTAGTTGCTTGTGGGAGATGAACTGCGCCTCGCCTGGAAAGCAGACGAGATGGAGCAGTAGGAGGCGGAGCCTAAACGCTGCGCTCTAGTCGGAGAGTTCCATCAGCCTTCAAAGATTTGACAGGATGTCATAAAAAAGAAAGAGAGTCAAATAAGTAGGCTATAAAAATATAAAGTATAAAATAATGCCATCAAATATCACTAATATATATATATATATATATATATATATATATATATATATATATATATATATATATATATATATATATATATATATAACAAGGTAACCTTGTTTGAATTGTGAAATGGGTTTGCTAAATACAATCTTTGACTAAAACTAGACTAAAATGTCATCAGTTTTTGTCGACAAAAAACAGACTAAAATAGTCATGGACAATTCTGACTAAAATAAGACTAAAATGCTCAGACTTTTAGTTGACTGAAACTTGACTAGACTAAAAATAGTATGAACATGACTAAAACTAATAAAAACTAAAATAGTAGCTTGAGACAAAGACTAGACTAAGACTAAAAGTAAAACAGGCCGCCAAAAACAACACTACATTCCATTCACTCTTCATTTAGTGCAAGTACTGATAGGTGCCTTTGGGGTGGCCCTTCCTACTTTTTTGTGTTAAAATAAGGGCTAAATGGTTGAAAGAACAGCCCCCAAATTGCTAACTCCACCACTGGGCTTGATTGATAGATTTAATTGAGTATCATCTGCATAACAATGTAAGATTATAGAGGGTCTTCTAGTGATATTGCCTTAAAGGAAGCATATAAGTTGTGAATGGAGGAATTCACATTAATATACACAAACTGAGATCTATTGGATAAATAGTAGTAATGACTACAAAATATAGCCTCAAACAAAAACTCATGACATGGCCAAGGTCATGCTAAATGGTTAGGCTTCCTTTCATTCACAAGTAAGAAAACACCTTACATTATCATAATAAATGTAAACAATGGACATGGCTATTGTTGCTAGGCACATTTGTCAAGCTAGCATGTTAGTATTAGGAAATGTTATTGAAAATGGAGTTCACTTCAGCGCATTTCAGCCATATCGTCGCGACGTAACAATTGCAGTACTTTCCTAGCGTTCTTCTGATGATGGTCAGTGGGTTCTCTGTGTACTTGTCTAATTAGCATGTACAGTGGATAAAAAGGCCTCTTTGAGGACAATAAAGCTCTTTCAATAAAAATATCTAAGCATATACTTAACAGGCCAGAATTTGAGGACTGAGATTGGAGCAGTCACATCAGCTGCTGGACATCTGCCTGACACGTGATCAACAGATGCTCCTTCACCTACAAGTTATTGTTTGGCAACATAGAGCATTGGGACAGGGTCACAGTTATGCTACCCAGTTGCTGTGTCTGGAAGATACGTGATCACTACCCAGATCCACAAGGACAATATAAAGGTTTCATCCCTAGAGTGTAGTTAGTATTGTTAGGTCAATAGCTTCTATGAGTGGTGCTTAGCTAAAGCCTTTATGCTGTCGAGAGATTCTTACGTGCTTCGAGTTTGCACTTACTTGGTTGTTGATTTGCTTGTTGTCTGTCCGGTTGGTTATGGGTGGATTGTGTGTGAGTGTGTGCATGTGTTGGCTCGCAGCTCTAACATGCACCAATTGAATTAAACTAAAAAGTACAAATAAACAAAACATACGCTATTATCAAAATATGTTGTGATATCTAAAATGTAGCGTTCTAAGTGTCACTTAGTGTTGGTATCGACATAAGGTAGGTATTTTCCTAATACTCACAGCATAAACAATCCAACCGTTACATTTATCTCTTTACACAAATACACAAATAATGCACAAATAATGAGAATCACATATGTCATAGCACCCGTTTATTATTTTTGGAACACGATAAAATATAACACACACAAACACACACACACACACACACACACACACAATATCACACAATTACAAACGTATATATAGCAGTGGTTGTCCTTAAGAAAGAATATCACAAATACAAATCATTCCAAATGAACATTATGGTCAAAGACTGACAACACAACTTTGGCAGCATTGTGTGTAGTGACAAACATGTATAACAAGACACTATGTCACCTATGTTGGGAGCCAAGTATAATTGTTTTAGAGCATTTGTGTTGGTGGACAAACACACACTTCCATTCATGAGCCTTGAATTTGTTTCAAGAACTATTTGGAGATCATAACAAGTAGTTCTGAGGATCAGAATCTGTAATAAAACTACCTGGCATACATGTTTACACTTTGGAATAGCCATATGGATTTTAAGTAAGTTACCACTTTATGCTCAACATACAATATCATAAGCCGACTCACCTAGTCCTTTGCTGGCTTTCTTCTCCAACAGCTCTATATTGCTCTGGTCCGTGGCATCCCTGTGGTAGCAGACAACCTTCGCCGCAGGATTCTGCTGTAGTCCTTGTCCACCTTCAGTGTGTATAAACTCCACATTTTGGACTTCTTGGTGTAAAACTTGCTATACCTGGCATAAGAGAAAGGAGGTCAACCTTAGTGAAATGTTCATATTACCTTACATTGCACAGCACTTAGCATTTCCATATGAAATGTCTCTACAAGTCAGCCCTGTGATAGACTGGCATCCTGTCCAGGGTGTACCCTGCCTTCGCCCAATGACAGCTGGGATCGGCTCCAGCCCCCCCAGGACCCTGAATACAGGATAAGCGGTAGACGATGGATGGATGGATGGATGGAGGATGAGGTGGTGTCTGTAGTCCAGGCAAACAACAAACAAGCTACACGAAAGAAAGATGAATCTATTGTGACACCCTCTGAGGCGTAAGGGACTGTCACTGGACCAAACAGTAAAAGAAGTGAGTTCCGCACCAGGATCCAAATTATTTCACTTTATTTGGGATTGAGGGAGGGGAGAAGGGAGGTGGGAGGGGCAGGAAGAATCGGGAGTCGATGCGTCCGCAGGGCTGTCGTTCTGTCGTCGGTGGTCAGGCGCTGGGTTCAGTACACAGGCTCGGGCTGTCATACGATCCAGGATGAGGCGGTCGGGAGAGTAGTGGGGCAGGTGAAGTTCAGTACACAGGCAGGCTCACAGACGGGCAATGGGTCGGGCTTTCCACTGGGTTCTCCTACACAAACGGGTCATACACAGCGCTGTTAACTCTCTCCTTCTCACTCTTCCTATCACCTTACTCCAATCTTGTTTGATCGAAGCTACTCCAACTCATTTGTCGGAGTCCTCCTTTTATGCCTGGAACATCTCTACAACATGACAATGATATATTTAGAATTAATACATTTATTTATTTATTTGTATAGCGCTTTTCAAGGGATCTCAAAGACACTTTACATATACAGTTAAAAATCAATACATTTAAACAAGTACTATTAAACACAGGGAGGCTACAAGTGAGTGCATTAAAACAAGCAGGTTATTCTTAAGTAGATAAGTTAAAAAGATGTGCTGTGAAGTTATAAAACGGTTAAAAACAAGTAATATAAAGTTATACAATGGTTGAAGAGCAGGCACATTTAAGAACAAGTTAGTGATGCAGTACAGATGAGGTAGTGGATTATTGGGGGTTGAAGGCGATTCTGAAGAGGTGGGTTTTGATGAGTGATTTGAAGGTGGTCTGGTCCGTGCAGGCTCGGATGTGTGGGGGTAGTGAGTTCCAGAGGGAGGGGGCAGCAATTCAGAAGGCTCTGTCGCCCCAGGTACGGTGTTTAGTCCTGACAGGTGGGGAGAGGAGGTTTGTGTCGGAAGAGCGAAGGTTACGGGGGGGAGAGTGGTGGTGGAGCAGGTCGGTGAGGTAGGAAGGGGCCTGGTTGTGGAGGGCTTTGTGGGTGAGGAGGAGTACTTTGTATTCAATGCGTTGGGGAACAGGGAGCCAGTGGAGATTTTGCAGAACAGGGGTGATGTGGTCACGGGAGCGGGTGTGGGTGAGGAGGCGGGCAGCAGAGTTTTGTATGTATTGCAGTTTGTCGAGGATTTTGGCAGGTGAACCGTAGAGGATGCTATTGCAGTAGTCTATTCTGGATGTGATGAATGCATGAATCAAAGTTTCGGCAGCAGAGAAGGTGAGTGATGGGCGGAGACGGGCAATGTTCTTGAGGTGAAAAAAGGCAGTCCTGGTGGTGTGATTGATGTGTTGTTGAAATGTGAGGTTGCTGTCGAAAATGACTCCAAGGTTGCGCATGTGTAGGGACGGGGACAGAGTGGAGTTGTCGACGGAGAGAGTGAAGTTGTGGGTGTTTTTGATGAGGGATTTGGGGCCGATGATCATCATGTCTGTTTTGTCACAGTTGAGTTGAAGGAAGTTGTTTTGCATCCAGGTTTTCAATTCAGTGAGGCAGGTGGTCAGAGTGGAGCAGGTGGCTGTGGTGATGGATTTGGTGGAGATGTAGATCTGGACGTCATCAGCGTAGCAGTGGAAGTGGAGACCATGTTTTCGAATAATGTTGCCAAGGGGGAGGATGTAGAGGATGAAGAGAAGAGGACCAAGCACCGAACCTTGGGGGAGGCCTTGGGACAGGGGAACAGTGGAGGAAGTGCAGTTGTTAATGCTGATGAATTGCTGTCTGTTGGTGAGGTAGGAGCGGAGCCAGGAGAGTGCAGTGCCAGTGATGTTGTAGTAGTTTTCCAGACGGGACAGGAGAATGGAGTGGTTGATGGTGTCGAAGGCTGCAGTGAGGTCAAGCATGATGAGGATGGTGAGGCGGCCGGAGTCAGAGGAGAGGAGGAGGTCGTTGGTGACTTTTAGGAGGGCTGTTTCGGTGCTGTGTTGTGGGCGGAATCCAGATTGAAATGGTTCATACAGGTGATTAGAAGAGAGGTGGGTTTTGAATTGAGCAGCGACGACACGTTCCAGGATTTTTGACAGAAAGGGAAGATTGGAGATGGGCCGGAAGTTGGACATGATGTCAGGGCTGAGACCTGGTTTCTTGAGGATGGGGGTGACAGCAGCAAGTTTGAGTGGAGTGGGGACAGAACCAGAGATGAGGGAGGAATTTATGATTTTGACGAGGAGTGAGGTGACGGATGGAAGACAGGTTTTGATGAGAGCTGATGGGATGGGATCTAGGGTGCAGGTGGAGGTTTTCATGCCGTTGGTGAGTTGAGGTAGGTCCATGGGAGACAGCAGGGAGAACTGTGACAGGCACTGAGAGAGTGAAGGGGTGGGATCCAGTGGTGGGGTTGATGGAGCCAGGGAGGTGGTCAGGTTGCTGTAGATGTTGTTGATTTTATTTTGGAAAAATGACAGAAAGGAGTTACATGTTTCCACTGTGAAAGCTGTAGAGATGTTATCGGGGGGGTTGAGAAGTTTGTTGATTGTGGAAAAAAGAGTCTTGGGGTTGTTGGAGCCAGAGTGTATGAGGTGTGAGTGGTAAGTGGACCGGGCTGTGTTGAGAGCAGTTTTGTATATATGGAGAAAGTCTGTGTAAGCGTGGAGGTGAACTGTTAGGCCGGTTTTATTGTAGAGTCTTTCCAGTTGTCGTTTGCGGGATTTCATTTGATGGAGTTCAGGGGTGTACCAGGGAGCTGAGTGGGTGAAGGTGACTGTTTTGGTTTTAGTGGGAGCCAGTAGATTGAGACAGGAGGAAAGAGTGTTGTTGTAGTAGTCCACAAGGTTGTTGGGATCATCAGACAGGGGGGGAGGAGAGATGGATAATGCACCGGTGAGAGAGGCTGAGAGGGCTGAGGGGTTGATGGACTTGATATTTCTGAATGAGATTTTGCGTTTATCTTTTGGGATAGGGATGGGGATGTTGAGGTCGATGATGATGGCGAGATGGTCGGAGATGTGGAGGTTGATGCTGGAGAGATGGTTTAGTGTGAGTCCAGTGGAGCAGACCAGATCGAGGATGTGACCATGGGAGTGGGTGGGGAAGTTGATATGCTGTGCGAAGTTGAAGCAGTGTAACAGTTCCAGGAATTCAGTGGCAGGTTTGCAGTTGGCGTCGTTGATGTGAAGATTAAAATCTCCGAGGAGGAGGACAGAGGGTGAGATGGCGCAGAGCTGGGTGAGAAAAACCGTGAAGTCTGGGAGAAAGGTGGGATTCGGTTTGGGAGGGCGGTAAATGATGGCAATGACAAGTGGAGTAGGACCAGGGAGTTTGAGGGCAAGATGTTCAAAGGATGGGGCGGCTGGGGTGGAGATGGTGGTGATTTTGATGTCTTTTCTGTGGATGGCAGCAATACCGCCACCCCGTCCTTCAAGGCGGGGTTTGTCCGTGTATGTGAATCCTGTGGGTGTGATCTGGTTAAGTGAAAAATAGTCCAGGGGTTTTTGCCAGTTTTCAGTGATGCAGAAGAAGTCCAGTTTATTGTCAGTGATGAATTCATTCAGAATGAGTTTTATTGCTGAGTGAACGTGTGTTGAGCAGAGCCATTTTCAGGTGTCGTTGTTTTTGGGTTGGTTGGGAGGACTGAGGGAGAGGACGGAGGTTGGAGAGATTCACGTGTGGTTTGTTGTGATGACGTTGTGAGGGAATACTGATGGAGGCTCTGTGGGTGATTATGGTTTGTATGGGTTGGATTTCTGGAGAGAGGGTTAGTGACGGGTGTGGCCTGCAGGGGGAGCCAGCGGGGGGAATAGTGCTGGGGGTTGGTGGAGCTGTCGGCGGATGTTCCGGGGAGGGGGCGTGTTGGGTAGACAGTCATGCAGGTGTGTGTGATTGGACCTGAACGGAGTGCTGTATGTTAGCAGTTAGCAGGTGACTGCCTAGCAAGTTGGGGTGAATACCGTCCGGTTGGAAGAGGGAAGGACGGTCCCAGAACAGATTAAAATTGTCAATAAAACCAAAGTTGAAAGCTGTGGAGGTGAGCTGGAGCCAGGTGTGAAGACTGAGGATTCTGCTAAAGTGTCCTATCCCCTTTCCCAGTGAAGAGATTGGACCGGAGATAAAAACAGACAATCCACAGGAACTTAAAAAATTAAAAAGAACGTTAAAATCCATTTTGGTCAGTTCTGACTGCTGGCGGGCTGTTTCGCACGTCCCGACGTGGACTATAATTCGCCGAACAGAGGACGGAAGTGAGCGTAGCAGCCCCGGGAGTTTGTTCAGGAGGACTTGGACTGTAGCTCCCGGTAGGCAGTGAGTGATGGCGTTGAAGAAACGTATTTTCCGTGTTATGGAGTCTCCAACTATTACTGTAGTTGGAGAGAAGAGTGGTGTGGGGGATGACAGCCGTTGGTTTTCACGGCCGGAGAGAGCGCGGCCAGAGTCCGCACCGCGGGGCCGGACGGCCGAGCGAGGACGCTGTGACACGCCGTCGGCCCCGGGTTTTGGAGAGGAGCTCAGTGGTTCAGGGCGAGGAAGACGGAGCGTCTGAGTACGGCCTCATGAAGGATCCTGCGGCGGGAGGCGGTGGTAGTCCGGGATGGAGAGCGCTCAGCTGGTGCTAGCCACCGGTGCCTGGTGAGCAACGGTGACTGCAGGCGCCGATCTCGGAGATGGATCCGGATCGGGGCGAGCTGGAACCGGGGGATCGGCAGCTGGTGGAGCGGGAGTGTCGGCCGACGGAGCCGCGTGGTGGTTCGACAGGCGAGGCGGCGAGGCAGTCCCGTCTGAGTTCTTCCTTCGTCCTCGGACCACCACTTCCGACCACGAGGAAGAGCGGTTTGGAGTTGAGCAGGAAGACGGCCGAGGGCAGGTGGACGGGTCCCAAACAGCGGTGTCGTGGATGGCTGCGCTCAGGGAGGCAAGTTGCTGGGCCTGATCAGCGGCTAGATCCATGAAACTGGACAACATTGTCTCTTTGCTGCGCAGTTCATCGGAGAGCCTTTTGATGTGATTCTTCAGGTCGGTGATTTTTTTATTTGCTGTTGTGAGATCATCTCCTTGACTGGGCATAGTTTGTGGGGCCTGGGCTGGGTGGCGGCTGGCTGCCGGTAGGGCCTGGAGGTGGCTCGCTTCCAGTAGGGCCTGGTGGTGGCTGGCTGCCAGTAGAGCCGGGGCCAGGTGGAGGCAGGCTGCCGGTAGAGCCGGGGCCAGGTGGAGGCTGGCTGCCGGTGGGGCCAGGTGGAGGCTGGCTGCCGGTTTGGGCCTGGGCCGGGTGGAGGCTGGCTGCCGGTGGTGCCGCTAAACTCCGTGCTAGCTGTGGTGCGGAGCTAGCTGTGGTGCGGAGCTAGCTGTGGTGAATTGTATTTCACCACAGCTATCACCACAATAAACACATAGATATTACAACCTCCGATAAAACATGGGCTATGACAGATTTCTATAACATAAACTCTTCTGCAATCTTTTGATGATCCTCTGAACTGAGTACCCGACGCCTCTTTGCTGGCAGAGAACCACTGCTTTGCTCAACCATGGAATGGAGAGAATCTCTGTGAAAGGACAAGGAGAATTCATAATAATAATTTAAAAGGGGGAAGAGAGATAACGATGAAAAAAGTAAATAATTATCATATTACTAACAGGAATACGTATTACCTGATTTTCTGTATGTCTACAGGGACGGGACGGGACCGCTCAGGAGGCCGGGCATGAGGGCGACCTAGCGGGCGGGACCGCTCAGGAGGCCGGGCATGAGGACGACCCAGCGAGCGGGGCCGCTCAGGAAGGCGACGTGGAGCAGGCGTCGGACGACCCCCCGTCGGAACATGAACGGGTGACGAGCGGACCTCCCGAAGGCTGCGTGGAGCAGGCGTCGGACGGCCCCCCGTCTGGACAGGAACGGGTGACGAGCGGACCTCCCGAAGGCTGCGTGGAGCAGGCGTCGGACGGCCCCCCGTCTGGACAGGAACGGGTGACGAGCGGACCTCCCGAAGGCTGCGTGGAGCAGGCGTCGGACGGACCCCCGTCGGAACAGGAACGGGTGACGAGCGGACCTCCCGGAGGCTGCGCGGAGCAGGCGTAGGACGGACCCCCGTCGGAACAGGAACGGGCGACGAGCGGACCTCCCGAAGGCTGCGTGGAGCAGGCGTAGGACGGCCCCCCGTCGGAACAGGAACGGGTGACGAGCGGACCTCCCGAAGGCTGCGTGGAGCAGGCGTCGGACGGCCCCCCGTCTGGACAGGAACGGGTGACGAGAGGACCTCCTGAAGGCTGCGTGTAGCAGACGTCGGACGGACCCCCGTCGGAACAGGAACGGGTGACGAGCGGACCTCCCGGAGGCTGCGCGGAGCAGGCGTCGGACGGCCCCCCGTCGGAACAGGAACGGGTGACGCGGATCTCCCGAAGACTGCGTGGAGCAGGCGTCGGACGGCCCCCCGTCTGGACAGGAACGGGTGACGAGCGGACCTCCCGAAGGCTGCATGGAGCAGGCGTGGGGCGGTCCCCCGTCGGAACAGGAACTGGTGACAGGCGAACCCTCAATAGGCTGCGAGGAGCAGGTGTGGGACGGTCCCCTGTCTGGGCTGGTGCCGGACGATCCTCCGCCGGGACTGGTGACGGACGGGCCGCCGACTGAAGACCACTGGAGAGTGTCGACCGGATCGCCGACTGAAGACCACTGGCAGGTATCGACCGGACCGCCGACTGAAGACCACTGGCAGGTGTCGACCGGACCGCCGACTGAAGACCAATGGCAGGTGTCGACCGGACCGCCGACTGAAGACCACTGGCAGGTGTCGACCGGACCGCCGACTGAAGACCACTGGCAGGTGTCGACCGGGCCGCCGACTGAAGGCCAGTGACCGAGGCGTGGGCTGGATGCTTGGCTGTGGCTAAGGCCTGGGCTGGATGCTTGGCTGTGGCTAAGGCCTGGGCTGGATGCTTGGCTGTGGCTAAGGCCTGGGCTAGATGCTTGGCTGTGGCTAAGGCCTGGGCTGGATGCTTGGCTGTGGCTAAGGCCTGGGCTGGATGCTTGGCTGTGGCTAAGGCCTGGGCTGGATGCTTGGCTGTGGCTAAGGCCTGGACCGTTGGCTTGGACGGGCGGGCCTCCGCTGGAACTGGTGACGGACGAACCCCCGTCAGAACCGATGAGCGCAGAATCGGGGAGGCTCGCTTCCTCGTACCGCCCCTCCTCGAGGCCGGCAACCGACGAGCCAACTGCCGGTTAGCCAGCTGGACGCTCCTTGGCCCTCCCCGGGCCAGGCGAGTACCCCAAAACGGGTCGGGGCTGGAGCCGGGAAGCTGTGCGGTGGCTACAACATAGTCTGGTGGCATGGCTGTGACTGAGGATGGCTGGAGCTCAGGGGTTAGGAGGAAGCCCCTGACCCAGGCAGGCAATGAGCCCCTGAGCCACGGGCTGGCGGAAACCAGCTCCCTGGCCCTCGCCAGGGCCGACTGCCTCTCCTCCTCTCCCTCAGCATGCCGGTGCTCGGCCTGGAGACACTGGAGTCGGTAGGTAGCCTCCCGGAGCTCGTGTGTCGAGCCACATAAAAAAAAGGCTGCTGAGTCCATGGTTTTTAAATGCTGCTGCTCTGCTGAGTCCTTACTGGCCAGTTCGTTCTGTCAAACCAGGGCATGGAGGGAGGACTCAGATGCAGGGCAAGCAGTTTTTAAAAAGGCTTTTATTCTTAACATAAAAAAGAACAAACAAAAACCGCTCCAACCGGAGGAAAAACAGGCTCCGGGAATAAACTATAAACAAAATGAACAAAGACGGCAAAAACACAAACTTAACTTGACAAAGGCGTGACGTGACGTGACGTGGATCGTGACGAGAGACAGGAACGAACTGGCACAAGGCAAGGGGAGACGCAGACTTAAATACACAGAGGGATAACGAGCAACAGGTGACAACAATCAGGGACCAGGGATGACATAAGACCAGGGAACACATGAGGAAGGGCAAGTGACCTGAAACGAGAAGGGAGTTATTTTCAAAATAAGACAGGAAATGACAAGACAAAAACCCAAGACGAGACATTACCTCACCGGCGTGACAGGAAGTGGCCGAAGAATGCTGGCCCAGCTGGACAGAGAAGCTCCGGTCTGAGAGGTAGGACTGAAACCACTTCAAAACAGTGCCCCTAATGCCCACACAGGTGTTCAACATGACAGAAAAATGTTATGATCCACTGTATCAAAGGCAGCAATCAGATCTAAAAGGACCAGGACAGCAGAGTTACCAGAGTCAGCTGGTAACTTTTTAAAAGCGCAGTTTCTGTGCTGTGGCGTAACTTAAACCCAGACTGGAACTTCTCTGAGATACCATTTTGATCAATAAAAGACTGAAGCTGTTCATATACCACCTTCTCCAAGACCTTAGAAAGAAAAGGAAGCTTGTAGATGGGCCTAAAGTTTGATAGAACTGTTTGAACAAGGTTATGCTTTTTGATGAGGGGCTGGACCACAGCATGTTTTAAAGCAGCTGGAACACATCCAGTCATCAAAGATAAATTGATCAGGTCCCTAACACTGGGGCCAATAATATGGAAAACCTCCTTAAAAAGGCGGGGTGGGATGCTGTCAAGAGCACAATAGGAAGGCCTGAGGTGCTGTACAGTATCAGTTAAAGATGGGAGGGAAACTTGCTCAAAATTCTCAAAGACAGCAGGGCATATAGGAGGGACAGCAGGATCTGATGCAGGCGGCAAAAGAGAGGACCTAATATCAGAAATGTTATCAATAAAGAAATTCAAGAAATCTTCACACAGATTGGATGAAGGAATAATAGCACTGTGATCACAGGTGTTCAAAAGATTATTCAAAGTACTAAAGAGAAACTGAGGCTTGTGGCTGTTAGCTGACACAAGATTGGATAGAAACTGACTTTTAGCAAATTTGACAGCTTTTTGATATTTGATCAGACACTCATTTAAGATTTCTAAGGAGACTTGTAGATGATCTTTCTTCCACTTTCTCTCGGCACGTCTGCATGAGCGCCTTAACGTGCGAGTGGTGTCATTAAGCCAAGGCTCTGCTACTCGCTTAGAGTGTTTGCACCTAAAGGGAGCCACTGACTCTAATATATCAATACAGGTACCATTAAACATGTCCAAGAGCTCATTAAGAGTGAGACCACAATCGTGATCCTGCAGTACAGAGTCGCAAAAGGCTGCAGAGAATTCACAGGCAGTTGAAGGGTTAATTGTGCGCACATGGCACTCCGTGGCGCACAATTTAACCAAGGAATGAGGCAGTGTGATGTTGAATAAAACAGCAAAGTGGTCGGAAATGTGTGTGTCAACAATCTCAATGACATTTAACTCCAGACCGAATGACAATATGAGGTCCAGTGTGTGTCCCTTTTCATGTGTTGGGTCAGATACAGACTGAGTAATATTAAAAGAGTCAATGAGGTTCAGAAAATCTTGTACTAAGGGACACGATTTTCAGCAGACATGGATATTAAAGTCCCCAACAATTAAAAATCGGTCATAGTTCACTATCAGTCCTGCCACAAAGTCCGTGAAGTCACTAATAAAATCCGTATTGAACCGAGGCGGACGGTAGACCACAGCACACATGATGGGTGTAATGCAGTTTAAAACGAAAGTCTGCAGCTCGAAGCTGGAGAAAGAGATCGGCGGTGACAGACGACATTGAAAGCTGGATTTAAAAAGAGATGCTACCCCTCCACCTCAGCCCGTGGATCGGGGGGAGCTGTAATACACACAATCCGGGGGGAGCAGTTCAGAGAACTGGATAGACTCACCGATCTGAATCCACGTCTCAGTCAGAAACATAAAATCCAATTCTCGAGAGGTGAAGAAGTCATTCAGAATAAATGTCTTGTTTGCTAGCGATCTAGCATTCAGGAGAGCCAGGCTAACGATCGTCTCCCCGCCGGCCTGGTTGGATGCACGGCGCAGCATCCGAAGATTCCTGAAATCCGCACCGCCATCGCCGACCCGGCGTCTGGGAGGGTGAACCTCCGCCAGCAGGTGAGAGTAGCAGGGGGCCGGGCACGGCGGAACCACAGGTCGAATCCAGCGAGGGTACACAGGTTGCCGGAGGAGTTGCCGCACACGATCCTCCGAGAAGATGGCGAGGATGCGTCCAGCAGCTAGATCGCTTTAGTTTCTTAATTTTCACCAAGACACCTGCCCTTTTTCCGCGTTTGCGGGGGCGCTTCCTCCGTGAAATGACAACCGGAGACTGCCATAGGAAGGGTGGTACCGCCACCAGGGGAGGAGGAAGACCCGAGGTTTGATCACCCAGATTAATTTCTGGCAGTGTGTTTCAACATGATCCAATGTCAAAAAGTACTTTACGATCATATACCAGCACGGCAAAGGAATCTTGGCACAGAGAGCAAAATAATACAGCAGCAAACAAATATAGTAGAGCCGGTAGACGGCAGGCCACACACGCTGGCGCCATCTTCCCCAGAAGTATGTTCTTCTTCTGGAGCTTGGCATAGAGGAGGTCCACATGTGGCATAATGTGGTGAAACAGTTCCAGAAAGAACTTGAATGGTATTGGGGTCAAAGTCACCTGAGTCTCGGATGTTCTCAAAACAGAGAATGAGATCCTCCCTGTGCTCAAACACAGTGTTGATGGCTCGGCTGTGAAAGTTCCATCTAATGTTGCTGGACGTCGGCAGTCTACAGGCCACCATTTTATCAAGAACACACGTACGCTTCGGTGATCTTGAAAAAAAGCTGGCAAATCCACCAAGGTCAGAAAAAAAAATTCTCACCTTGGAAATGTGAGAGGTGGCCTGTTGCATGATCAGGTTGAGATGATGTGCGTAGCAGTGGATATAGTGGGCATTTGGGTACACATCTTTTATCTTCCTCTGAACACCTGCAGTGGCACCCCTCATCACACTGGCTCCATCATACGCCTGGCAGATGAGCTTACGTTTCTGTTTCTGTGACTGCAGAGGAATGAACTCAAAAAATCTTTCCTGCACACTGTGTTTGTTATCAATGTAGTGTAGCACAAGCACAAGTTGGGACTGCGTGGCAATATCTGTTGTCTCATCTGCCTGGATTGATAAAAAATCAATGTATTGAGCTTCTCCGATTTTTTTGTTCCCTTGCTACAGACAGCATACAGGAGCTCATTCTGAATGGTTTTTGAAGTCCCCTTAAAAACAGTGGCGTTGTCAAGGTGTTCTTTCAAAGCTCGATCCAGAGAGGCAACAAAATCCACCAACCCACGAAATACCCCAGGGTTAACAAAGCTCTCACTCTCATCATGGCCACGTAAAGCCAACTCGAAAGTGCCACAAAATTTCACACGATTATTCTGGACAGTATGTGACGGTTTTTTGTCACCTCTTCGTTGTGCCTTCTAATGCCAACTCTATAGCCCTCATCTAACTGTTCAGCAATGCTAACTCTCCCAAAAAACCTGAGCTTCAAGCTGTTGTCAAGATGACTACGGCTACTTTCGTGCCGTTTGCATTTTTCCGACAGGTGTTTCAGGTCTCTGACGCCTGTTGTTGTCCACAAAACTTCAGTGCCAACACTTTGAAAGAGCAAGCAGGGTAAGCAATAAAAAGCATTGCTAACATCACATCCAGCTAGCCAACTGTGTTTAGCGTAAAACAAGTGGGAGAAGCCCCGAGTGTAACTCCGTCCGCGGTCACTCGCCTGCTGCTGGATTTTTAAGTCCGGTTGGTCCGGTCCAAGCTCCTTTATCCGTTTTTTTTCCTCAAGCGAACGCCTAGTGAAAGGATTCCGTTGTAGGAAAATTACCGAATTTTCTTTCGCCGCCGTTGTTTCTCCTGAAGCTGCCATTGTCTCCTCCAAAAGTAAAAATACGTCCGACTCCGCCGATTGCATCAGTGACCGCCGCGCCTGCGTGCGCACCTACGCGGCCAAGGGTGTGACTTTGAGTGACAGGTGTCGTGAATCAATCAGATTGGAGGAAGAATAACATTAAAAGGTGCTGATTCGCCAGGGACGCAGAGAGCTGCGCCCGGAGGAGAATCTTTAAGCGACCAATTATAGACCAGCATGAAGTCACATGCTAGCCAAAAGATACAGAACATACATAGACACTCATTTGGCCAGCGTCCCTCGCTGTTTAATCTTATATGTTTACACAAAATAACAGAACAAATAAAACCAATATGGAATGGGAATCCTGAAAAATCATTAGCCAGACACATTTTATGAGTGAACATAAGTCATAATTATTTTTTTATTAGGTAATTTATGTTTACTGTGTCGATACATTTTCCTGCAATTTTGATGGGGCCGGCGCCCTAGCGCCCCCTATTAACAAGCCGCCACTGCCCAGATGATCTGAGAGGCCTGGATGGTTCGTAGCTAAGCAGAAGATCAGAAATGTATTTTGGTCCTAAACCATTCAGTGCTTTGTAAACCAGCAGTAGTATTTTAAAGTCAATTCTTTGACAGACAGGAAGCCAGTGTAAAGACCTGAGAACCAGAGTAATGTGATCCACTTTTTTGGTCTTAGTGAGAACTCGAGCAGCAGCATTCTGAATTAACTGCAGCTGTCTGATCGACTTTTTAGGGAGACCTGTGAAGACACTGTTACAGTAGCCGAGCCTGCTGAAGATAACTCAACTCAACTCAACTCAACTCAACTTTATTTATATAGCACTTTAAAACAACCATAGTTGAAAACAAAGTGCTGTACAGAGACATAAAACAATTAAAACACTAAAATAAATAAAACAGACAGTAAAACAGGTATTTCATTGTTTTTTAAAAGCAATTAGAAACAATAAAACAATAAATCAAAGCAGGGCCATAAAAACACAAAAACAAGAGTAAAGTCTCATGTGGAGTTGAAAGCCAGGGAGTAAAAAGGTTTTAAGACTGGTTTTAAAAATGGACAGTGAGGAGGCTTGCCTAATGTACAATGGAAGCTCGTTCCAGAGTTTTGGGGCAGCAGTGGAGAAAGCTCTGTCCCCTCTGAGCTTCCTTTTGGACCTCGGTACAAATGCATGGACACGTTTTTCCAGGAGTCATAAGTCCTTTAAAGATGGAGTCTACGATTTTTCACTTGAGCCAAACTTTAGCCGATAGTAGCCATGTGGTCTGCATGGCTGCTATTGGTTAAATGTTCCGATCCAATCCTCGCTCACTCTCCTGCTCACGTCTCGTCCCGACTCACTTCCGCGTTGGAAACTATGAGCGGACAAGACACTTGTTGCCCTGAGCAGTTCAGGTATGGAGCAGGGCTCTCATGTGATTTTGGCTGAGGCTGCAGCGGGGAGGGGAGGAGGGGGGGGATTGTGGCGAGCGATCGCCGAGCAGTTTGGGATCGGGGACGTACTGCAGGTCGGGGGCTCCGTAAGAGAGAAATCCGACCGGCACTGTGAACGGCCAGCGCAGCCAGCCCACAATACCGGATGCGGGCGAGGTGTTGGAGGTGAAAAGGATATAGAGGAGAGGAATTTGACGTTTCAAAAATGATGAGATTTTATTTTCCCAGTCAGACGTCATTTGCATTTTCAGTAATAATAAAGAAACAAAACCACTTTTCAAACAAAAATAAATACAGCTTTCAAAGGAGCATAGCGTTCTAGACGTTTTTGGGCAAAGCACTCTACCTCACAGCAGGAGAGCTGACCTTCTCTCCCCTAGCCCTCTCTTTCGGGCGACTGATCTACCCTCCTTAAAGGAAAAGTTTGGAATTTTGGACATAGGACCTCATTTCCAACTTACCCGAGGTGATATAGGTCGGTGGAGACCGTTTTCAGCATAATTGGTCCAGTCCCTATAGTTGCACAAGTCAGTGTTGCTAAGCTGGTGTTGAGCTAGCGCACGTCAACGGTAACATCCAGCCTGTCTCTAAAAACAGCTTTAACTGCTCCGCAGAACACCCGAGACAAATGTATTATGACGTCGGACTATCGATGTACATGTCAGTGTTGGTAGAATAATTTAAAAAAATGTTTTAACGCTGCTACGAGTACTAGCTGTCACGACTGTAGGGCGCTTAGGTTTCGTTTTTACGCACTACTACTAACACGCAAAGTAAAATTCCGCTGCTGCTGAGAAACTAGTCCCTCAAAATGTTTTATCATTGAAAATGCAAGGTTGGTTTAATTTCTAAAATTATTCTACCAACACTGACATGTACATCGATAGTCCGACGTTATAATACATGTGTCTCGGGTGTTCTGCGGAGCAGTTAAAGCTGTTTTTAGTGACAGGCTGGATGTTACCGTTGACGTGCGCTAGCTCAACACCAGCTTAGCAACACTGACTTGTGCAACTATAAGGACTGGACCAATTGTGCTGAAAACGGTCTCCACCGACCTATATCATCTCGGGTAAGTTGGAAATGAGGTCCTATGTCCAAAATTCCAAACTTTTCCTTTAAGTAGGCCTCCCCATGAAGACAGATTGGCCCAAATTGGCCTAATAGGGCCAAACCATCATGTAGGGGAAGCACTAAACATATTGCTCAATATTTGCATGGTTACATTTAGTGAACAGATAGATTACCATAACCTTTTTAAATAAAAACAATCCCCTTACTCATTACACACAATATGTACAATACTCATATACATAACTATAATTAAACATACAGATTATGAGACCAAACACCCCTACAACGTAATGCCCCGCTTCCTCCCCTTGTTGGACCAGGTAAAAGACCCACCCCTATGCGGCGCGCGCTTCCGCAACGGGATGGCTGCGAGGAAGCCAGAACATCAGGAAGTAAGCGTGAGTGAAGGTTAACCGGCTTATGGACAATATAGACATGTAAATGATTACTGGAAGTTGAAACAGTGGGTACCACACTGTAGACAATTATATTTGGCCAAATCGGAGTTATACACAGTTTTAGGACAGTCATATTTTATACACACACTAAACTCGCGATCGCGGCGCACCAGACAAAGAGCCGGTTGCGCGCTGACGCGCTAAACAAACGGTAAACTCCCCACATCAAACATTTCCCCGTATCCCACACAAGCCCGATATTTATATAACACGACGAGTCAATGAAATCCTAAGTGTTCATGTAAACGGGAGGAGAGATGCCGCAGAGCTGTAAGTGTGTGTGTGCTTGTGTGCGTGCGTGCATAAATTAACTCTCTCTCTCTCCCGCACCTGCAGTAAAGTGGCAAACAGTACGTATCAAGTTCATATAAGTGAGAGGCGGATATTCAGTCTCTCACAGGCACCCGTTGCATTTACACCGATAATGTTTCATCATTCATGGCTGTAATAAACACTATTACTGCTTTTTACATGTTGTGGAAGTCCCGGACACACGGGGAAACTAAACGGCGTCCTGCCTGAGTTCATAGCGGAGGTAATGTTCCCATTCATTGTCGATGTAAGAAGCTGTGTAATGCCGGCGCAGACCGCTGAGTTTCCAGAGACGCCGCCGCCTTTTAATGTTTTCGTGAGGCTAAATTTATCAGTAGCATTTAGTCACATGTAAGTCTTTGGTGAATGGTAAAAAAACACAATTGAATTGCCCTGCTGTGATGTTTACTAGTAGGATATTAGGACATGCAGTACCAAAAACGGCCACAAAAGCCCCACCAATATCAGGATTTTAAAAAATCACTGCGACAACACACCCTCCCAATTTTTTAATATGATTTTAACAAGAATATGATCTTTCAAAAAAAGTAAGTCTGGACCCGATACTTGTCAGTTTTTTGGAATATGGCTCTGAAGTTGGGCAAAGATGTGTTTACTTCCATTTTTTAGCCTTAATATCTGTGAAACTAATCATCTCAGAGAGACTATATTTTGTAGAATGTTTAAGCTAACACCAGAGATAGAGCCATAAGTGATAGAAGTCTTTTATCTGCAAAAATGGGAGCTCAGCCACTCTTCAAATGTGCTACTTCATTTCGACAAGCCTCCATTTAAGTACCTACCATACTAGGTTATCATTGAGCTACACCTCTGATATTCCATGTCTGGAGGCTTTTAGTAACAGATTTGAAAGAAAATTTGAAAGCCACAGGTGAGATAGTTTTCCAGATATTGCTGTTTAAAAATGGCTTTTCAGAGTATGATGCCAAAAACCGTCTAAACTACACTCTTAGAAATAAAAGTGCTAAGTAGAACCATATAAGGTTCTTCGGCTTGTCCTCATAGGAGAACCCTTTTTGGCCTTTTATAAAGGTTCCACCTGGAACCCTTTTAGAGGGTTCTACCGAGAACCCCACATAAAGGGTTATACCTAGAACTGTGTGTGTAAGGTTCGATCCAGAACCCTCCATGAGAGGTTCTACAAAGAACTCATACTGGGGGTTGCACCAAGAACCCTTTCATTTTCCAAGGGTTTCATCTAGAACCCAAACAGGGAGTTCCACCCAGAACCCCTCATTAGAGGTTCTACAAAGAACTCACACAGGGAGTTCCACTAAGAACCCTTTCATATTTCAAGGGTTTCATCTAGAACCCACACAACGAGTTCCACTAAGAACCCTTTCATATTTCAAGGGTTTCATTTAGAACCCACACAGGGAGTTCCACTAAGAACCCTTTCGTATTTAAAGGGTTTCATCGAGAACCACCAGAAGGAGTTCCACCAAGAACCCTTTCATATTTCAAGGCTTTCATCTAGAACCCACACAGGGAGTTCCACTAAGAACCCTTTCATATTTCAAGGCTTTCATCTAGACCTCACACAGGGGGTTCTAAAAACATCCCTTTTCAAAGCTTTTCACAAATAACCGTCTTGTCCTCTGAGGGTTCTATAAAGAACCATATTGTATTCTACAGATCAGTTTAGTTCATATTATATTGTGGTCATTTATCATGTTGACATTGAACAAACATTCAAAACATTTTAATGAGAAAAACATTTATTTAAAGATAGTCCAACAGAACAGGCTGTGTAGGTCCCAGGGGAGAACAGGTCAAGAGTCAGCATAGGTCCAGTGGAATCAGCAACATGACAGGCCCGACACACCATGCTGTCCTCAGTCGATGAATTTGTGTAATCTCCAGCAACGGTGACATAGCAGAAGGGGAGACAAAAAAGAGTTTTAGTTCCATCAATCCAAGGTGCACTTACTGCGCCTTATTGTAAGCTATCTACAAACAATAAAATAATGCATGGTCCAATGAAAGGAATCAGAGTACATACTGTACGTACTAATTGTGACAATGGAACAGAATCATGAGAAAGTGAGGGAACCCCACAAAGTTTTCAAATTGATTTAAATAATGTTAAAATACTTTTCAGTGTTATGCAGTGTTGGGAACGTTACTTTAAAAAAGTAATTAGTTATAGTTACTCACTACTTGTTCCAAAAAGTAACTGAGTTAGTAACTGAATTACTTTATAATAAAAGTAACTAGTTACCAGGGAAAGTAACTATTTGCGTTACTGTAAAAAAAAAAAGACTCACCGGCGTGAAATGTTTTTATTTGGGCTATTAAGTATAATTTATGAAAAATTCAGTGTTAGGGATAAGTTGTTCATTTCACACAAAAGATCTTGTAATGAGATGGCAAACTGTAGTCTTTTAGTCTACTCCTATAGTCGCGTAGCGTGTAGTCTTGTGTATAATAATTGAGATCGCATTCTCCGCACCTCGCATGCGGGAATAATTAAAACTTGAGGAGAAATTATACAGTAGGAGACGCTGTGTCTGTCTGAGCGCACAGCAGTAGACATAATGACGGCGAGACCCCGGTGCCTCCCCAGGCGCAGGGCCGTTCATCATCATCATCATCATCATCATCATCATCATCATCATCATCACCACTGTCTTCACCATCCGCGCTCCACAGCTGCACCGGATTCCCGTCCAACACCAGAACGGCGGGACACCGGGGCCCGCGTGGCCCTCGCGCGCCGCTCAGACCAGCAGCAGCCCCAACTCCGGCAAGTTTGCACGTTTCTCCACGGACAACAGGCTGCCGAGACCAGGCACAAGCGGCGCGCAAGCAGAAGACGATCCTGACTTTTTTTTTTTAACCGACAACCGACAAATTCAATTCATAGTAACGCAACGCATTTAACGTTCAGTAACGATAAATGCGTTTTAACGACGGAAACAGTAATTAGTTAGATTACCCCGTTACTGAAAAAATTCCTCCTGAAGAAGGGAGTAGTGCAGGGGTGCCCAACTCCGGTCCTGGAGAGCCCCTGTCCTGCATGTTTTAGGTTTCTCCCTGCTCTTACACACCTGATTCTAATGATGTGCTCGTTATCAAGCAACTGAAGCTTGTCACAGGTGTTACAGTCCGGCTCGGAGACTGCAACCAAGAAATGGGAGAGGAGACGAGATTCCAACGCCAAAGCGATGTTTATTGTAACAAAGGATTTTAAAACATGAGAATGCGGAATAATAAAGACAGCCGGAGGCACAGCCGCGCCGTGGCGTCCCCTCTGACGGCGTGGATGGAGCGGGAGCCAGCGAGAAGTCAGCCAGCGTGGGTATATATGCGCTCCACCGGGCCCAGGTGTAGCGCATCCCGTAATGACGGTCCCACCCCTGCTGAACCTGAAAACAACAGACCAACCAGCAACCAGAAAACACACCAACATCGAAGACGGGGCCGTCACACACCCCCCCATAAGAGAGGGGTTCCAAAAAGGAACGCCGCAACTGCTAGCCCCCCAAAACACTACAGAGGAGACTAACATTTAAGTGACATAGTACACATTCCTTTTACCCAATACCATTTCTTATATTCACTACTACAATTACAACAAAGCTCACACTGACCGTCCTACCGCTTGTCCCTGGCAAGCCAACCAGTCCAATACTGTCCCCAGCAACTCCGGCGCCTGAAGAAGCATTTAAGAGTGACAGACAAAGACAGGAGGGTTTACACATTACGAGTCCAGCAAGGCAATCAGGAGCTATAAACTCTCGACAAGGCATCAGCCACAACATTTTCCGAGCCTTTGATGTGGCGAATGTCCAGGCAATACGACTGCAAGTACAGCATCCAACGCATCAACCTACGATTTGGGCAATGGACAGAGTGCAAAAAGGTCAACGGGTTATGATTGTTATAAATAACAAGAGGAACGCTTGAGCCAACATACACATCGAAATGTTTCAACGCCCAAATAAGTGCGAGGGACTCCTTCTCTATCACAGAATAGTTCAACTGAAAAGCATTGAACTTCTTGGAGTAAAAACTCACAGGCCGACCTACACCGTTGGTGTCTTTTTGAAGTAGCACCGCTCCTGCCCCCACAACACTCGCATCCACTTGTAACTCAAAGGGACGGTCCATCCGAGGGGCTGTAAGAACAGGAGATGAGCACAGCACAGATTTAACATTGACAAAGGCTCTTTGGCACACGGAGGACCAAACAAAACGTGTATTTCCCTTTAACAGGTCAGTGAGGGGCGCTACCACAGTGGAAAAGTTTTTACAAAAACTGTGATAATATCCTACCAGGCCAAGGAAACGCTGCAGCTCTTTTTTTGTGGTGGGGACTGGATACTCCTCCACAGCACTCACCTTGGCCTGCACGGCACACACTTTCCCCTGCCCCACAATTTTTCCCAGGTAGACCACAGTGGCCTTGGCGAACTCACACTTCGCTAGGTTCACTGTCAAACGGGCATCACTCAAACGAAGAAACAAGCTGTTAATACGGGCAAGGTGTTCCTCCCATGTCTCGCTGTAGATAACCACATCATCCAAATATACCGCGCATCCCTCTAACCCAGACACCACCATGTTCATCAACCTTTGAAATGTTGCCGGCGCATTCCTCAAACCAAAACTCATCAAAGTATAAGCAAATAAACCAGAAGGTGTGATAAACGCAGAGATCTCCCTTGCTCTATCCGTCAGCGGGATCTGCCAATATCCCTTAAGGAGATCAAACTTGCTGACGAAACATGCTGCACCAACCTGGTCTATGCAATCCTCAATTCTCGGTAACGGGTACGCATCGGGTTTTGAAACTGTGTTTACCTTGCGGTAATCGGTACAAAATCTGGGGCTCTTATCAGCCTTTTCAACGAGCAAGCATGGTGATGCCCAACTAGAGGATGACGGCTCAGCAATCCCATTGTCAAGCATGTACTTAATCTCTGCATCCATCACTCTGCGCTTTTCCTCTGACACTCTATAAAAACGCTGGCGAACTGCCTTCACGGTACCCACATCTATGTCATGTTTCACCAAATGAGTTTGACTCGGAGTATCACCAAACAGATCAGGAAAACTTCGGATCACCACAGACAATTGAGCACTCTGCTCCTCGGACAAATGTGCCAGCAACGACGGAAGATTTTTCAATGTCTCACTGTTGGATAGTCTTCCGCGCAGCAGCCCGTCATCAGGTGCTGCGACCCCGTCGTCCTCCCCTGCTGAGAACAGACTTCCCACTGCTGCTACAGCAGGACTTATTCCCTGATTGGGTTTCCCTGCGAACTGACAGGTGGGACATGATTTAATATAGTGAGACACATCTTTCTTTAAACGAGGCCAAAAAAAATATTGCAAGATGTAATTATACGTCTTACGAACCCCAAAGTGCCCCAACTGGTCATGCGCTGCTTTAAGGACCTCAACGCGAAATTTCTCAGGAACCACAATCTGAAAAATTGGCTTTCCAACAAAGCATACACCATGTGGTGACCATTTCCTCACCAGGAGACCTTCCTGCAGCAGGTAGCCACTAGCAGCGCTTCTCTCAGCCTCCTTGGAGAGAACAGCGTCAAACATCTGGCTCAGAGAAGAATCAGCTTTCTGCTCTGTTCCTAGAACACTGCGAGAAACAGACAAACAATGAATCAGGGACATTAACAACCTCAATCTCATTCACCTCTTCTCCTTGCTCAGGCTCCTGCTGTGCCTGACTCATGGCCCGTGTCACAGCACAAGCTGTAAACACCTCAGGGAAACGCTGCGCATTCTCACCCAAGTTACCAGTTACAATAATAGGTGAAGATGACACAATCGGGGGTGGTGGACCACCGGCCCACACTCGGCTGCCAGCGAGACTGTCCTCCATTTTCAACACTGCCGCTTTAACAGTTTGATAGACCCTGCTTTCCGCCACTGACAGCGCCGAATAGGCTTCTTGAGCCTTACCTGTTAACACACACTGTAACAAAAGAGTACAGTCAGAATCAGACCAGCCCCTGCTCTCAGCTACACGCTCGAATAAAGAAAAAAATGTGTCGAGGTCTCGTTCACTGAACTGAGGGACTAACCGCAGACTACTACCAACATCAAATGAAGAACTGGAGCCACCAATGAGGTCACGGGCAGCTCCTCCAGCATGCCAGCTCAGCCTCCGTTCTTCCAGCTCTAGCCTTTTCAGTTCAGTCTCACCCTTCAGCTTCTCTATCGCCAACTTCTCCATCTCTGTGTGCAGGCGCAGCAACTCCTTCCTCTGCTCAAACGTCAGAGTCACATCCTCATAAACAGACACAAAACTGCTCCCCACCGGACCAGCAACCCGTGTTTCAAAAGACCCTTGGTCAGAGAGATTAGCTCTGATAATGTTTTTCATGTTTTCCTTCATTCTCTTATCACCAACATCCAAGTCAAAATGTTCGGCAACACGAATCAATTGCTCACGTGAGAAGCCCTCCAGCAGCTCCTCAGATGGCTCCTTCAAAAATTCTTCCACACTCGCCATTGCTCATCACCACTTTACTCAGTCCACTGCCCATTTGGCCACTAAAAAAACAAAACCTTGCAGCCGATAAGCCCCATGCAGCCCCCCGCAGCCCAAGCGTCACCGTAGCACTGCCCCTCTAACTGCCTAACCAGACTAACTAAAACTCCCCCCCTAATCTTCAGGCGCTAGTTGCGGTGGGTATTTATGCACTTAATACCGTAAACCCGGCGAAGCAACCAGCAATTGGCGACCTCACCTGCAGCCTCGGCCGTGCTCCCGAGCCACTTTCACACCACACTACAACGCCCCTCCCCCTACGAACACCTTTGGGAGTCCGCACTTCAGCCTAACAGGGACAGAAACAATGGTAACTTACAATGGCCGCACCTGCCTGCCGGACCCACTGCCACAAAGAAAAGAGGAGAAAAAAAAATGTCCAACAGGCCCACAATTACCTTGTTACACCAAGCCGCGGCTTTATCCTCGTCAATGCTACTCCCGCAATCAGCTGAACGTTCATTCAACAAACACCGTAACCAGCAACAGCTGTGAGCTGACGTCACGCTACAACCGCCACGGACTTCATTCACAAAACCCACCTGAAAGTCCGCCTACAGGCCACCCCTGAGCTCCAAAGAATGAACTGGGTCAAAAAAAAACCGGACGAGCCCCCACTTGTTACAGTCCGGCTCGGAGACTGCAACCAAGAAATGGGAGAGGAGACGAGATTCCAACGCCAAAGCGATGTTTATTGTAACAAAGGATTTTAAAACATAAGAATGCGGAATAATAAAGACAGCCGGAGGCACAGCCGCGCCGTGGCGTCCCCTCTGACGGCGTGGATGGAGCGGGAGCCAGCGGGAAGTCAGCCAGCGTGGGTATATATGCGCTCCACCGGGCCCAGGTGTAGCGCATCCCGTAATGACGGTCCCACCCCTGCTGAACCTGAAAACAACAGACCAACCAGCAACCAGAAAACACACCAACATCGAAGACGGGGCCGTCACACAGGTTTGAAAATCGTTCAAATCAGGTGTGTTAGAGAAGGGAGAAATCTAAAACATGCAGAACAGGGGCTCTCCAGGACCGGGGTTGGGCACCCCTGGAGTAGGTTAACTAAACTTAAATTGTGTTTAAAAAATAAACACAATTATAGCTGCTGCGCAGCGATGGGTCGGGTCCGGGCTATTTTTGGCATATTTAGGCAATTCTGAGCAACAAACAAGAGAATAGAAAGGCAAGACAGTTGACATTATAATGTTCATTTTGCACCAGTTGAGGCTAAAATCCACAATTTCTGGAACCAAAGACCATTGTCTATCGTACTGAGCTAATGGACAAGTGGCAACTCAGCTGTGGCTTCACAAATTGAGTAAGCCATTCACTGTCGCGCAGGCAGATTTGAAACCACTGTAAAAAAAAAAATCATCATCTACCATGACTCTAAAATTCTGTACATTCGTTTCACAAAGACCACCAGGTATTTTGATGTATTACCATTATCACCCTTTCTGGGGCTTGAACCCAAGTCGTCTGGCACCAAGAACCAGCTCCTAGCCAACAGAGCCAATTGTCTGGAAGTGCAATCAGCAAGGTATGATATCTGTCAACATGGGAATTGAACCTGTGGCAGCATCCTTCAGTTCAAAATAAAACCTGGGCTACATGGCCTAACCATATAACACACTGAAAAGTACACGTAGCAACATTAAACACTAACTTTCCCATTCATTTTCCTTCTTATTTCTCTCTCTTCTTATTCTTCTTCTCTCACATAGAGAATAGTTGCTAATGGTACAAGCAGCCTTTTGATAGCTAGTATTATTACTACTGCTATTAGCAAATGCTGTGAGAGAACGTTCAACAATTTCGGGCACTTTCTAACAAAATATGAACTGTGTCATGCGATAAACGTTCATTTGAAAGTAAATATTATCATATTACAACAACATGGGTGCAAGTGCTGCAAACAGAGTTATGGATGCTGCTCACCTTCTCCATTATCCGGGATGAGATGAGGGAGACCGCAAAACCGCGCCTTCATTTCAATGGTCGGTTCTGTCATATGACTTTCCCAGGGCATATTTCAATGCAATATTTCACTGTAATAATACTGTTGAATGCTGTGAAATCCTTTCATTTTTTTACTGGGTTGCTGTGATACTACAGACCTTGTTGTGATATAACAGGGTTTTTTTGATTGCAGGATTTTACTGTAAAATAAGAGTTAAATGCTGTAAAATCCAAGGATACTGTAGTTTTTACAGTTATTCATTGGGATATTACAGGGGAACTTAATTACAACAAGTTACTGTAAGATAATACTATTAATTATTGTGAAATGCTGGTAATTTCTAACAGTGTAACTGTGAGCCTTTCCCAGTACTGTCCCATTGCTGCTGTCCCAGTGCTCCATGCTGCCACACAGTAAGTTGGCTAGGTGTTTGTGTGTCAGCCAGAGGTCCAATAGCTGATGTGACTGCCTCAAGCTCAGTCCTGTAATTCTGGCCTGTAAAGTAACAGACTTGATAAGACGTTTTTATTGAACAGAGCTTAATTGTCTTCAACGAGACCTTTTATCCACTGTCAGGTAGACTACGCAGAGAACCACTGATCAGCATATCAGCAGATAGCCAGGGTGGTTCTGCAGCTGTTGCAGACGATATGGCTGAAATGCGCTGAAGTTTATAACTAAAACTAAAAACAAACATTAGCTGTGTAGTATTGCTAACCTAATTGCTATTTTAGCATTGCCTGATTTAGCAGTTAGCATCGCCAGCTATTGCTAACTAGCCATCAATAAGTTGCTGCATCATAACTCCCTTTTCAATGACAATGCCTAATACTAACATGCTAGCTTGACATATTTGCCTAGCAACAACAGCCACGTTAGTTGTTTACATTCATTATGATAATGTTAGGTGTTTTCTCACTTGTGAATGTCAGCTAGTGATGTTGTGCTTCTCATCCGAGCGATCTTTCATGTAGTAGTAAGGGCAGTGCGCATTCACGCGTTCGACTGACCTATAAGGCCTTTAAGAAAAAAACGTCATTGACCAAGATATTGGTCAATGACGCCCAATGTTTCCATGGAACGTACCCAGTCGATATCTAGGGTTTGGCATCAGTAGCCCTTTTTGCCTTTTCATTGTGCGAGTACCACTCCTTTCTTATGCACCATCGTCATTGTAAAAGGTACTGAGATGGAAAGGGGTGTCAGAATTGTTACGCCTCTGAGATGGAAAGAGGCGAAACGAGGAGAGCCAGCTTCTTTGTGAATGGAGCAAGCCGGTAAGCCGGGACAGATGCTGACATTTTGAAGATGTTTTATGTGGACGACGCACAACCGGAGGATTTTAAAAGCACAGAACGTTGATTTGAAGAAGATGTTAACGGCCGTCGGGGCTATTGTGTTACACGTCGCAGCCTCTCTGGTTCTGCAGTGCTGGGATGCTTTGTAAAAGCAGACACCGTTTTGGCGTTTGACGCTGCAAACCAAAGTTCTTTATAAACAGGTGGGCGGCATAGGGTGGGCTCTCCTTTCCGTGATTACGGCGGAATCTCTGTGTAAACACGCCTAATGCTCCCTCTTCATCTGTTCACTGTTCAAGTGCTAAGACAACGTGGTAAAATAGCATTTATTTTTCTTTTACCCTAATCTCTGGACTGGAGCTTAGGGATCAAATTGGATGATTTAATATGAATCCACTGTACTTTTTTCCCCTACATTTTCTACTGTTACCTACTTGGATACCTTACCTGAGATATTTTGACTTTTTGACCCCAGGAAATACATGAGGAAATAGAAGTGACTTAAGATTTAATTAAAGAAGTCCCTTATTTACTGCATGTGTCACTAAAGCTCTCCACGGAGAAAAATAATTACTTTAGGTATGTTGCTGGATGATACCAACTAATCATATTCAAAGCATGGCAGAATCGACACTTTATGACATGATAACCCAATAATCCTGCATGGTGGCTAACACATTTTGAAGTGAGTGGGCCAGAGTGGTCTCCACAGGACTGCCACTACAGATGGCTCATTAGACTAGCGTTTGATAACCCCCCCCCCCACACACACACACACACACACACACATACACACTCTACACTCTTCCTCTGTCCACTGTCCCTCCACCCCTTCATTACTCTTTCATCAGTCTAACACTCTACCAGCTGCTCACATCTAACAACCCCCAGAGTTCAGACACAAGCAAGAAAGAGAGAGTGTGAAACATATTGCACTATCACAACTGCAACTAAACAGTTCATAGCACACTTTTCTTAAACTATGCCCATACATACAATTTTAAACCCTCTCCTGACAATAAGGAGCCAGTTGCACCAGCTGGTCAAGCTCAGAAATATGGGGTGCCATTTGTAAGGTGGCTCACATTGAAATCAACCACAACATGTTGCCACATTTAGCTTCAATCAACAGTTTTCAAGTAACTTTTTACCACATTTACAGCAATATGTGGTAAATATGCAATATTGCAATATTAAATATTTAGTTTCACCAAGCACATTTAGATTTAAATTTAGATTGAGACCTAGATTTAACATTTAATATATTCAGCTTTGACATTATATTTTTAAGTTAACACATGGCTGTTATTTTGTTTCTTTTGTTGGAAGCCCAAGGATAAACGGGAGAACTCTTCAGTTCACAAATATAGTATTTATTCAGGTCACAGGTAAAGTATGGCAGCGCTGGGCCCAGAATGGCAGAGGTCCAGCAGGATCTCAGTCAGAGCAAGCCCCGCAAGTCTGTTATCTCTGACGTGAACTTACGGAAATGTAATATGAAACATGTGTGAGTGTTGTCCTTCAGACATGTATCTATTATAGCAAACCTAACTGTCAGATAAAAGAGGGCCTTGAAGATTCAACGGGTTCCTGCGTATCAGGTTAAATGTCACACTGTTCTAATGAGGACAACCAGTGATTTATATGAGTTCAGTGAAAAAGTACAAGTCTAAAGTGAACAAAGAGCCAATTCTAACACCACACTGCCTCATTGCTTCTGTAACAACCACCATAATGTAAGCCGTAAGCCCACACACACACACACACACTATATTTTACAATGCTGCAGTATAAGCACTTGAGAGGGAACTGAAACTGGAACTGTGCAAAATGTCAACAAAACTGAAAGATGGGTTCTCTTTTCATGCATGAGTGAGATGTAGCCACAATGTTGAATCATGACTAAACTCTGGAAATTCTATCCTCAAGAGGAAAAACATGTTTGAAAAAAAAGAAAAACACAAGCGAGGGCAAATGAGACAAGATCAAAGGTGTTTATAAAGGAGGCAAATCCTAGGAAATGCCCATCAATATTTAAGGATGAAGTACCGGCTGTCTCACTGATGGGGAGAAAGAGAGCGAGGAAAGGGAGACGGAATAGTAAATAGCATCTCTAAATGTGGTTTCAACCTCTTTATCATACGTTGAATTTTTTTTATCACAGCTGTAGCAATTAGTCAGGGGTCATAATCCCCTTTCTTCTCTTCTCTCTGAGGAACATCAAATAGGCAAACAGGATATTTAGAGAGGAGTCTTTACTCTCACTTCTAATTAAGTGTTACAAAACACTTTATTCACTTTGAACTTGTGATGCACTTACAAATATGTGGGACTGAGACTCAAGGAACTTTTCCCACAAAGCTGTGAAGAGAAAATTGCATTAAAATCTACTTCATGAAGTGTTATGCTGTGGTAAAACACAACCCCAAACTGTGCACAGATGGAAAGGGAGGAACCATGCGTGGCAGAGCGCTGGGAACGCCGGTGTCACCGGAGGGTGATATTTCTAGGTGATTTCCGTATGAATGCCCCTACCGGGTTACATCATCCTGCAAGCGAAGCCCTACAGAGAATATAACCACATAAAGTTGATGCCACTTCACATGTACAGGCTTATGTTTACAGTTATGTTTGCTTTGCAGTTAAACTCCTCCCTTCCTCACTGATTTCTATTGACTTTAACCACAAGGGACATCTTGTTTCTACCAATTAATAATCATTGGCAAAATAGTCAATGTCACTATCCTCTCCAGCTCTCACCTCTTCATTATTTTTACATTACAGAGCCAAAAATAGAAAGCAGGAGGAGCCCAAACTCAAAGCCCCACTGACAGAAGGAACCAGTGAGCAAGGAGTGAAAGCTTCATTTTCTCTGCTTTTGAATCAGACTTACCTCATCCATCACTAGTCACGTAGCAGTGAGAGAATAGACTGGAAAGTGTGGAGCCTCTGCAACTCCCTCTATTCCCATCTCTGAAAATGAGAGAACCAATATTGGCCGCATTTCCAGGATTCGATCATTCTTAAGGACTTAAGAAGACTCTTCAGAAGGGTTCTGCTAAGAAGGAGCGCTAAGATACGGGTGTTTCCCAGACGTGTTCTTAACTGCCTTCTTAGGAGAACCTTAAGATCAAGCCAAAGAAGCTTCTTAAGAAGCTCTTAGTGGGAGCTGTCCACCACGGTTGTGCTGAAACTGAATCAATGGATGCCAGGCAAATCGATCACCCACCTCTTTATCAGCGCATATGTCACACACAGTGCCCCGTGGTCCCCCCACACAGGTGCAATTAGGCTACGCATGTATCGTGTTTATCGTGTGTGTGTGTGTGTGTGTGTGTGTGTGTGTGTGTGTGCCAACAGGGGCCCGTTTCACAAAGCAGGTTCAACAAACTCTGAACCTAACCCTGAACTCTGAGTTGACCAACTCTGAGATGGGCAACTCTGAGTTTTCGGTTTCAGAACAGCGGTTTTGAATTAGTTCAGTCAACTCTGAGTATGTAAACTCTGAGTTACGCACGTGCCTGCCGACTCTATAAAGCCATCATCAATGGAGCTCCGATACTACGATTCACCATGGCAACGGGGAGAGCGTTATTAAATATTACTGAGTGTTTATGTAGAAAACGAGCTCATCCTTAGAAAGTGGAGCAACATAACTGCAGCAAAGTAGCAATAGTTGGCGTGGCAGACAATTACGGCCCGATCTAATGTGTATAACTGAATGAAACAGTCTATTGATCTAAAGGTAATAAGTCTTTATTTTCAACCTTGCAGAGCGGCACTGTGGTGTAATGGTTAGCAATGCCGCCCACAGTGCAGGGGAACGGGGTTCAACTCCCGTAGTTCATAAGGCAGTTCTTTGAATGAATTATCATTTTCATTGGGTGCAATCCCCCCATGCCCAGAAAGAAAGTGGCGTCAGTTGAAAGCAGAAGAATATTGCGCAAATACGTTGACTAAGGCATATGATTTTAATCATATTTCACACATTAAACAGTAAATATAAGCAGGTATGTCAACATAGAAATGTACTTAAACATTTCATAAATCTCCGGTTCGCAAAAACGCTAGCTCCGCAAAGAATCTGGTTGCGGATTATGTCCACGATATGAAAATGTCGGAAAATATTGTTAAGATAATATCTAATGTGATTGGAAGGAAAGGCAATCAAAATTCTCCCCCGATGCAAAGCTGCTAGAATCACTTTTATTTCCATATCAATTAGGTTAACGATGAAAGGACGGCAAATTTTTTCAGAGGTGGTTCAGATTCCGGAAAAAGGCGGAGACATGTAGGGAGAAACTCACGGTTTGTGGAAGCCAACCTGCTAGCGAGCAGGTTAGGTTCACGGAGTATGTTACCCGGGTAACTGACTCAGATTTATGCTGAACTGGCTTTGTGAAACCGAAAAACCAGAGTTTCCCTCATCTCAGGGTTAACTAACTCAAGGTTTTCACTAAACCTTCTTTGTGAAACGGACCCCAGGAGTATCCAAGTAGTAATCAAGCCCATTAGCGCATATATACCCCCGTGGATATAGGCACACACATGTGAGAATGGAATGAGGGTGCCATTCACCACACCGATCACCCGGGGGATCCCAGCCATTGCGTGGAACCCTTGGTGGACCTGGCGGACCTCGTCCCGTGTGGTGGGCATCTTTATGTGGGTTCGGGCATGGCGCAGGAGGATCGGTGTCACACCTGCCACACTCCGTGACACCAATGCCTTGCCATGCCGTCCCCCACCACCTTCAGGAAGCTCCCCACTGCGTAAAATCGCAGCGCAGCCAGGAGCTGCACCTCCGGGCTGAGGGCAAAATTGCAGCGTGTTGCTCTCTGGATGTGTGTAGACACTAGAGTGATCAGCCGTTGGATCTCCACACAGGGCAGCAGGTACTTTGTCTGGACAGCCCGGTCTGACAGCACGTCCAGTGGCGAGAAGTGTTGATGCACGTAAGCATTTATTTAAACTGTCTGGCGTCGCGCACTGCGACGCTGTTGGTTCGCAGCGAGATTGTGCTGTATTGCAGCCACGGTTTCTCACACGCGCGGACTTTGGCAACGCCTTTGTATAGAGTAGCAGGTGGAGCCTCTCTGGATGAGGTTCAGCTGAGTTCAATTACATCTGTTTCCTTGATATCTGTGAAATGCCACAGGGTTGTTGATGTGTTTTTATGTGTAGTAGGCCTACTATAAACTCATATATGCAGATGTGTGTGGAAAACTTAAACGTGTAATTCAATGAAAAGTTTTTTTTTTATTTTTTTTTTTAGCGCATTACAACATTGAGCATTGTTTGTTTATTATTTCGAAAAGTGGAGAATATAAATTTCCCTGACGCGGCTTGATCACTGAGCATTTCGTCGCTAAGAAGGCTGTTAAGAGTGGGTCAGCTCGATCTTACGTTTCCTTCTTAGTGAAAGATCTTCTTAGGCTAAGAGCGACTCTGGGAAACACATCCTTCTTTCACAGCGTTCTTAAGAGCGCTCCAAAGACGATCTTAGCATTTAAGAGCTTCTTAACGAATCTGGGAAACGCGGCCATTATCTAGTTTACCTAACTTTATGTTATGTCAACTTCATTATACATTTATATTTGAGTCAACTTTCATAATTTAGTTCTGCTTAAGATAAATATTTAAACATGTTTAGTAATTCTCTTTCAACTTTATTTTAGATTATGCTTAAATATCTCATCTCTATAGATTATTGGTTGTTCCAAAAGAAACCAAATCAATTCCAGTTCGTCAAAGATTTAATTAACCAGATGAGCAGGGTAGTAAGTAAAACACGTTTTGTCCCCAAAAACCGCACAATCTTATGGGTAAAACATCTCTTTCGAATGTTCTCAAAAATCAAAATGAGTACTCTCTACTTATTACTTCTGTCGCCGTCTTTCATAACATGAAAAAATATAAGAAAAGATTATGCACACCCAAACAGGTCAAAAATACTTTCCAGGAATAACCTCAAACCCTTGTCAACAGAAAAGTTTATGACTAATTAACACATCATGAAAAAGGTCTTACATTTTTGCAACTGAGAATGTCAGTGACCATTGCAATACTGGAACAGAACTTAAAAGAAAACAGTCTCAGTCTCAGTGTAGTATCTACAGAGCTTTACGAAGCAGTCTATTCCTCAGTCCATGAACCCTTGCAGAGCAGTGCTCACCGCCGATGTTCATGAGAACCTTTTGAATAACTTCAAAGGTATATTGCAGCTCCTTCGGGTAGTCAATGTTCAGTGCATATAGCAGACCCATTAACATAGCTACTGCATGCGAGTAGTCCTTGATGCCATGCAGAATGATCTGTTCCTCCAGGACCACCAATACGTCAAGAAGATCCTCTCCTTCTTTTACTAGGACAATGCCGATATTTATTCCCCTATTCATTCCCCTAGTCATGCTGTCCTCCATGTCTGTGGGCTTCACAAAGAAAGGAAAAAATATTTTAGTATAATATAAGTCTATGAGAAACAAGAACATGTTGTTCATGTTATGGCGTATATATATATATATATATATATATATATATATATATATATATATACATATACACACACACACACACACACACACACACACACACATATATATCCAATATACGTACATGTATTGGCATAAAAACATTTACAGCCAGCAACAGAGTGTAATGAATTCATTCAGTAACAATAACTACGCTTACCTCTGCAGTCTTGAGGAACTTTGAAGGATCTTCACGGAGGAAATACGGCAGGCCCCTCAGAATGATGGCCCTTCTTGTTGGGTTGGAATTCTGTTAAAAGACAGAATACACCATTAAAGCCACTAGCCACTCAAGTAGATGTGGCCATGAGGACACCTCACTTTAATAACAATCTTTGGATCAACTAAGTTCATTTCATTTAACAAGCAACAGTTTGTTCACTCTCTCAAAATGGTGCTCTGAATGAAAGTATATGAATGAGTGACAGAGTGAGACAATGAGGGAGAGATAAATTGTGCAAGGAACAGTAAGAGTGTGTGTGTGTGTGAGTTAATGAAGTTGCTGCTGATAACAATGCTACTATGTTAGCAAGTTGTACAAGTTGAAAATCACCACTGACATGTTCTTCATACATGCTGAGAAGAAAAACACATTACATCTTACATGCTGGGATTTCTAGTGTAATGATATCACCTGCGGCATCAGCCAAATTATAAATCAATGTTATTAAACTTGAGAGTGAGTATTGACCAAACAGTATCTTTGACTGATACATTTTTTGCATCCCTGAGCAAATATACTTACATCCTCCTCAAGCATGCTTAGGACATTTTTCAGGTCTGGACAGCTGCTGGCCCTGTAGAGCTGAAGTAGTCGAGGCAAATGCTGTTCCAACCCACAAATGAGGACCCTCTCAAGTCAGCTGAAGTGATTTGAGTGAATTCAGCTTCGATCTAAAAAAACAGAAGACACAAGCTTTTTTCAGCTCAATACAAAGGGCAAATGACAGTTTCCTTATTTCTCAAATGTATGCCAATCTGGGTTTCGTGCAGGCCACAGCTGTGAGACTGCGACGCTCAAAGTACTTAATGACATCATCAGTGCTCTGGACTCCAAGCAATACTGTGTGGCCGTCTTCATCGACCTGGCTAAGGCCTTTGACAACGTTGTACATAAACAGCTTTTGGTTCGCCTTAACTCCATCGGTGCTTCAAACAGCTCGTTAGCCTGGTTCGAGAACTATCTCACTGGACGCACCCAAAATCTGTGAAATCTGACTGAAATCTGACTGTATTTCTTCACAACCCCTGTCTATCTTAAATGGTGTTCCACAGGGCTCAATCTTAGCCCCAGTCCTATTCTCAATTTACATAAATGATATAGTTAAATCAGCTGCCAACTCATCTATTCACTTGTATGCCGACGACACAGTGCTCTATGCCACCGGCCCCTCCCATGCAATCGCCCTGGAAACACTCCAACAGAGCTTCCAAGCCGTACAGTCTGGTTTCTCGGCCCTCGGCCTATCCATAAACTCCAGGAAAACCAAGGTCATGTGGTTTGGTCGTAAGCACGCTGTCCAAGATGGTACCATTCTGGCCGCTGACGGCCATAAACTTGACCTGGTATCCTCTTATAAATATCTGGGAGTCTGGATAGATAGCAGCCTGTCATTCACTGAGCACTTATCCTCTCTGCAGTCAAAAGTGAAAGCCAGACTCAGCTTTCTTTACCGTAACCGCTCCTCGTTCACTGCCACTGCCAAACGCTCCCTGGTCCAGCTTACTGTACTTCCACTTTTTGATTACGGTGACGTCATATATAGATCTGCCTGCAAAGGAGCACTTGAACGGCTCAACGTTCTATACCACTCCGCCATTCGATTTGCTACCAACGCCCCATACAGGACCCATCACTGTGACCTCTACACCCTGGCAAACTGGCCCCCCCTGGAAACCAGGCGCAACATTCACTGGCTGATGCTGGTATTCAAAACCCTCCTAGGTCTTACTCCTCCCTACCTAACCCAGCTTCTGCATCTGCGCCCTCCCCCTATACACAACACCCGTTCTGCCCCTCTCATCCTGTTAAATGCCCCAAGGGCGCACTCTTCCCTGGGCCGCTCCTCCTTTCAGGTTGCTGCCGCCGACAGCTGGAATCATCTCCTAAAATCTTTACAGTTACAAACTCTTACTTCTGTCAACTCCTTCAAACACGTCATAACTAAATCCATAAAGTATACCTGCAGCTGTCCCAGCCAAAGCTCTCTCTGATCCTGTCACCTCACTAATCTTACTAACACCGTCTGTTACTGTTGTTGTTTTGTTACTGTCTCATCTATGGTTGTCTAGTATCACTGTTTTTACTTTTAGTGTCTCTGTCCTTACATAACTTGTTGTATATCACTGTACGTCAAACTAACTGTCATTCTGTGGTATGTCATTGTATTATGTTGGCTTATTGTCTTTATTCTTTCTTCTTTTGTGTCACTGTTGTTGTATGTGTTTTATTGTCTATTTTTTTTAATGTTACTCCCATTCTCCCTTCCCCTTAGGAGGTCTTTCACCTCCTACCAGGCCATTGCCTTAATAAGAATGTATTCTTAGCAATTCTTGCCTGGTAAAATAAAGGTTTACTACATGACGAAAAGTATAGTTTAACGTCTGCAGGTTCTTCAAAGTCACATAAATGGCATCAAATTCTCAAGTTCACCGGTTCACTGCTTCTAAATCCATGTTGTCTCACATGTGTTTGGAGAGGCTTTTGTGATGAGAAATAGCACACACAATCACTGTAGATGCAGGGGAGAACTAATCTCCTTCCATAGTGACCATGACTGGATCTGTAGTGTTCAAGGATTCTTCTACGATTTCTTGTGACGTACGTGCAAAACTTACATATCCATCTCATTCATCAATGAGGCAAGGACCTAAAAGATAAAATGTCATGTCAGTATAATGGCAAGAGTTACAATACGCCCTACAACCGCAACACAATAAATTTACAAACAGTGCATGCGGGTAACAATCCTAATTAATATGGTTAAATGACAGTTTGTATGTGTCAACATTCCATTACAATCCTCATCACTCAAAACCTGATGCTTGATGCAAATTGTAAGATGTCTGGAATTTCATATACATAGCTGCTTGTGCTACTCTTTCTCTCTGTATATATATATATTTTAAGGTCCGACTCCTTGCATGCCTTGTAAGGTGAGCATAATCCATAGATATATACACTTATATAACGCATACATTATGATATTTAACATATCATATTTTTCATGATGTAGAGGCATTGAGGCGCTCTTATTTGGTTGTGAACTTTGAGAGATTTATTTCAGAGAGATGGGCGCGTGTTGTCAACCCTGCGAGATGGGCGCGTGTTGTCAACCCTGCATAATGTTTGTTTTGCCCTATTCAATTGCCATTTTGTAATCCCTACCCGAATTCTGAACGTTAGCAGACTGCTGTAAAATGAACAAAGTGACGGTAACATTGTGGCTCAGCAGGAGAGTTTTGTGTGATGTAAGATTCTAAAGTTCCCCATTATATTCTCCAGAACGTTTGTTCTGCAGCTTTCTGATCACACTGGTGTGACGGCACCTGCTGAAGGGTGTTTATAGCCGATATCACTTGATTGCGTATTGCTGTTGTTGCCTATTCCCAGCCCTTTAAACAATATTTCCATCATGTAGCCATAGCATTAATTCATTTTACTTCAGTCACAGGCACGAGTGAAATTGGATACCCTGTTCAACAACAGGAGAAATGCTGCCAAATCTGGCTGGGAATAAGTAGCCTATATGTGGCTCAACATTTGCTTCTTTTGTCTGCAATGGTCATGGCAATTAAAATAATTCTGTCCTAAAGACAGGTGGTGAAAGAAATGGGCAAGGAGGGCCAGATCACTCCCATTCAGGCCTCCAAGAAGTGGGACAACTTGAAGACCAAATATAAGGTAAATCAAATTGTATGGCTTGCCACTATGTGTTGGGTACTTTTTTTGGTAAACATTAGATGTGACTGCAATTACCATGACCCCTTATGTTTCACAACTAACTGGTTTTCACTATTGCTCACTGTATTCTGCGCCACCTGCCTTTTTGAGTAAGTGTTTTTTTTTTTCAATAACATTTTGTCATCAATGGTGTTAATAGGAGTTGAAGAATCCCCCAACCGGCACAGGCACTGACCAGGGTGAGGCAACAGCAGAAACTTGGCCATGGTTTGATGCCATGCATGAGGTGCTTGGGGAAAGGCCATCCATTCAGCCTCCCACCATCCATTCAGCCTCCCACCCTTGTTGCCTCATGCTCAATGCCTGACCATGGCCATCTGACATGACTGAGAGTGAGGAGGAGTCCCAGCCATCAACCAGTGCCACCACTTCCCAGCCTCCCACGACAGGGTTCCCGCGGGGTCTTGAAAAGTCTTAAAAGCATTGAATTTATGAATTTGGGAATAATACCTTAAAAAGACTTGAAAAAGTCTTGAATTTGAATAACTATGTCTTAAATTTTGTACTGTATGTACTTCTCCGTATCGCATTTCTCGTCAAAAGCTTAATTTGTCAACCACTTATTTTGATCAAATAATGTAAATAAAGAGCGGCGGAACCATCGGCTGTATGGGCGGAACCAATAAATCAAGCGTAGCGTTAGTTCTGGCAGGCCACGACGTCAAGCTCTAAATCAGCAGCAACAGCGTAGCTGTCAAAACCGAGGAGATCAGCTGACGGCTCAGCTGACTCCCCGTGCTCGCTTCCTATTGGGAAATTGCATTCAGAGCGCGCTATTTAAACTGCTCTAGCTTGACCTCCCTCGTTGCTTCCTCTGCCGGCGTTTGCAAGACGAGCTCCCGCTCGAAGAGAATTTGCTATTCACGTTCGTACTCACCCTGCTGCTGCTGATGTCGTCGCTCTCCGTCCATGATGAGGACCCGCGGCAATATGACGGTACGGAGCCTCAGCAAAACCACGAAACAGAGGAAGCCGACGAATCTACGACGATGAGAGGGCTCCATCTCTCCGTCGAAGCTCTCGCCCGGCAGGCAAGGTAACGCCACAGATGTCCCATTGCTCGATGACTGGCCGATTCCAAAGCCGCTGGAGTTTCTGTTTGCCAACGATGTTACCACTTCGGTCGGAGGGTCACACCAGGAACTGTTAGCTTTATTTTAAATTTCGCTGGGTCTCAACCCCCACTCGCCGATCAGCTCCTGTCTCCGCTCCTCGGAAAGCTTCAGCAAAGCAAACACAGCTCCCGGAACTCAGCATTCACTCCGACTCCAGCTGCTTGTGGTAGTGATGGGCAAAGGGAAGCTTCGAAACAGTTCGAAGCGATGTTTCAGTATGTGTTGAAGCCTTGAAACGAATACGAAACCTGACTCTACAGTGGCATCTCGTGGCCACTTCTGTGAACTACATGCTCGCGCCAAAGAAAACTCCTAATTATGTGCCACTATGAAATGAGCCAGTCTTAGGTTTCCTTAATTTAAGTAGAATACAGGTTGAATTAAAGAAACATTATTAAAAATAAATAAATGACACATTGTTATATGAATACAATAATCAAAGATTTTTATGAGTCTGTTTCTTTTTTTTTTTGGATAACACTTCCCCTGCTTTTGAAAAAATCCTTTGACAGGGTACACTTGACACTTAAAAATGTCTTAGTCAGTTGGTACAAATTAAGGAAGACAGCACGTCGCTCTTGCCAGTATTTCAAAGGATCTGCCCGTCTTGGAATAGCCGTTTCGATACATAGAGGCGTTCCTTCAATCACTGAACTACAGTCACGTGACATGCGCGTTTCAGAACCGCTTTTCGGCACATCGTTTCGAAACGTTTCGATCCGGGACTTCAGAGAAGCGTCGACACGCCCGTTTCGGAAGTCACATCACTACCTTGTGGTGAAATGCTTTGCCTTTATTTTGGTCGCTAATCTCATGGCTTGATCCAAAGTTCTGTGCATTGTGTTGTGAGTAGGCCTATTTATATTATGTGAGGTCTGGTTAATGCAAACATAGGATGATAATACATCCATCCATCCATCCATCCATTTTCTTCCGCTTATCCGGGACCGGGTCGCGGGGGCAGCTGCCTGAGCATGATAATACAAATATACTGAAAAAGAAAACACGTCGCCTTGCGTGTGCGTGTACATGTGTGTATATATGTGTATATATAGCCATATAGCAGGGGTACTCAAATACAAATCCTCAAGGGCCACAAAGAGGTTTTTCAATGACTCAAAGGTCCATTTATTGAGGTCGGTCAGGCCACATGTGATATACTGTATTTAGTGCATTTCTTTTGTTGTTCTTACCTCTGAATTTTGAGGATATGTTTCTTCAAAATGCGTATGCTTTTGTCTCATAATGCCGTTTCAAATTGGAAATCTTCATCACAGATCTCCTGGCATATTAAGCACATGGGTCTTGTGCTGGTTGGAGGAAGAATGAATGCAAACTTATCAGTCCATTCGTCTTTAAATTGGCGATTTTTTTTCACTGTCCACCTTTCTTTAGGCAGAGAACTTGGAACACGCCATTTTCATGTAATCTTTTTTCCCGTCTATGCTATCTATCTATGCTCCTACTGGCAAAGTGGCAATATGCGAACCGCTTCAAAAACGAAAGTGAAACTTAAAAATGCGCTCGCAGCGCGACCCAATACAGGCTGTCTGTGTATCGTTGGCATGGAGACAAGTCCCGATACACGCGTTGACCCAACCAAAACACATACTGAAAAAATAATAGTTCCGGGGCCACAAATAGGTGGCCGGCAGGCCGGATGCGGCCTGGGGGCTGCCTATTGAGTACCGCTGCATATAGCCTATCCTTGAGTCACGTTGACTCTGCTGTCAGACTCGACGGCGTTCGGCTACAGTCTCTTAGAGCCCGCCCCCTCAGACACCTGCAGCTCTCGTCGGCGTGATAAGTCAAGTCAAGCCAAGACCATCCTGAACAAGCCTAATGATAAGCGTGTGGTAGATTGTGGTGATGTGTCCGTGATGTTAAAAGATAGCCTAATGATCCTAGACTTGGAAAGACTCTGACACTAGCAGGATTCTCCGTTGTTATGGCGTATACAGAGATGTAATCTGCGAAGTCTATCCATCCCGTCCAGCCGAACTGGATCTTTCCATCATTGCCGATCTTGCCATGTCATACGGGGGAACTCTGTTCTATGAATACCACAAATCATTCTCTGCCAGGGCTGCCATTTTCATTCAGAGGTTAACCAAAGACTGGACTGGTCTGTGGTCGACCTGGCTCTAATCAGCAGGCACTGCACTGGCCGCTAAGCTCTTTCTTGCACCATTCGCAGTTCTTTCTCACACCATGCAAGCTGTGTCCCAAACCCGTGGCTATAGCCTAGTCCATCCGCCGGCAGGCCCAAAAGCCGATGAGGATAAGGTGACATCTTTTTGGACTCCAATGTTCCACAAATCCATAAAAACGTATGCAATTTGTCAACTGTAACTATATTCATGCTTGCAGCTATTGCGGGGACGGGCATCCAAAATCAGTGAGTCCCAGACGAACCCGCCTCGTGAGGAAGGAAAAGAGATAATAAAACATCCGTTAAATAATCGTAAGCTGCAAAAAAAAAAAAAAAAAAAAAAATATGAAGCAGCTGTTACTTTATCAACAAAGGGTGCTCCCCATACCATTAATTAACAGATTTATAAGACGCCTTACTTGGGCATCCTTGCTGGGGATCTTCATCATCTAGCAGCTCACATTCCAGGCCGCATGTGCTTTTTGGTTCACCGTTTTGAGTCCCGCAAATGCAGCCGTCCTCCATCAAAGGCCTCCTCGCAGGTGTCCAGTTCCACCTGCGCTGCTCGGATCCATCCGCCAACAGCTTGCTAGAGAATCCATCCATTAAGCTCCTGCTCAACGGCTTCAAGAGAGGAACCCAAGGCAAGAAATTCGTCTCCCTTTCACCCCACTCCACCTTTTCACAAATCAATCACCCACCATGGAACGGGTGCTTTGGTTCATAGGCTCACTGTTAGAAACAGCCTTATGGGTTTTAATAGAGATACTTGGATCAGATATCAGCTCCGATATCGACTAATTAGCTGGATATCAGATGAATGAGGCCGATCCAGCATTCCGATCCAGCCATTTCATTTTTATTAACATCCTACACAGCTATACAGTGACAGCGATCTAGTCGCTTCAATTCTGTTTGCTATGCTGGTTATGTCATCACGCAGAGCACGCTGGCAGCAGTGATGAGTACACAGAGCAACACGGAGCAAGCACCGGTTCATTAAGCCTTTGTCCGTCGGGTTTCAGGCAGCTACTACATTTCATATTACATTTTAAAATATCTGTTTACAGTGCACTTTACATGGTACAAGTGTTATTTATAAATAATATTAAGTACATTTATATCTGTGGCAATGCCACATGATCGAAACTGGATTGGTGCATCTCTAGTCTCTAAGGTGTGGAGAATTCACCACACGCTCACGATCTTCAACCCCTCCCAAGACCTCACCATAGGCCATGTAACTCTCCACAGTCATTACCTTTGTGTTCCTGAAACATTCCAAAACTGATAGAGACAGAAGCGGAATATCTGTTCCTATTTCCCAAACTAACTCTGATTTTTGTCCATTGTCTTCCATGGCCCGCTATCTGGGAGCCGTGCTCCAGCCAGCCCACAGGAGCCGCTGTTCATCACGGAGGGAGGAGAACCCCTGTCACAAGCCTGGTTCACCTCTTGCCTCCGCCTCCTCTGCAAATTCTGCGGCCTCCTTCCAGAACGCTGCATGGCTCATTCGTTCCGCTTTGGAGCAGCAACCACAGCAGCAATGTGCCCAACCTAAAACCCATGGGCACATGGTCCTCACCTGCTTATGAACGTTATCTGCGCCATCCTAGATGCTCAAGCCATGAGCCGAATATTGGAAGTACATAAGTATAATTAAAATATTATTATTCACCAAGCTGAGGGGTAACTGATCGGCCTATCTCCTATTTAAATAGGCTACATTTATTTTTAACTCAGCCTCCTGACATCTCTTGTAGCAAGAGGGTCAGGGAATTGCCGGTGTGGTTGTTTTGGGGGCCTTTTCTTTGCTGCTGCGCTCCCGGCCTGGCTGTGCCTGCTGCCACGGACTACTACTTGATACATGCTTCTGTTAATGCCACCACTACTGTTAATGCTACTACTACTATACTACCAACACCAAATGCAGTTGGAACCCAAGGGCCTGGGCTGCACGAGATTTCTGCCTAAAAGCCTATTAAGGCCGTTTTTTCTCGCCACTGTCTCTGTAAAGCTTGCCCCTGGGTGATGTTGGGACTTTGAAATTGTGGTGACTCTTGAAATTTTGAGCGTATTCTAGTCCTGCTCAATATTAAGTGTCCGGAGATGACCTCTGTTGTTTGACAATATAAAATTGAATTGAATTGAATTCATCATGTAAGGTGACCTGGGGTGTTTGGAAGGCGCCAACAAATAAATGTATTATTATCATTATTATTATTATTATTATTATTATTATTATTATTATTATTAATAATAATATATTATGCCGTTCATGATAACTCATGAAGGGCAGGAAGGTGCTCTTCCTGCCTCAGGCTTTCCACGCAAGCGTGTGGAAGAGCAGATAGGATACGTCTGTCTCCTCTTTATTCATCAAGCTGAGGGGCAACGGATCTGCTAATCTCCTACCTAAATAGGCTACATTTATTTATTTTTTTTGCTCCAAGTCTTTTTATTTATATTTGTGCATTGAAAGATGATGTACAAAGTACATAGATTCAAGAGGATATATGATCAGGAATTACACAGATATAAACAACATGAACAACAACACCCCCCCCCCCCCCATCCCTGCAACAGAAATACTGTACTGGTGTACAACCATTTGCATTGTAAAAATGATACAAATTGAATAAAATAAGAGAAAATAAATAATAATTAATTCAGACAGAACAGCGTGTTAAATAAGTGTCAGAGAAGGAGAGAAAGTAAAAATAAATAAATAAATGAATAAATAAATAAATAAATTGAAAAAAAAAAAAATTAAATCAACAAGTGGTTGACAGCGATCCTCATGGGTTTCAGATTATACATAATACAGGATTAATTGCACATTTTATACACAGAGCACCAACATCAATGACATTTTATTTCTCTAAATAACTGAGAAAAGGTTTCCATGTAGCATAACATTTTTGAATACACCCTCTTGTAGAATAACAAATCTTCTCTAGTAACAAATAGTGTAGGAGATCATTGATCCACATCTTAAAGGTTGGGGGAAATTTCTCCTTCCACTTAAGAACTATTAATCGCCTAGCTATAAGAGATGCAAAGGCTATCATATTCTGTGCCCGGCGGTTCAGGTGAGTGTCTTGAGGGGTTATTCCAAATATGGCAGTAATTGCAGAAGATTCAATAGGTAATTGTAAAACATTTGATAAAGTTTTAAATATTGACTGCCAGAAATTGCCTAATTTTGAACAAGACCAGAACATATGCAAAAGGGTGGCTGGTGCTTGCCTGCATCGATCGCAAATGGGGTCGATACTAGGTGTAAACTTTGCTAGTCTCACTTTTGACCAATGAAGGCGATGCATGACCTTGAATTGGATAACTGTGTGTCGTCGGCAGATGGAAGAGGAATGTATTCTATCTAAAGCTTTTTCCCACATCTTCTCAGAAAGTTCAAGCCCCAAATCATTCTCCCATTGAGTCTTTAATGATGTCAAAGGCTTCAAATTGTATGTATTTAGTAAGGAATATATCTTCCCAATATTTCCTTTGGAGCCTGAATCAAGCTTCAGAATGGAATTTAGGAGAGTATTAGGTGGTTGAGATGGGAATTGAGTAAATTATGTAGAAACGAAGCTACGGAGCTGCAAAAATCTAAAAAGATGAGAGTTTGGGATGTTAAACTTAAGCCTCAGTTGTTCAAAAGATGCAAAGATATTGACAAATAGATTCTCTATTGTGGTGACTCCTCTATTGGCCCATTCACGAAAAGTACTGTCTATGATTGAAGGCAAGAACTGGTGTTTTTTTGCTATAGGAGCACAGGTCGGCAGATCCTTGAGAGAAAAACTTCGTCTGAACTGTGTCAGAATTTTGAAAGACTTGATTTGAGCATAGAAGTGAGTGTAAGGAAGTATGTGGACAGGAGGAGTTTTCCATTTGTAACCACTCAGGATTATCACCAGATGGAGAGCCCTTCCAAAACAGTATAGATCTAATATTGGCAGCCCAGTAATATAACTGGAAGTTAGGAAGGGATAGTCCTCCATACTCGCGACGCCGTTGTAAAATCCCTTTCCGTATTCGGGGGGTTTTCTTGTTCCATATGAATCCCGACACTAAATTGTCCACCGACATAAAAAAGGATTTAGACAGATGTAGGGGAATACATTGGAAAACGTATAGGAATTTAGGCAAGACATTCATTTTAATTATGTTAATTCTGCCTCCTAGTGACAGGGGGAGTAAACTCCAGCGTTCCATATCTCGCTTGAGGTTAGTCAGTAGTGGTGAAAAGTTAGCTTTAAATAGGTCTTTAAAGACATGCGTTATCCAGATTCCTAAATATTAAAATTTTTGGGGACTGACCTTAAATGGGAATAAACCAAAATCGATTTGCTTAGCTGCTATATTCATTGGCATAATTTCGCTCTTTTGTAGATTAATTTTGTATCCCGATATTTTGCTGAATTCTTCAAGCAAGTCAAGAGTATTTGGAAGACTAGTTAAAGGATAAGACAAATATAAAAGCAAGTCATCAGCATATAAGGACACCTTATTATTCGAGTCATATCTCTGTATTCCCTTTATATTGATTTCGCCACGCACTGCTGACGCCAGTGGTTCAATCGCAATAGCAAACAGGAGTGGTGACAGAGGACAACCCTGCCGGTAGCCACGACGAAGAGGGAAGTAAGAGGAGAGGTTATTGTTTGTTCGAACGAAAACATGAATTAATCTCAGAGTGATCCATATGTTTAGTGCCCAGTTCATCGTTTATCTCAGCTATAGTTCTATCCACAGTTTTCTGGCGAAGCTGATGGGCAAGAATCTTCCCTATTTTTTCCCCACATTCGTATATTTTACTCTGTGATTTATTTATCAGATTTTCAATGTGTCTCGTTGATAGTAGATTGAACTCGGTTTGAAGAGTCAATCGCAATTTGAATAAATCATCGGACGGGGTGACAGCAAGAGTAGTATCCAATTTAAGAATATCATTTGTTAGCTCCTCGAGTTACATATTGCGACGTCTTCTTTGCTGTGCACTGTATGATATTATTTGCCCTCTTAGATACGCCTTCATGGATTCCCACACTGTTAAACAAGACATTCCGGGGGTCTGATTATGCTCGAGGAAGAAAGTTATTTCAGAGGAAATAAATTTAACAAAGTCTTCATCTGAAAGTAGTAAAGTGTTAAGTCGCCAAGGGCGGTAGTTGGCTTGAGAGATTGGTAAACATAGAGTCATCAACAGGGGAGCGTGGTCTGAGATAACTATGGCTTGGTACTCACACTTTCTTAATAGTGAAAGAAGGCTTTTATCCAAAAAGAAATAGTCTATGCGCGAGTATGTTCCGTGGCCCGGAGAGAAGAAGGAATAGCTTCTAGCCGTAGGATTCTGAAAGCGCCACACATCAGCTATGCCATTCGTGTTAAGAAAAAGCTGCAGTTGAGATGCTGCGATGGATTTGGATACATTCCTAGTCGAGCTGCGGTCCAGAGTAGTTGATAATGTGCAGTTCATATCGCCTCCGAGGATGAGATGATGTGTATCCATGTTGGGGATTTTAGCGAAGAAATTTATAAAAAAGGAGCTGTCATCCCAATGTGGTGCATATACATTAACTAAGATGACTGGCATGTTATACAGTCTACCCACCACAATTATATAACGCCCAGAGGAGTCTGTTTCAACCTTTGACATTACAAAAGGGATGTTCTTATTAACAAGGATGGCCACACCTCTAGATTTGGAATGAAAATTAGAGTGATATGATTGCCCGATCCATCCACCCCTGAGTCGAAAGTGGTCAAAGGTTCGGAGATGCGTCTCCTGGAGAAAAGCAATTCCCACATTTAATTTCTGCAAATGAGTCGGTACTTTCTTTCGTTTAGAGGGATGATTTAAAGATTTAACATTCCAGCTTATAAAGGTTACGTCACAATTGGTTAATTTGTTTGAGAAGTCTGTGTTAGCCGCAGCCATGTTCAAGAAAAGGGAAAGATTGGCGGTGCATTAAGTCTGCCTGTACTTGTGTCTTCAAAAGTACTAAAAGGACCTTTAAAGGATAAATAAGTATGAGCAATGAAACCAGAGAAAAGAAAAGAAAGAAAGAAAAAAAACTGAATGTAAACCCAGGTACAGTAATTCCCCAATACTCACCTGAAGGAACAAGGTGAATCCCAAACCCCTCGCAACAGTATCTACACATTTAAGTGCTTGTGTGAGGACGCACTAGCAGTATTAGAAGAACAAGCTCTGCTGTAGAACATAGTTTTGTATTAGGTACCTTAGAAAATAAAATATTTCAATATTTTTCAAAACAAAAAAAACAACAACAAAAAAACAGGTAGGCTACATTTATTTTAACTCAGATAGCCCCCTGACATCTCTTGTAGCAAGAGGGTCAGGGAAATTGCCGGTGTGGTCGTTTTGGGGGTTTTTCTTTGCTGCTACGCTCCCTGCTTATGCCGTTCATGATGGCTCATGAAGGGCAGGAAGCTGCTCTTCCTGCCTCAGGCTTTCCATGCAAGCGCGTGGAAGAGCAGGGACTCCCAGAACAGTATCATACCGCCAAATGAAACTTGTGCAAATAAATAAAGATTCTTTTTGACAAAGTGGTCCTGACTGAAATCAAGCGTAGCGTTAGTTCTGGCAGGCGACGACGTCAAGCTCTAAATCAGCAGCAACAGCATAGCTGTCAAAACCGAGGAGATCCGCTGACGGCTCAGCTGACTCCCCATGCTCGCTTCCTATTGGGAAATTGCATTCAGAGCGCGCTATTTAAACTGCTCTAGCCTGACCTCCCTCGTTGCTTCCTCTGCCGGTGTTTGCAACCCACCTCCACCCCAGCTCCTCCCGTCATCTGTTATGTACCTTACCATTGTTCTTGTTGGTTGCTCTGCTCTGTCTGGGGGTTTTTCTTTGCTGCTACGCTCCCTGCTTATGCCGTTAATGATGGCTCATGAAGGGCAGGAAGGTGCTCTTCCTGCCTCAGGCTTTCCACGCAAGCGCGTGGAAGAGCAGGGAGTCCCAGAACAGTATCATACCGCCAAATGAAACTTGTGCAAATAAATAAAGATTCTTTTTGACAAAGTGGTCCTGACTGAATTGATACGCAACGCAGCCCCGGAGAAATTTCTCAGAACACGTCACTGAAGACCAACGGCTACCGCAAAGATTTAAACCGCCTTTGGCTACAGCACCACAACACTGACAGAGACCACAAACAACAAGGAAAGCAGCTGTTTTAACATTAGCTGCCTACTCGATTCGTGCTGGAAATATGGGGAAATGTAAATTTCCCCATGAAATGTAAATTTAATGAAGCATGGATGGATATACCCACAGATTTCTATATTTATTTATTTTATTTAACCATTTAGACATCTCTTTTGAGTACTGTGGACATCTTTTGTTTGTTGAATAAATGAATGACACTGTGAAATTCAAGGATTTCATTCTTCTTTGCCGGTAGGGCCGTGAAATAGGCAGAGACATTTTTTATATGAATGGTCTTAAAAAGGTCTTAAAAAGTCTTAAATTTAACTTGAAGAAACCTGTAGGAACCCTGCACGGAGAGGGCAAAGAGAGGTGGGGGGATGTTGGCCTTCATGAAGGAGCAGGCAGAGAAGGAGGAAGCCAGGGATGCTGTGCTTCATGAGCAAAATGAGCGCTTCCTGTCTCTGTTTGCCGAGTTGGTGAAGCGCAAATAGAAATTGTACCATGTTCTCCTTGTGTTAGTTTAATGACGTCCCAAAAACATACTGAATTTGTCATGGGAATTCTTGATTCCTTTATCTTGTGTTAATGCTGCAAACATGGGAATAATTCTTTACATTGTGCAAACTTACAATCCTGAAGGGACTGAAATGTTATGAAAATCTAAGTAAATAACTAAATTCAAGTTGTGCACAAACTATTGTGGCATACACACCAACAGCTTTCAGAGCTGTCCTGGACCACTGCTTAATTTTCTCAAACATAATGGGTCCCAAGTTGTTAGCTGGACAAAGTCTTGTCCTTGTCTTTCAACTTGGGTCATGTATCGTTTTGAGGAAGCCCACGTTCTTTGAATTTCACAGCAAGGATCACTGTGATGTCACACTGAAAGGAAAATGCAGTCTGGATTTTTTGGAAACTAAAAGACAAGATATTGAATAATGGAGTGAGACCAAAACTTATCAGAGATGCCATTTATTTAAACGCAAAAATAATCATGCTCCTGAAGAGGTTATGGACACTGGTTTGGGCCGGACACTTGCGCAGCCAGACGGTCTTTCAAATGCTGACCTCCTTGTTCATCTCCTTGCACAGGTGGTGGTGGTGGAGGAGGATCATCATCATCATTCTCAGCCGGCTCCAGGATGTCCCCTGCAGTCATGCAAATGTTATGGAGAACCGCACACACGCCGATAACCTTTGGCACAAAGGTATGGTCAACCTCCAGGGCCTTGAAGAATATCCCTCGCCACCGTGTCTTCATCATGCCGAAGGCCCTCTCGATGATGGTCCGGGCTCTTGCATGATGTTTGTTGAATCGTGCCTCCACTCTGCCCCTTACAGGTTCCCTGTACGGCGTCATGATGGCGATTGGTGCCAACAAACATGGGTCCAAACATCCCCCGTCCCCCACGATGAAGAACCCAGGTGGTGGGTAACAGCCACTGACAAATATCGGACTATTTCTCAGCACCCTGGTGTCATGGACTGACCCAGGGTAGCCGACAAATATGTCCAGAAATTTGCCAGAGCTGTTGCAGACTGCCTGCAGCTGCACAGAGTGGAACAGCTTCCTGTTGCAGTAGTCCTGTGCATGTGGACCAGGGGGAGCCTTGATGCGGATGTGGCATCCATCAATAGCTCCCACGCATTGGTTGAAGGCTGCGCTGTTGGAGAGTTGATGGAACCCACGTCCAACCTCACCACACTGTGCCTGTGCCGGGAAGTGGATGATCCGGCCTAGGAGAGGCAGGATTGCGTCACACTGTCGATGGATACATCAAAGACTGTGGTCTTTGGCGCATCAAAGACCCGTGACATGACACTGTAGGACAGTCCATGTGCCAGCCAATAGACCACCAACAGAGACTGCTCCCAGCCATGGGTCTTCTCTCTCCTGAGAAGGGCCATCAGGGAATGCATGGCTGCTCTTGACAGGCGGTAGTCAAACCGCATGTCTCCAGTGGGATCCAAGAAGATCTGGATCATTGGGACATGCTTGTTCGAGGCCACATATAACGTTTGCCTTTCCTGTGGACACAACATTTTGTGTAAATAAATTTCTAGTGTAAAATTTGTCTTTTCTTTCATTTGAAACTTAACTATGCACCCCAAAGCAATGCCTATAATGTATAGCGACACATGCATGAACAATTGCAGTTATGCTTGGAGTATGTTGCGTTTATGAATGTCCATGTTCTATGTTCAAATCCCATATCAGCATCCTCTTACCATTCCAAAACATAGAGCCATAAGTCTTCTGAGACGTGCCCTCCTCCTCTGAATGCGCCTTTGGTTTCGCTGTAAGGCGTGCCACACAGCAGCAGCAGCAAACTCCACGTCATCCATTTTCCTCTACAACTCCGATAGTCCCAAACTACTCTTTTATAGGCTTGCACTCAAAGATGCAATTAATTCCATTCGTTTGATTTAATTGAAGACAGGCATGTCAGTTTATGTACTACTCAATAGTAAGCCCAACCCATACCCAGCTGAGTAGTATAAAGCTGAGTAGTATACTACTCAGGGTATGGGTTGGACTTACTATTGAGTACAGCTGACCCCTGGATTGACTGCATAATGACTTCAAAGCACTATCAGGTCGACTTTTCAAGGTTTGTACTGAGTTGCATGGTGGTTCTTATGCTATTATATGTATAGGCTAATACCACATAGTCAGCATATTAACCCAATCACATATGTCTGTCTTTCAAAAGAGAGAGAAGCATGAGAGATGTTTAAAAATATGTTTAGAGCTTTGGAATAATATGTAGCCTATAGTTCATTTTGGGCACTCATGCATTACATTCATCTCAGACATTTGTTAACGCCTACCCTTGGAAACCTTTGTGCTTCAGTTTTGTAAATGGTTGTCTAACTTCCTTTTTGATTAGACTTTTTCAATTCCGACCTTGCTAATTACAGCTATTTCCACCACAAAAGACGGAGCTTGGGTCTTGATAAGAGGCATTTATTAAGGCACCCTGATGATCATATGCACTCCTTTCACACTGTGAGAACTGTGACATCACTAATAACACGTGGATCAGTGAACAGTGATGAAAACACAATCACAAATTAAACATAGGCTCTACTTCATCATCCAATGTCATCATCCAATGTTCTATGCTAGACAGAGATGGTTATGCTGGGATATTCCTTTCTTGTCCCGCCCAGCTGTTAAGATCATAAAGGAACACTATACAGTATGGAAACAGTTATACCCGGATTACAAATACAATAATGGAAAGTATACCACTTAAGATATCTTGTTTATTCCTGTCTGAATTTCTAATGTTGTTTTGAAAGCTCCGTAGAATCGCTTTCTAATGTTAATGACAACAATAGCAATACTAATGAATCCATTAAATAATTCTAGTCACATACGACAATACAATCACAACATCAACCAACACATTGACTGATGAAATCAATCAAATGAACTATAGCTTCATGAAAATAACATGTACAGTAATGCAGCGATATTTCCCATTGCGTGTGTCAAATGACAGCCGACCTACACGAAACATCACGGAATGAAAATTACGGGCCAACGTGCGTCTTTTGTAGTTTATCTTCGGACGATTGTAGTTTCAGCATCGCAGACCCACGTCAATATCCGGTGCCGATCATCAGCTGTCAATAATCAGATGGTGCGTTATAATGACGTAGCTTAGTGAAAGTCTGGTCAGATTCTCTGAGCACCGCGGTCGATTTTTCCTTTCCTTGTCCTTTTGAGTTCTCCTATCGCCTTTCCTTAACCCCGTGACGTTTTCTCCAAAGGTCAAGGAATAGGAGTTAGGACCTTATTTTTTGACTATTCGACTGCACCCAACAACTCACGGCCGAGCGTAAATCAGGCTTTCCGATTGGCTGTAAAAGCCGCTACAGGAGCCAATACTAGTGTCCGATGCATACACGTAACTCTCACTAATAAGATGGCGGATGAGAACTGATCGATATACATACCACTATACAAAATGAAGAAATGTGGCACGGAGACATCTAGTCACATATTTTATTACTTTACGCATTCGTTTCGTTGGAAATAAATAGCTCACATGGGCAAACAGGGCGCTGTTGTTTAGCCCCGTTTTTCTAGTTTAAGAGAAAAAAGCCTGCATGTTTCTAGCGCAATCCATCAAGGAGTAATGACGCTCTAAAGACAACGTGATTTTTTGTAGCGTATAAGCTACAATGGGTCTCAGAGGGTTATTAGCTTGTGAATATTTCTCTTTTCTCTGAATAGTAGGAACACAGCGGAGAATGCGCTGTGTCGCGCTCCGTCTGTGCAGTGTGCACATACGTGTCTCATACGTGCCGTGAAATTGTTTTCGCGCCGTGAAATGATCAGTTATCAATGTGTGTTTTTTTACTTTGTGAGAAATTGGACGTGAGACCTACAGTCTCATGGTCATCATGACATACCCCTGAAAAACCAACCCACTCGAGCTGGGCTGCAACTAGCCAACTGTTACAACATCAAAATTACTTAAAAGCTACGTTAGCTACTGCTACGTTAGCTAACTTAGCTGCTGCTAACTTACCAAGCAGTAGCTAACTTAGCTGCTGCTAACTTACCAAGTTAGCAAAAGAAAGACGAGGAAAAGGCAACTTTACTAACTCAACCCACCTTGATGAGAAACTGTAGAGCAGGTTGGAGAGTGTCTCTGTGCAGCGGCTGTGGGTTTCTCCGTCCCCTGCCGGGATATAATCAGCTCGGCCTCCTGCTGCAGACAGGGAGGCGGGGTGACGCGCGACACCGCAGTTACACTCAAGTTTAAGGGATATATCAGGGATATCAAGAAAAGGCTTTAAAAAATATTGTTTTCTCTCTCATCTATTTTCAAATAACTTTTGATATAGGTTTTGCTGAGCGAGCAGAAGCAGGTGGTTGCTTCTGGTGATTAATGCAAATAAAAGGCTAAACATTGATTATAATATAAATTAAAATTATATAATAATTATGTGCCAAACTTTTAGCTATTACTTATAGCTAGCTATCTTAGTTACCTCAGATTCCAGCAGGGTACCGAGCAGATTCGGGTGTGGTGAATGAGAGAGAAAATGGCGACCAGCAGAAACGGGTTATTTCGGAGACGTTAGTTGAAGTGCCTACGTCAGCCAATGACAGAAGCGATTATCTGTATATCCTTTTGACTAACATTCTTAATTTCAGTTGAATCATGTTTCTTAGTTTGAAAACTTTTCACTAGTTGAGAAGACGTAAACACAAAATTCTGAGTTATCACAACTATTTCAATAATTTGTAGTCATACTGACAATCAATTTCAAGTAATCATGACTAATGGGCACAACTAATTTTTACAATGTGTGTGTGTGTGAGTGTGCATGGGATGGTATAGTACAACTAGGGGTGGGAATCACGATAACCATAGCACAATAGTGTAATCATCTACGATATACATATAAAATACCTGTGAAAAAAAGCAGGAATGAATACTTTTGTATACTGTATTTATTCACTGCATTGAGGTGTAAGCGTCACATGATTTGACAACTGAAATTAAACAATGTGTCTCTCTTCTCCAAGACATCTCACACGGCATCTTGCCATTCCTCACCACCCTGATCAACTCCTCCCTCACCTCAGGTCTCATTCCAGCGGCTTTCAAGACAGCTACAGTGAAGCCACTCCAAAAAAAAACGCTGCTGACATCCAAAACTGTATCTCTTCTTTCATTCCTCTCTAAAACCCTGGAACGCACCACCTACAACCAACTAGCATCTTATCTCTCACAGAACAACCTCCTTGACCCTTATCAATCAGGATTCAGGACTGCTCCACTGAGAGGGCACTCCTCACAGTGACTGAGTCCCTGCACGACACCAGAGCCTCATCCCACTCCTCCGTTCTCATTCTCCTCGACCGATCTGCTGCATTTGACACAGTCAACCACCAAATCCTCCTCTCCACCCTGGCTGAACTTGGCATCACTGACTCTGCTCTAACCTGGTTCACATCATACCTGACAAATCGTACCTTTCAGGTCACATGGAATGGCTCTATGTCCAAACCCTGTTCTCTGGAAATGGGTGTCCCTCAAGGCTCAGTACTTGGACCGCTTCTGTTCTCACTATACATCAGATCACTAGGCTCTGTAATCACATCACATGGATTCTCCTACCATTGTTACGCAGATGACACCCAGCTGTTCCTCTCTTTCCCCCAACCTCCGACACCCATATTGCAACTTGCATCTCGGAATGTCAGGCAGACATCTCCGTCTGGACAACTGTGCATCAACTGAAGCTTAACCTGCATAAAACCAAACTCCTTTGGACTGCCCTTGCATGGACCTGTCGGTCACTGTCGAGGACAACACAGTATTGCCTTCATCAACTGTGAGGAACCTGGGTGTCATCCTCATGACCGACTATCCTGCACCCCCAACATCACTGCTGTGGCCTGATCCTGCAGATTTGCCCTCTACAATATCCGCACGATTTGGACATTCCTCACAAATGGCAACGCAACTCCTGGTCCAAGCACTGGTCATCTCCCTCCTTTACTGCAACTCTCTCCTGGCTGGACTCCTGGCCTCGGCGATTAAACCATTGCAGCATATCCAGAATGCTGCAGAACACCTTGTCTTCAATCTACCCAAATTCTCCCATGTGACCCCCCTCCTCCGTGACCTCCACCTGCTCCCTGTTGCAGCCCGCATCCAATTCAAGAGGATGGCACTGGCCTTCAAGGCCATCAATGGAACGGCACCCATCTACCTTCAAACACTGGTCAAACCACACGCCCCGACGCGAGCACTTCGCTACTCTATTTCGGCTGGCTGGCTGGCTGGCTGGCACAACCATCGCAGAAATGTTGCCCAGAAAAGTCCCGACTTTTCTCTGTTCTGGTGCTCGGTGGAGGAACGAACTCCCGACCAATGTCAGGACAGCAGAGTCACTTGCCATCTTACGAATGGCAATCTTACGAATCTTACGACTCTTCATAGCATGATGCACTAACACCCCCCCCCCCAAAAAAAAGCATTTCTACGTTCTTACCTATAGCACTTTGATCATGGCACTGTTGTACTTAAGGTTTACTTGCTGTACAGCTACAACTTTACTTAGACGAGGACCTACCACTATTTTTTCGCTCTTTATCGGCAATGATATGTTGTGGTTTCTTTCAACAAATGTATTCATTGTAAGTCACTTTAGCCAAAAAAGTTTCTGCTAAATGCCCTAAATGTAAATGTCAGGTCCATGCTAATGTATTCAGCTACAGTCCCGGGGCCTCATTTATAAAGCTGGAAACTTGTGTACGCCACTTTCCACGCAACGGTTGTGATCTATTAAAATCAAACTTGACGGGAAAGTGTGCGTACCTGTAAGCAAACTCGCCATGCGTACGCACATTCTGGAGACTGGAGGGGAATCTGTGGTGAACTGACATTAGGTTGTAGAACGTAAATGTCAGAAGAACCATTTTTTTTCCCATACCATACGTTACATCTGCGTTATCATAAAGAACTCCAGCAGTGTTATTGGTGCTTGTACAGAGTGATAATTGTTTTTAGAAACACCTTCTTGTGACGCCGGTGAGGTGTGTCTTGTCTTGGTTTTTGTCTTGTGAACTTCCTGTTTTATTTTGAAAGAATAACTCCCCTCTTGTTTTAGGTCACTTGCCCTACCTCATGTGTCCCCAGTCTGACGTCATCCCTGATTGTTTTCACCCATTATCCCTCTGTGTATTTAAGTCTGCGTCTCCCCTTGTCTTGTGCCAGTGTGTTCCGTCTTTCATCTCTCGTCTCATGCCAAGATCCGTACCTTTTAAATTGTGTAGTTTAAGTTTGTAGCATTCATAGCCATGTTATTTTTCCTCCCTGTGGAGCGATCTTTTGTTTATACTTGCCAAAGCCTGACACTTCTTTTAAAACCCAACTTGTATCTTAAATCAAAATTATTTCTAAATATTGAATCAGCGCTGTGTCGCCGCAGGTGAAGGAGATGGCCAGATGGCATGTAATACAGGATACAACAAATACCCTCCCATTAGAAAACTGCAGAATACAGCGGGAATAACTACATATTCTCCTTAATTACTGTGCATATCAGCACACATATAAATACAGCCATTTAGTGTTTGTTAGGTAAGGAAGACAACAATCAATGTTCAGTTATTAACGGTATCTTCATTAATTGGGCAATTTCTTGCATTAATTGTTTGCCGCAGCTCATCTGTAACGTTGTTTATTGCATTGATGGTGTCTCACTGGAGTCGCAGGACGGCATCACCGCTTCCAGGTGTGCCATGCGTGTGGGCTTTGCCATGCGCGCGGCGGCACCCTCGGGTGCACCACTGCTTGGAGCCGGACGCTGTGCTGAGATTCTTCTTGAGTTCTGCCACTGTCCGCTCATGTTGGTGCACTCATGTTGGCCCACTCTGTCCCACTGACCGCGTTGACTGCAGCAGCAATATATTGCCACTCACACTGCTTTGTTTTCTTTGTAGTAGGTCGCCGCTGCTGTGGCGACTAACTCCTACACTCCTATTGTGGAATATTTTCTCTCAGCAGCTGGCAGGGGGCGAGAAGCGAAGGCAACAATACATTCAGTATTGGGTATACAACTGCATCAAGACAGCCCCCAACCCCTAGTCTGAGGCACCCAGGAAGGAGCGTAGAGCTGCCATGTCTTTTGGTGCCAGAGCTTCAGTAATGGCAGTCAGGTGATCCGGGCTAGGGCAAGGCCCTCCTTTGAGATGACATGCCCCAGGAATGGAATGTTTGTTTGACCAAAGTTTTGTCAAAGTTGATCTGGAGGTTGAAGTCCTTAAGACGCTGAAGGACAGCTTGTAGGTGCTTGGCATGCAGTGAGTCTCCATAGACTATGATGTCATCCAAGTAGTTTTGTACTCCCGGTAAATCCTTCATGATTGTCAATCAATCAAACTTTATTTATAGAGCACTTTTCATACACCGGGTGTGCAGCACAAAGTGCTTTACACAAGAAAGATAAAAAAAATAAAGAAAAAGCCCTCCCTCCCACCCTCCATACTACATACACGCACATACACACACACACAGCCACACACACACACATCTGCACACTCTTACTACCGGCAATAGGGAGACATGACAAGGCACTGAGGATTGAGGAAGCGCCGTCGTTCGGGCCATCCACACTGGGAGGAGCCACAGGCTGTGCCACGGGGGGCACCAGTGCCCAGACCCTCCGACCCTGACAGACAACAGCTGGTCAGGCCGAATGGACCCAAGGACAGCAGCCCCAGCAGCAGCCCTGACTCGGCTCCCAGAGTGGAGGACCCCCCTGAGGAAACTCTGGAGTTAAACCTTAAAAACTAAAGACATAAGATAGGATAAAACCCTTAACAAAAGATAAATAAATCGAATGAACGGTTAAAAGGATAAGAATACGTAAGATAATAAATAAAATAAAATTGTACCATAGGTAAATAAAACAAATACAATTATTTAAGATTAATATCGTCTTAAAATGCAAGCTAGAAGGAACAACATAAAATATGATATAATCACATAAGAATGGAATAAAAATTTAAATATTAGTTAAAAGCCTGATTAAAAAGGTGTGTCTTTAACTTGCCTTTAAAAATGTCAGCAGTCTCTGCAGACCTGAGGTTCTCCGGCAGGCTGTTCCACAGGTGGGGGCCATAGTGGCTAAATGCTGCCTCACCGTGGGTTTTTGTTCTTGGTTTTGGTATGGATAAAAGGCCAGTGCCGGAGGACCTCAAGGTCCGCGAGGGTTGATATGGTAAAAGCAGTTCATATAAGTAAGAGGGAGCAAGGCCATTAAGACCTTAAAAAGAACCTTAAAATCGATCCTGAAGTGGACGGGGAGCCAATGCAGCGATTTTATGTCTGGTGTAATGTGCTCCCGCCCTCTGGTCCTCGTCAGCATGCGTGCGGCTGAGTTTTGTAATAATTGGAGATTTAGAGTACTCTTTTTGGGAAGACCAGAGAGCAAGGAATTACAATAATCTAGACGACAGGAAATAAAAGCATGCATTAGCACCTCCGTACTGGCCTGGGTGAGAAACGGGCGGACTCTGGCTATGTTCTTAAGATGATAAAAACCTATTTTTGTCATATTTCTGATATGTGGGATAAAATTCAGCTCAGAATCCAAAATCCCGCCCAGATTTTTTACTGATTGTGTTGGTTTAAGATCTTGTAGTTTTGGTAAAAGTTTCTCTCTCTGGCCTTCAGGACCTATAACTAAAACCTCAGTTTTGTCCTGTTTGAGCTGTAGGAAGTTCACTGCCATCCATGACTTGATGTCTATAATGCAGTTAAATGGGGCATCAATTTGCCCTGTGTCATCAGGAGACACGGCCATGTACAGTTGTGTATCATCAGCGTAGCTATGGAAGCTGATGCCGTGTCTCCTGATGACGTCCCCAAGAGGTAGCATGTAAAGATTAAAAAGAAGTGGACCTAAAATTGACCCTTGGGGAACCCCACATCCACTTTCATGGGTTCCTGAGGAACATGTATCTATACATACATAAAAACATCAGTCTGTGAGATAAGAACAAAACCAGTTGAGGACAGTACCAGAGAGGCCGACCAGATGGCTGAGTCTGTTTAATAAAGTGTGATGGTCTACTGTATCAAAAGCGGCGCTTAGATCCAGTAGAACCAACACTGTGAGCTTTTTGTTATCTAAATTCAATCTGATGACTTTTAAAATCTTTAAAATTGCTGTCTCTGTACTGTGGTTTCTCCTAAAACCAGATTTATGTTTCTCCAAGATGTTATTTCTCTTTAAAAAGTCATTAACTTTGTTAAAAACCAGTTTTTCTAAAATTTTACTTAAAAACGGAAAGTTGGATACAGGTCGGTAGTTATTAAAAACGTTGGGGTCTAACTTGCTCTTCTTAAGAAGGGGCTTCACCACCGCCGTTTTGAAGGCGGTGGGAAAGATGCCTGTCTGAAGAGAGCAGTTCATGATGTTTAAAAACTGTTCCTCAAAGAATCCATAAAATTATTTTAAGAGTGATGTGGGAATCGGATCTAAAAGGCAGGTTGTTGGGTTTACTTGGAGAATACTCGACCAAGTGTCCTTGCATCAACCAGGGCAAAACTCTCCAGTGTTTCCTCAGGTAAGGACATCAGTTCAGGTGTGTTAACAGATTAAACTTGATGGGATAAAAGGCAGGATCTGATGTCCCTGATTTTGGTTCTGAAGTGGTCTGCAAAGTTCTCGCAAAGATCATTTGTGGGTGCCTCTGTAAACACAACAAACTGGAGGAGATGGCACTGTTGACGGCAAAAGTATCGATACTTTTGCAGGTTAGTATCGAATCTGATACTAAATCTGATGCAAAAGGCCAAACTACCAGAAAGCAGAAACTTTCTGAAGTGGTTTTCAGATACAAAAATGCCTCATTAAATCTTTTCAATTTGTGCAGATTAAATTACTAGAAAAGGAAAACAAATAAAGTAACACAAAAATACACGTCAGTGCTTGGCAAACATAAGCAACATGTTTCAAGTTCCAATGTTTGAAGCATTTTGCAAACACCTTAATTTTTAATGACATACGGAAGAAGGTACTTGCAAATAAATCCAGCTATAGATTTAGTAATACTCATAGCCCTCTGGAATGTGAAATGGCGCTTCCCCTTCGCGTGTCCATTGAAGGCTGACTTCCAGTGTTGGTGGCATTAGCTGTAGCTGTTTTCTCCACTATATCAGGGTGATGGCGAACAAGATGTCAATGCTGGTTCGTTTGTGTTTCCCATGTATTTTATCTTCACAAGACAGTTCTTGCAGATCGCGTAGACTTAATGCATTTTGTTTGTGTCATCAGTGAAATGGGCCGAGACTTTCGACTTGATGACAGCACCTCTCTGATTTGATTTTCCACACTGTCCGATTCCACTATGCCCCCTCTGAGTTGTCCTTTCACCCAAAGGTAGTTAATTTCCACCAGCATGAGGAGTCATAAGTAGTGACTCTGGTTAATCAAAATTGTAACAGGCTTAATGTGAGGGAATTAGGCTTGTCAAAAAAAAATTGATACAAATAATTTGTATCGATACTAACTTGCAAAAGTATTGACACTTTAGCCTCCAGTTGACGCATAACTTCACCCAGTAGTGCTGCAACTACAAAGCTCCGTCCATCTCAGTTGCACATAGAGTAGCTGCTGAACACATGAACGCTAGTTAGCGTTAACAATACTGAGCTGACTGAACACAGCAGGTCCTGCTGCTGAAGGGCATTAGATACGAGCTTTAGTTGAAAATTAACAAACCAAAAGTGCCGTTTGGAAGTAATTATATGAGGCTAATAAAGTGTGTCTGAATAGTCAACCAGAAACAAGACAGAAACAGCAGTAGCCTGCTCTACCAACTCTATTGATCAGCAACGATAATATGTTCAGTCCGTCACAGTTATGTAGCAGGGTAAAAATGGTTGGACCCAAAATGCAGGCGGAGACAAAAAGGTAATGGCAAAAGTTTTATTTAACAAACAAAACAAAGTCCAAACTGAAGATCCCATGAGGGCAAAAATGGCAAACAAAAGAAACAGGCTAATCCAAAGAAGAAGACGAAACACTTACTTTGAACCAAAATCAAAAAAAGGACACGGGAAAGCTTGAAGAAGGAACACAAGTAAATAGCTGACAGGAACCAGGGTAGCAAAATACCAGGGTGAACAAACACAATGAACCGACAAGATGGGAGACACAAGCTGTGTTCGAAATCATTCACTCATCACTCACTCCCTATCCCCTACATCGTGTATATGATATAGTGCACTACATCATGTACACGATGTAGGGTACGACGGGAGGAGAATTCGGACACTACACGGGTCATTTTCTGAACGTGGTTACGTCAGCAGATGCGCCAGATACTCATGTGACGTGAGTGGGCGCGCCGAGCATCATGTAAACATACCTGACGGTATAAAGATGTGATTCTTCATGGCGGTTGTGTTTCTTGGTCAATAAACTGTTGAAATATCAATGGTGTGTGAGTTTGGTTTTGTCAGCTACTGTTTTGTGTCCTCGTCATGAGCTGTAAATGCTCAGGGTTGCGCACAAGCTGTAAGATACGTAGCGCGTGCGAACTAACGCTAGTGGTCAGTAGCTATTTAGCTCGTAGCTAAGTAGCTAGTGGTCAGTAGCTATTTAGCTCGTAGCTATCGGCTACTTGTGCATTGGCTACTTTCTTAAAAAAGTTGTTTATTCTATGAAAAAATGGTACCCGTTTTTGTTTTGATGCTGCTCGCCCAACTCCTGGTTCTCAGGCACCGACGGAGGCGAAGGGAACGGCGTCTTAGGCTTTTACGGCGCTATTTATTGATTCGCCGACGTCAACAGGTAAATACCAAAATAAATCTTAGCTAACATGCTAACTGATATGGGGAAACCCTATGATTGAACCCATGATTTAGTGAATGACTACCAAATGAAATTAAAATGTCTTTGATATTCATTTAAAAACTCTACTTACCTTAACTCAATTATAGTAATATAACTTTATATTGCCATTATAATTAACACATAAAAAACTAAGCTTTTCATTGTTTTGCTGAGGACCCCAACGTGAAAGACAATCATGGCAAAAATGTCTGTTTTCTTTAAACTTACATTAAACTTTTACACATTAACTTAATTTCAATGACTTACTGCGCAACCAGTTATTACATAACTCACCAAGGTTATCATTTTTTGATAAATCAGTTCAAGTAATTGCAGCAACAACAACATAAAATAATGAAATAGGTAATCATCTGGTTAATTAACTGGAAATACCTGTGGCAGTCCTTATTTCTATACCCTTAAACACTAAAAATGATCAATTTAATGTTTCAATCAGGAATGACAAATATGAACTCTACAAAAATGTATTTATTAAAGAATATGCCAAAGGGTTAGAATCAGGAAAAACGGAAATCAGGTGAACAGTCTTCCCCGCCCAAGGGAATCCTTGAAGGAGCTGGAGATGTCAGTAACTGTAAAACAAAATACAAAAAACCACTGTGAGAATAACAATAATAATAATAACTTCTTTATATAGCACCTTTCAAAATACCCAAGGTGCTTTACATGAGCATGAGCGGGGGTTCAGGGGTTATCACTAATAAATCAAGTGTAAGGAAAACTTTGATATGGCAGAGAAAAATCTCACATTAGTTGAATAAGATTCAGTTACAATTTTCACAAATTGTGCAATAAAGCTTGAGGATGAAGAAGTATCAAAACCAAATTTATAAATTGAATAGTGGGGTCATGATTAAAGAAGACCCTTCATCAGTCCCTTGAAACAAGAAACAGAAAAGCATATATTTTTCTAACACACCGCCAATTGGGAAAAGAGAACAAACGTTATGATCAGATGTGAGCGGCTGTCTGCTACTAGCGTTAGCTTTAGCGTTAGCTTAGTGTTAACGTTAGCTAGCAGATACAAACAACAAACAGGATGCTTCTCCACCAAGAAATCGGCTCGTTTTAACCACTAAAGTATTACACGCATGAAATGTGTACATTCTAACGTTACTTACATTTGTAGACAAAAGCGGCGTTTGGTGCGGCGTTTGGTGCGGCGGCCATTTCGTCTCCTTCTTCTCCTCTGACAAACCACGGCAGCATTGCATTGTGGGATACGGGAGCACAATGTAGTGTACATCGCTTGTTCACTCAATTTTGCGGTGCATTGTGGGTATTTTGTCGTCCACTACATAGTGGATGAAATCAGCCACGGAGAATTCGAACAACACTACAAAATGGCGAACACACTATATAGTGCACTACATCCGTGATAGGGGGCGATTTCGAACACAGCTACAGACTATATATATACAAGGAAACAGGGAGCTGACGAGGAACAGGTGAAACACATTAGGACAGGTAGGTAATCAACACGAGACGGTGGGGGAGTCAAGACACCAGAAACGACAAGGGCTAGGAAGTACCCGACAGGAAAATCGTAAAAAAGAGTGCAAGGTGTAGAGTGCAAAAGATGCAGGAATAAATATGAAATATATAATTTAACAGGGTGGTATGGGTATGAATATTAACTGTTCATCATAGTGAGCTGGGTCGTTAAGGTCGTTTTTCAGATTTTTTTTTTTTTTTGCCATAATAAATCCTTCACCTCCCACAGTGACAAACAAATGCACAATTGATAACATTGCGGCGTTACAAATGTATTTTATTGTAATTTATGTGTCATGTCATCTCAGTCAGCGTCTCTACTTCTCCTCAAACACCGTGCCCATGCATAAAGGAGTGAGTTACTATGGTTACGTGCACGCTGTTTCTGTCACTCAGAATCTTTCTGGAAATATATAATTCTATATGCACACTTGGTTTTCATAGCCATCTGCAATAATCTTGAGTTGGATTGAGGGGGCTGTTTATTTAGCCAAAAGTTTAGGTTGTGTAGAGTTGCAGGAAATGTATCTAAACTGGTAATTTTTTTCACCCATTTTAAAACAGTCTCCAGCTTAAGGCACATATCTATTTATCATCAGCCCTGCCTTACATCTTAAAGCAGCCATATTATGAAAAACAGGTTTTCTCTGGTCTCTACACCTATAAACTGATCCTCCCTGAGTCTGTCAACTCCCAGGATGAGGAAAACAAGCAATCCCTGCATGGTCTCTGCAGTCCACCCTCCGGTAAAACGGTGCTCCCACAGGCAGTTCAGATTCAGCTCCTTTCGTTACGTAACTTAAGGAGTCATTAGCATAGGCCGAACTCTGCATGATAGGGGATATCCGAAAGGGGGCGTTTCGCAACATAGCACTGAGAGCCAGCCCGACAACACGGACGGAGAAAGCGGACAGACAGCGCGGACGGAGAGCGTGAACCGACTTACCGGTCATGGCGCTGGGTGCTCCGTGAATAAATCCCGGTGCGGGTGAAGCTGGAGACAATCCTCCCTCTGTCGCATTTCGTCTGGAGAAAGGAAGGAAGCTGCTTTGTATCTTGTTGGTAAGTCAGAAACTAATTGTAGATTTGGGGTTAGGCATTCTGTGAGTACAGCTAGTTGTAACATTTACCGTAGATGACCAAATAATCGCCCGCGTGCAAATACGCGCCTGTGCTCTAATAGCCGCCGGGGTCCGACCTCATTTTGCATAATAAACGCCGGTTCAATTAAACGCCCGGGCGATTAAGTGTTTACCATAGTCTTGCACAGAAAACAAAAGTTTTTTTTTAACAGCACTTCACCGGCTCTCACCTCTTCTGTCAGTCAGCCCCTCCTCTCGCTCTCTCTCTCTCTCTCGCATGCAGGCGCGCGCACACACACACACAGACACACAAACACAGGCGCGCTAGACTGAGGGATATAGGGATATAGATAAATGCGCTAATGTACAGTGTTGAAATTACCGCGATCGACCCCCCCTTCCGTTATCATTCATAACACTGCTCTGATCAGCTCCCTGTGTCGCGGTAACACAGACAAACTGTCTTTGTATTTATTGTCTGATGTCAATAAAGATGCGTCGGGGGGAAAAAGTAGTTTTGTTCCAGTGGTGCTATGGTGCTATGGTGAGCTCCTTGTTCTTTGCATGATGGTCTGGTGCTGCTCATTGCAAAAATAAATTGTAGCCTGTTGCAAATACGCGCCTGGTTCTTATAAACGCCTGGGCTCCAAGTCGATTTAGCATATTAAACGCCCGGGCTACTAAATGGTCATCTACGGTAGTCTTGTATAGATAGCTTGTTGTTTACATTGTTGTGAAGCTGATCTTACTGAGTGGGCAATCACCTAGTTTCATCCAGCTCAGCTGCAGTGTGTTGGGACCTCACCATTAGGACTACACAATGCGGCCTACAAAAGCCTCCACATGCGGTCAGGACAAAGGAACTAAGGAGATAAAAAAACTACAACTGACATTTTGGCTTCACCTCGCACCTAGGTGAGAAGTGCAACGTCACACAACTGGTGCCCTATTGGCTGACAACCACAGGTACCCCAGGGGGGCCCCGGGAGCAGCCGTGAGCTATATAAACCGGCGCCGCCTTAGGGGCCGTTCTCGTTTCAAGAAAATCTGCGTCCACATGAATCCACTGAAAACGACTAAGCGCGCTGTAGTACATATTCCAGGCCTATATGCGGCGCTGTTTCTGCTACAAAAATGCAGAAGAAGAGACGGAGAGTGACCGGATGTTTGCCGTTGCTGTGGCAACACGTGAGAGTTACGGCTAATCTCCGCCCGACCACCCGATCAATAAACACCCATAAGATGACAATTTGGCCCGTATAAATACAACCAACAATAAGCACCAACAGCCGTCACCCTAAGGACCTTGACGAGGCGTTGTCACACGTTGGGATGGATTAATTAGACAAATAAATGCCTACATTCATGGGAAGTTAGCTAGCGGTTGTTTGTTAGCATCGTAATAAAGTAGCTTTTTCCCCGGAATATCGCCCCCCTCTCTCGGCTCTGTTTTTTTTTCATACAGTGGCCATGATACGCCGTCGTAAAGACGAGCAGAATATCTGCTACGAGCATGGAGGCCGCCGTTGTTGTTGTTGTTATGAGACGTCGCGGGGGAAGAAGTCAGGCTCGAGGAGCGGGGGGGGCGATGACGTCAGCGTTTTCGTTTTCGCCGTCCACACGAAAACGATCACGAAACGGAGGGGGGGCCGTTTTTTTCTTTTCCACCCTGAGAGCTGGTTTCAAAAAAGTGTGTTTTCACGCCGCGGAAACGCCGGATCCGTATGGACGGCAGAGCGAAACGCACAAGACTTCTGCGTTTACGCACTGAAAACGTTTTCGTGTGGACAGGCCCTTAAGAGCTTCCTCTTCCATCGCAACACCACGTTACAACAGGAGGTGGACTCGTCCACCGCAGCACACCGCTGCAACAGGAGACCAACTTATAACGTCTGCAGCGTTTCCTTTGTCCTAGGCCACAGTCTTCTCCCCGATCTCGCTGGACGAGCGACAGACTGTTTTCCCTCTCTTTTTCTCTACTCGCTTTATTTTTCTTTTTGTTTATCATTTTGGATCCTGAGAGATCGCCACAACCGCGCGATTCTCCATGTTCGCCTGCAGAAGAGGAACAAAACCGGTTCCTGCATTCCAGCTGCCGGCTCCTGTCTGAAGTCACCTGACCAAATCACCAAGCCGCGATTGTTGCCCGCGGAAGGAAGAAACACGAATTGTTTTTGTTGTGAAAAAAAACAGTAAGCTTGAATATACGAGGAGAGTCTATGGGTTATATCAATAACAGCGCTTTATTAGCACAAATATCAGGAAAACATATTCCGGCAGTTATACGTGCACGGACCTAGTAGTCAACTCAACATAGGGTTGAATTCACTCAAAAAGGCGCTTACAACAGAATGCGCAGCTTATTTCATGAGACTCCACATGAGTCTGATTGGCTCAGTCAATAGATGCAGGCGGAGCGTAATTTTAGCATGCCGCGGCCTGGTTGGAGCGCTGGGTATCTCCACCCACACTGGCTCATACGATCCATCCCTCTGGGTGCTGTCATCTATGTATGTGTGTGTATGTTGTCGAGATGCACATATATCATATACTCCTCCCCTGTGCGGCTTCCGCTAAGGAATGTATCCTTGGTATGTTGTTTGACCCCCACTCTTGCTGCTCTCTCGCCTGTGCCTGTGTGTGTGTATGTGTGTGTAGTAATTTAAAACATGTGTGATTAGCTCATGTATTTACATTTTTCTCCACAAATCCCCCTTTTCACACCAACTAGGTGTGAACATTTTGTTTAAAGGTACTCTTTTCCTTCCTCGTCTTCCATGTCCAGGCTCCCATCCTCAAGTTCCTCATTAGCTAGTAGGGGCATCATATATTTTGGTGGGTCTTTTTCTTTAGTCAGTGCAGTTTGCACTGACCTGGAAACCATGGTTCTCAGACATGGAATGCAGCAGCACCCACAGGTGAGTAGTATGGCCAGGAAGATGGCTATTGAGGCTGCTAAAGATATTATTACCGCTTTCCATTTTCCAAACACTGCTTCCATCCATTTGGTGAACGGGTCATCGACCCCTGATGCTTCGTGCATTTCTTTGGAGAGTGCTCTTAGGTTTTCTAATGCTCGAGTGACTGAGCCATCTGGGGCCGTGTTATTGGGGATTATGGTACAGCAAAGTTTTCCAAACATGGCACAGACACCCCCTTTTTCAGCTAGGAGCATGTCTAGCGCCATTCTATTTTGCATAGTGATGATCGATGTGGGTGCGAGCTGCTCCGCCAGCCCTTCTACTGCATCCCTGGTGGCATTAGCGAGGCGCAAAAGATTATAGTGGATATAGTTAATGCGGTCTACGTTTTTATTGGGGAGTATCCAGAGAAAGATCGATTCGAACCCTGCCCCTACTTGATTGGCCAATTTATACTCGTCTGGCACGCCTCGAGGGATACCTATAGCGTCCACGTATGTGGTCCCTCCAAATGGGTCTTGCAAGCTTGTGTCCCTTTTAGCAAGTATATGTCTTCTTCTTCACCGGACGAGGGCGTTAGGTCCTGAGGGGTTTTTTATCACTCGACTGCCTATTAACGTAAGGGGCATCCCTAGTCTGACCATGGCGCAGGTGCCTATGGTGGTGTCGGCCTCTACTCGAGAATAGAGACGCAACCCTCCACAATAGTAAAACAGTCCCGCTCGGGCCCATGGTCCTATCACATCCCCAGATGTTGTCCTATTACACCAATCTGAGGGTATGTTTCCCACATTAACTTTTGGTTTGCTGCTGGCGAAGTTGAAACACTGATACCTGGGATCTTTTCCTTTTATGGCGGTAAAATAGCCGGCCCTAGTTTTATTATCAATGGGTGGGAAGACTGATGCCAGGGATTGGCATCCTGAGGGTGTGGCTTTTCTGGTTAAGTTCATCATACATTCATAACCTACTTTGTCTTTGTCTGGATATAAGGGGGCAGGTTCGACGAACATGGCAGGACGCGCAGCCGCGCATGCTACACATCCCGTCATGTTCTGGCGCTTAGCATTATCCGTAATCCACCTCAACCAAATGTTACTTTCTCCGAAGCCTGTAGCCATCTTTACGACGTCTAAAGGAGTTAATTCTGTGTAATCCTGGGTCATCACTATCGGATTGGTAGTGGGCGGATTTAGGGCAGTGGAATTAGCTGTGGTCGTATTCGTTGCACTACCTTTACTAGTGGGGGCGTATTTGGGCGGGTATATGTTTACTTGTATTCCTCGTATCTGGTCTTTTCCGGTGACGTCTACTCCTAATGCGATCCATATGCGATTTTTTCCCGTGGAGCTTGCCTTAATGTTATTGATAGAGAGAGTGAGCGGATTGCCGGTTGGACTGAAATCTCTTTGGAACGAAATGTGGTCCCAAAACTCGCTGTGTGGGAATCGGGTAAAACCGGACCAAGTCCCAGTGAACTTTGTTACTAGATACCACTCGGGACAAAATGGCTGTGAATCCACCGAGAACCCAAACCCACGTTGGTAAGCATTCCCAGTGGCCTCGCAGCTCTCCACTATTCGTGGACTATGACACAGATAGACATCGTAGCCCCGCCAACTTGCTTGGGATTCCCCGCAGTCTATCACGGAGCACAGGTCGAATGTGAACATTGTGGTATCCCCGGCAGTATAATTTCAAACTATTTTAGCACCGCACGCGACTTCGGGGATCTGGAAAGTTTTCATTTGTTCCCTTTTGGGACGGGTTAGGTAAATGTTGGTGGAATTGTCTCGCTCTTTGTTTATTAGTTCGAGTCCTAGTAGAAGGAGTATTACCGCCACCCCGGTTACACCCATGATCACGGTGCACATCGTTTTCCCCCTTGGGAGATAGTCTGCATATCTCCACCTCCGTCTTTCCTCCGGTGCAACAGACGGATCTCCGGAGAGTCTCCTAAAACTCCTCGGAGTCGTCATTTTGGGCCAAATCTGTTCTCACTTCCTGGAGTGAGCGAGTAGGTGGTGATGCTGGGGCACAATGTGTCAGGTGGTGCCAGGGAGCTCCTGCTTTTCCCTTGACCTGGACCGAGTGTGAAGTAACCTCCTTCACTTCGTACGGACCAGTCCACCTGGGGTCTGTCCACTTTCTTTTGTGAACCTTGACCCTGACCCAGTCTCCTACTTTGACTATCGTCCCCTGCTCTTCGGGATCCTTCTCCTGTGCCTTCTGCACCTGTATTGAGAGGGCTGAGACAAGAGATATTAGTTCTCTCATGTAGTCGGATTTCTCTATCTGACACACATCTAAAGGAGGTATATGTCCTCCATCACGTGGCGGGCCAGGCATTGGCCTTCCCGTCAACAACTCATGGGGCGACAGGTGCGTGCCTCCCCCTTTTGAGGTTCTCATGGCCATGAGAGCCAAAGGGAGGGCCTCCAACCATGTCATCTTACTGCCCGCACATACCTTGGCTATTTTAGCCTTCAACGTTTGATTCGCGCGTTCCACCAGTCCCTGGGACTGTGGATGGTAGACCGAACCAAAACTGTGTGCAATCCCCAGGAATGCCTCCACTTCACTCAGCATCTGATTGTTAAAATGTGTCCCGTTGTCTGATCTGATACGTTTCGGTACCCCGTATCTGGGTATTAGCTCTGTTTGCAACCACTTTATTACTGTCTTCCCGTCTTCTCTATTTGTGGGGATTGCTTCTACCCATCTTGAAAATCTGTCTACCATTACCAACATGTACCTCTTTCCCTGTACTACATTCTCCTGTCCCATATCTGTATAATCTATACTAATATCTTGGAATGGTGCGAGAGGTACGGGGTAGGATCCCATGGGCGTTTTGAATGGTTTTCTTGGGTTGTGGTTTCCACAGACGACGCATTCTTCGCTGTATAGTTTTGCCATGCTGTCTAGGTGTGGGTGCCACCAGAGTGCTGAAATGTTCAACAGTGTTTGTCTTTGTCCTTCATGGGTTGGTCCATGGGCTTCTTTTAGTAGGGTCGCTACTAGTTTTGCTGGTGCCACTATCCTTCCATCATGTGATCTCCAGAGACCTTCTTTCTTTGTGGCCCCCTTTTGTGTGGCCCCCTTTTGTGTCCATGTCTACCATTCGTACGGGCCTGCTTGTTCTTGTATCTTTTTTAGGTCCTCTTCGGTGAGTTTAGGTTGGGGGGGCGTCAGCCTGAGTACCATTTGCTTTGGCTGATATCCTCCTGCCTTTTTGGCCGCCTGATCTGCAGCCTCGTTTCCTTGACTGATCCTGGTGCCTGTTTTCTCATGACCTTTGCACTTCATTATGGATACTCCTCTTGGTAGGGTGATTGCTTCCACCAGCTCTTGTATTTCTCTTTGGTGTTTGATTGGGGCGTTGCTGGATGTTACGAATCCCCTCCGTTGCCACATGGGTGCATCTACTTGTGCCGCCCCATGTGCGTAAGCAGAATCTGTAAAGATGTTCACCGTCTTTCCTTTGGCCAGTTTCAAGGCTTCGGTGAGCGCCTTGACTTCTGCCATTTGCGCTGAAGCGGGTTGTGGTATTACTTCTGCTTTGAGCGTCTCATGTCTTCCATTGGGGTGTTGCTGAACCACTGCATATGATGCCTGGTTCAGTCCGTTTTCTCCTCGGTAGCAGCATCCGTCAGTGTAGAGCCAGAGTTCTGCTCTGGGATCTATGTCATTTTTCAGGTCTTGTCTGAGCTTACTTTCCTTGACCGCAAGTTCTTCACATGAATGTGGAGTTCCTTTCCCAAAGTTTCCAGCCATGTTCCTTTCGGCTGCGACAAAGGTTATATGTGGCCTGGTGCATTCTCTTTGAATCTTGGTTTTTCTGGCCATGCTGAAAGTAAACTCCTTACTTGCCAAAAACGCTGCAACTCCATGTTCAGTGTGGACCTGTAATGGGTGACACATCACTACATGTGCTGTTTTTTGGAGAGCTTTTGCTACTGCTGCAACATATCTGGCGCACATTGACTGTCCGGTTTCTACTGCGTCGAGTTTTGAAGAGTAGTATATCAACACATTCCTCTCTCCCCCTTTTTTCTGATACAAAACAGCATTTAAAAATGCATTTTGTTCAGAAACATCCAAATGGAACACTTCTGTGTAGTCCGGTGAGGTGAGTGCAGCAGCTTGGGAGAGTACTTGTTTCATGTCAGTGAATGCTTGTTCAGCTTCAGAAGTCCAGGGTAGTCGTTCTGTGAGGTTTCGAGCCCCTACCTCGTTGATCATTGTCCGCAAAGGTTGTGTCCGATTGGAGTAATCAGGTATGTGGGATCGGCTGTAGCCCGTTAGTCCCAGAAATGACAGCATGTCTGCCACCGTGGTGGGCTTTGGATGGTGTAGGATTGATTCCCTGTGGGCCGTAGATACTCCCAATCTAAGACTTCTTCTCTGCATAGCTGCACTTTTTCTCTCTTGACTTTGTAGCCCTTTTTGTGCAGAACTGAGAACAGTAGGGCAGTGGCCTCCAGGCAGAGGGTAGATGTTTCTGCTGCCAAGAGAAGATCATCTACATATTGGATGAGCACAACCCCTGGTGGCCATTGGAGTTCTAGTAGGTGTGCTTTTAGTACCTGATTAAAGAGACCTGGCGAGTCCCTGAACCCCTGTGGCAACCGATTGTAGGTGTACAGTTTTCCCCCAAACGTGAAAGCAAACATGGCTTGTGATGTTTGTGCCAGTGGAACACTGAAGAAAGCGTTTGCCAAATCTATGACAGTGAAGTATCGAAATGCTGGGCTTAAACTTGTGAGTGCTACGTGTGGGTCTGGTACTGGATGAACATCTGGAGTCGTTACATCATTTATAGGGCGGAAGTCTTGTACCATTCTCCAGCCCTTTCCCCCTGCTTTCTGTACCGGTAATATGGGAGTATTCCATGCTCCTGGGTGGTCCGTACATGGAAGTCCATGTTGTCTTGGCAGTGGCAGGTGACTTTGCTCTGGTTGACCCCTCCTTCCTTGGGTCGATATGGTTTCCACCACTAGGTGGCTTCGAGGGATTTTTTGTGAGGGGTCCTTCTGGTTCACTTTCTGACCAGGTCTTTTCTGAGCCGCCTTGACTCCTTGATCCTCCAGGGGGCTCCAGTGCCGTTATTCGCTGTTGCAGTCTTTCCACTTCTCTCTTCATTTCCTCTCTGTCTTGGTCTTGTACGAGGACTTCCACGCCGGCCAATGTTAGTACTGGTGCTTGTACTGCTGTGTCTGTGGTCTGTGCAGGCATTAATGAGCTTTGGTGGGTGTAGGGAGGTGGGGCTGTTGGGGGAGGTGTCGTTTCTGGAGGCCCAGTTGTTAACTTCTCTGGCAGGACTGGATATATGCCCCCTCCCCCTTCCTGTGTCTCTTCATGTTTGTCTCCCCTCTCCATTCTTCTCTGCTGAAACAGGTCTTTTAGCATTAGATTTGTTACTCTTGTCTCTTCTTCTTGTTCTTCAAACATCTTTTTGAGTGGTTTGAAAAATGATCGCTTGTCCTTTTCAGCCTCCATGTTCTGTCGAGCTCTCTCTAATCTTTGTTTGACATCATTCACCATTATATTCATAGCTTCTCTTGATGGCAGCCCGTCCTTGGTGATCCATCCCTTTATCTCCCACCTTTTCGCTACTGATTTAACTATCTTCCCATCTCCCTTTTTACTTCTATCCTCAGTCATAACTCTAGCCTTCAAGGTCTCTACGAAGTCTTCCATTTCCCCCTCGTTCAATCCCTCAATATAATCAAAAGAATCGCTCCTAACGTTACCCAGACCAGCCCCAATCCCACTAGGTTTATTTAACAGACTCGTCTTAATAAGTTTTTCTAGTTCTAGTATCTGTCTACTCACTACCGTTATCGTTGGTGTGTGTGTTTCTGCTGTTGCTGCTGAGTGGAGAGTGTCACTTCCTAGAGCGTGCAACAGGGTGTTGGCTGCTTCCTCTTCTTCTTTGTTATCTATCTCTCTGAACTCTTCTATGTCTATGTCATAAAACTCCATGCCATGTCTAAATTTTATTGTATTACAACCACTGCCTACGCTTCTCTACTCGACAGCGCGGTCCCGGAGGAATTGTATCGATCTCCAAATTACAAAGTACTATAAATTTCTATTGTATTACAACCACTGCCTACGCTTCTTTATTCGACAGCGCGGTCCCGGAGGAATTGTATTGATTTCCGAATTACAAAGTACTATAAATTGCTATTGTATTACAACCACTGCCTACGCTTCTCTGCTCGACAGTGCGGTCCCGGAGGAGTTGTATCGGTTTCCAAATTACAAAGTACTATTTATGCAGTCTGTTGGTTAACCCAAAACACGCTATGTTCGTTAATAGAGTGACTTAATTATGTGCAAGAATTCTCATGCTTCACGGGGTGTGGTGGGTCCGCTACTTCACGATACTGTACACATAAAAGCCCTTCTATTCGTCCTTCATCTCGTGTTTTCTGTTAGGTTCAGTCACACATGTGTACACACTATGGCAGGTTTATTTTTATCACTTTTGCAGAATATGCTTTCCTTCTGTTCTTTTAACATTTTATCCTTTAGTTAAATTTTGTCTAAAGTATTCATACTCACACTCGGTAGTTGTTGATCACCTAATTTATATTTTTCAATATAGAGAATTCAATTAAATAGGTTTCTGCTTACCTTTTCGGTTGAGCGCTCAGTGACCAACTTTCCCGAGAATGGATGAATCCTTCTGGCCTCCACTTTCTTTCAGGAAACCCCCCTCCTTCTGCAAGACAGGAGGTAGTCGTTAAAATTCTTTCCTCCTCAAGCTTTTCTCCCAACCATCCTCTGCTACCAGATTTGTTGTGGAAAAAAAACAGTAAGCTTGAATATACGAGGAGAGTCTATGGGTTATATCAATAACAGCGCTTTATTAGCACAAATATCAGGAAAACATATTCCGGCAGTTATACGTGCACGGACCTAGTAGTCAACTCAACATAGGGTTGAATTCACTCAAAAAGGCGCTTACAACAGAATGCGCAGCTTATTTCATGAGACTCCACATGAGTCTGATTGGCTCAGTCAATAGATGCAGGCGGAGCGTAATTTTAGCATGCCAGGGCCTGGTTGGAGCGCTGGGTATCTCCACCCACACTGGCTCATACGATCCATCCCTCTGGGTGCTGTCATCTATGTATGTGTGTGTATGTTGTCGAGATGCACATATATCATATACTCCTCCCCTGTGCGGCTTCCGCTAAGGAATGTATCCTTGGTATGTTGTTTGACCCCCACTCTTGCTGCTCTCTCGCCTGTGCCTGTGTGTGTGTATGTGTGTGTAGTAATTTAAAACATGTGTGATTAGCTCATGTATTTACATTTTTCTCCACATTTTCTTTATTCGAGTTTGATCAACGAGGGAAAGCGCCCCGCTCTCGTCTGGACTCAGCCGACTCATCGCGGCCCCCGCTGCCGCCGGGACTCAAGAACTACCGCCGCCCGCCATCGCCGGGATGGACTCGCAGCCTACACAATGACACCAGTAAGAGGCTATCAGCCTGGGCAGAGACATAAGTTTGATAGTGTAGGATATGCTTGTAATTCTTGTTAACGTGTTTTAAGTTTTGATCACGGACCACCGAGTCTGTTGCTTTCCGTGTTGTTGTATTTGAATGCTGATTGTGCACCCACGCCGCTGGGTTTCATCTCGGTAACAATGCGTGTCCAACCTCGGACACATTCACGAGCTCAGTAAGTGATCTACCATCAGTTAAAGGACCGGGGTCCCGCCGAACGAACACCAGTTCATTCACGGGCTTCCGTGTGATGGTAATAGCTTACTGATCCATTCTCTCTCTCTTTGTTCTGGCTAACACACATGCGCACACACATACGCCGCCCCCACACGTATCTACGCCAGCTGTTTCTGTCTCCGGACGCGAAAGGACATAGCTCCATCTGGTGGCGGTACCCGGCCGTCTCTCGCTCTCTCTCTCTCGCGCGATTCTATCGGACGTCAGTGGCTCCGCCCCTGAACGCTGTGAGGAATAGCTCCATCTGGTGGTCTCACCCGGCCATATCTCTCTCTCTCCCTACGCACGCACATGCACACGCACACACACACAACCACACACACACAACCACACGCACTCCACGTCTCTCCCATTGTTTAGCTTAGCTTGTGTGTTAGGTAGTTAGGTAATAAGGCTTTGTTAATTGCAGTGTTATTGATTGTGATCGTTATTACTGATTTTAATAAATCTTATTATATTATAACTAGCGGTCTCTTGTGCTTGTTGTGTATATGTCACTGGATAACAGCAGGTTGTGAAGGCTAGTGCGCAAATTTCACGCCTTTTTAATTGTATCTTTTCCCTGATCCCAGGGTGGTGCCCCGTTTATTCATGATTATATCATGATAATATATTAAATATAATTATTAGTATCGATAATCATATTGACATTAATAATTAGCTGTTGATAACCAAATCTGCTCCTGCTACTACCCTAACAAATGAATAGAGTTGATTGGAGGGATGGGTTTCAGTCAAAACATAAAGGACAGCCAGTGAAACTCCTTTTCAACCACATTTTGTCTGGAGAAAGGAAGGAAGCTGCTTTGTATCTTGTTGGTAAGTCAGAAACTAATTGTAGATTTGGGGTTAGGCATTCAGAGAGTACAGCTAGATAGTAATAGCTTGTTGTTTACATTGTTGTGAAGCTGATCTTACTGAGTGGGCAATCACCTACTTTCAGCCAGCTCAGCTGTAGTGAATTAAGTTGATTGGAGGGAGGGGTCTCAGTCTGCGCATGAGGTAAACCGAGCACTTAAGAGCTTGTCACTACGAAGACAGCCGAACAAAGACAAGGGAGTCAATCTGCGGGAGTCAAGACAGCAGAACAAAGAAAAGGGAGTCAATCTGTGGGAGTCAAGACAGCTGAACAAAGACAAGGGAGTCAATCTGCGGGAGTCAAGACAGCTGAACAAAGACAAGGGAGTCAATCTGTGGGAGTCAAGACAGCTGAACAAAGACAAGGGAGTCAATCTGCGGGAGTCCATCGAGGAAGTCCATTGAGGTAGGCATAACATCTCAACCACCACCCATCGCAGCCATGTGTCCTATCCCAATCAGGACATCAAACTGGAGAAGATTTTACCAGGGACCCTTCGCTTGAGGCTGTAACCCATCCAATTTCTGCTACCCACCATTCTCCACCGGGAATTGTCCAAACCCTGTTCTCATGACACGGGTGTCCCTCAAGGCTCAGTATTAGTACCGCTTCTGTTCTCACTCTACACCAAATCAATAGGTTCTGTAATTACATCGCATGGATTCTCCTACCATTGTTACGGAGATGACACCCAGCTGTTCCTCTCTTTTCCCCCAACCTCTGACACTCACATTGCAACTCGCATCTCGTACTGTCTGGCTGACATCTCTGTCTGGACAACTGCACATCACATCACCTCAAGCTTAACCTGAAAAAAACTCCTCTTCATCCCGGGGAAAGACTGCCCTCGCATGGACCTCTCGGTCACTTTCGAGGGCATCACAGTATTGCCTTCCTCAACTGCGAGGAACCTGGGGTAATGCTCGATGACCAACTTTCCTGCACCCCCAACATCACTGCTGTCGTCCGATCCGCAGGATTCGGACCTTCCTCACAAAGAATGCAATGCAACTCCTGGTCCAAGCACTCGTCATCTCCCGCCTTGACTACTGCAACTCTCTCCAGGCTGGACTCCCGGCTTCTGCGACTAAACCATTGCAGCGTATCCAGAACGCTGCAGCACGCCTTGTCTTCAATTTACCCAAATTCTCCCATGTGCCCCCCCTCCTCCGTGACCTCCACTGGCTTCCTGTTGCAGCATGCATCCAATTCAAGACGATGGCACTGGCCTTCAGGGCCATCAATGGAACGGCACCCATCTACCAAAAACACACGCCCGAAGCGAGCACTTCGCTCCTCTACTTCAGTTGGCCGGCTAGTACCACCATTGCTGAAATCAAACAAATGTCGCTCAGCAGTCCAGACTCTTCTCTGTTTTAGCTCTTACTTTATCGGCAATGATATGTTGTGGTTTCTTTGTTTCCTTCTTTTGACAAATGTACTTATTGTAAGTCGCTTTGGACAAAAGCATCTGCTAAATGACCTAAATGTAAATGTCGCGCTCTGGTGCATCTTCACTGCTGCCTCCAGGCACGTGTCCGACAGAGCACCGTGCACGACGGTCCGGGTCTGGTCTCTTCCATTTCATTTTCACAGCTACGGCTTCTATGTGTCTGCTAACCACTTCACATCGGGCTGCTTCAGTAAAAGGATCTGCCCCAACCACACGGGACCCAGCAACTTCGCCTGAGCCACATAGGCGATACATCCACTGTTAACATTGGCGAATGCTGCCCCTAGCGATAGCGGCATCCTGTCTCTCTCCGAGTAGACGATGACAGACAGAGCTCATTAGCATTTAAAAGTGCAGACACAGAAGCAGCCTGTTCTCAGGAGAGCTCAGCAGAGCTCATTTGAACAACTTTTAGACAGCTGAAATTCAGGACCACTGATGGGTTTGGGGCAATGCATATCAAAAACAGTGTTGTTGGACCTCTGACAGCTGTGTGGAATTGATGAAAAACAGTATAATATGGGAACTGTCATGATCTGTGTTTTCATGTTTTGATTCCCTGGTTTATTTTGTGATTTTTGCCCTTGGTGTGATTTCCTGTCTCGTACTTCCTGGTCCTTGTTGTTTCCGCTGTCTTGACTCCCCCATCCTCTCGTGTTGATTACCTTGCCTGCCCTAATGTGTTTCACCTGTTCCTCGTCAGCTCCCTGCCTCCCTGTGTGTGTATATAGTCTGTGTGTTTCCCTTGTGTCCTGGTCGGATCATTGTTGCTGTTGAATGTCGTTTGTCGCTACCCTGCACCACGTCATGTCCCTGGAGTTTGTTTTTGTACCTCGTCCTGCCTCCCGTGTCCCTTCGTGTTTGGTTCCGTTTCGTAAGTGTTTCTTTGTCTGGTGTTTTTTCCCCCGTGGTCTCCTTCATTTGATACTTTGTTTTTTGTCTTAGGTTTTATTTTGTATTTAGTTTATTATTTAAATAAAACCTCTGTTTTTCTGCATTTGGGTCCTCACCTCCCTTTTTCGAGTCCACGCCTGTTTCCAAGTCCGCCAAACATGACAGAATGATCCGACCCCATTAAGGACCCAGCAGCTAATATGGACCTAGCAGCCTTTCTTTTATGTGGCTCAACGCATGAGCTCCGGGAGGCTACCTATAGACTCCAGTGTCTCCAGGCCGAGCACCGGCATGCTGAGGGAGAGGAGGAGAGGCAGTCGGCCCTGGCGAGGGCCAGGGAGCTGGTTTCCGCCAGCCCGTGGCTCAGGGGCTCATTGCCTGCCTGGGTCAGGGGCTTCCTCCTAACCCCTGAGCTCCAGCCATCCTCAGCCACAGCCAAGCCTCCAGTCCAGGCCTCAGCCACAGCCAAGCCTCCAGTCCAGGCCTTAGCCACAGCCAAGCATCCAGCCCACGCCTCGGTCACAGCCCTCGTCTCGGCCTGTGGTCTTCAGTCGGCGGCTCGGCCGACACCTGCCAGTGGTCTTCAGTCGGCGTTCCGGTCGACACCTGCCAGTGGTCTTCAGTCGGCGGTCCGGTCGACACCTGCCAGTGGTCTTCAGTCGGCGGTCCGGTCGACACCTGCCAGTGGTCTTCAGTCGGCGGCCCGGTCGACACTCTCCTGTGGTCTTCAGTCGGCGGTCCGGTCGACACCTGCCAGTGGTCTTCAGTCGGCGGCCCGTCCGTCGCCAGTCCCGGCGGACGATCGTCCGGCACCAGCCCAGACAGGGGACCGTCCCACACCTGCTCCTCGCAGCCTATTGGGGGTTCGCCTGTCACCAGTTCCTGTTCCGACGGGGGGCCGTCCCACGCCTGCTCCACGCAGCCTTCGGGAGGTCCGCTCGTCACCAGTTCCTGTTCCGACGGGGGGCCGTCCCGTGCCTGCTCCACGCAGCCTTCGGGAGGTCCGCTCGTCACCAGTTCCTGTGCCGACTGGGGGCCGTCCCGTGCCTGCTCCACGCAGCCTTCGGGAGGTCCGCTCGTCACCAGTTCCTGTTCCGACTGGGGGCCGTCCCGTGCCTGCTCCACGCAGCCTTCGGGAGGTCCGCTCGTCACCAGTTCCTGTTCCGACGGGGGGCCGTCCTACTCCTGCTCCACGCAGCTTTCGGGAGGTCCGCTCGTCACCAGTTCCTGTTCCGACGGGGGGCCGCCCCACGCCTGCTCCACGCAGCCTTCGGGAGGTCCGCTCGTCACCCGTTCCTGTTCCGACGGGGGGCCGTCCTACTCCTGCTCCACGCAGCCTTCGGGAGGTCCGCTCGTCACCCGTTCCTGTTCCGACGGGGGGCCGTCCCACTCCTGCTCCACGCAGCCTTCGGGAGGTCCGCTCGTCACCCGTTCCTGTTCCGACGGGGGGCCGTCCTACTCCTGCTCCACGCAGCTTTCGGGAGGTCCGCTCGTCACCAGTTCCTGTTCCGACGGGGGGCCGCCCCACGCCTGCTCCACGCAGCCTTCGGGAGGTCCGCTCGTCACCAGTTCCTGTTCCGACGGGGGGCCGTCCCACGCCTGCTCCACGCAGCCTTCGGGAGGTCCGCTCGTCACCAGTTCCTGTTCCGACGGGGGGCCGTCCCACGCCTGCTCCACGCAGCCTTCGGGAGGTCCGCTCGTCACCCGCTCCTGTTTCGACGGGGGGCCGTCCCACGCCTGCTCCACGCAGCCTTCGGGAGGTCCGCTCGTCACCAGTTCCTGTTCCGACGGGGGGCCGTCCCACGCCTGCTCCACGCAGCCTTCGGGAGGTCCGCTCGTCATCCGTTCCTGTTCCGACGGGGGTCCGTCCGACGCCTGCTCCGCGCAGCCTTCGGGAGGTCCGCTCGTCACCCGTTCCTGTTCCGACGGGGGGCCGTCCTACGCCTGCTCCGCACAGCCTCCGGGAGGTCCGCTCGTCACCCGTTCATGTTCCGACGGGGGTCCGTCCGACGCCTGCTCCACGCAGCCTTCGGGAGGTCCGCTCGTCACCCGTTCCTGTCCAGACGGGGGGCCGTCCGACGCCTGCTCCACGCAGCCTTCGAGAGGTCCGCTCGTCACCCGTTCCTGTTCCGACAGGGGGCCGTCCTACGCCTGCTCCGCGCAGCCTCCGGGAGGTCCGCTCGTCACCCGTTCCTGTCCAGACGGGGGGCCGTCCGACGCCTGCTCCGCGCAGCCTTCGGGAGGTCCGCTCGTCACCCGTTCCTGTTCCGACGGGGGGCCGTCCTACTCCTGCTCCACGTCGCCTTTCTGAGCAGCCCCGCCCGCTAGGTCGCCCTCATGCCCGGCCTCCTGAGCGGTCCCGCCCGCTAGGTCGCCCTCATGCCCGGCCTCCTGAGCGGTCCCGCCCGCTAGGTCGCTCTCATGCCCGGCCTCCTGAGCGGTCCCGCCCGCTAGGTCGCCCTCATGCCCGGCCTCCTGAGCGGTCCCGCCCGCTAGGTCGCCCTCATGCCCGGCCTCCTGAGCGGTCCCGCCCGCTAGGTCGCCCTCATGCCCGGCCTCCTGAGCGGTCCCGCCCGCTAGGTCGCCCTCATGCCCGGCCTCCTGAGCGGCCCCGCCCGCTAGGTCGCCCTCATGCCCGGCCTCCTGAACCCCCCCTCCTGGCCCCCTCCACCCACCCTACGTATCATGGACCTTGGGGACGTCTGGGATCCGTCCCTTAAGGGGGGGGTACTGTCATGATCTGTGTTTTCATGTTTTGATTCCCTGGTTTATTTTGTGATTTTTGCCCTTGGTGTGATTTCCTGTCTCGTACTTCCTGGTCCTTGTTGTTTCCGCTGTCTTGACTCCCCCATCCTCTCGTGTTGATTACCTTGCCTGCCCTAATGTGTTTCACCTGTTCCTCGTCAGCTCCCTGCCTCCCTGTGTGTGTATATAGTCTGTGTGTTTCCCTTGTGTCCTGGTCGGATCATTGTTGCTGTTGAATGTCGTTTGTCGCTACCCTGCACCACGTCATGTCCCTGGAGTTTGTTTTTGTACCTCGTCCTGCCTCCCGTGTCCCTTCGTGTTTGGTTCCGTTTCGTAAGTGTTTCTTTGTCTGGTGTTTTTGCCCCTGTGGTCTCCTTCATTTGATACTTTGTTTTTTGTCTTAGGTTTTATTTTGTATTTAGTTTATTATTTAAATAAAACCTCTGTTTTTCTGCATTTGGGTCCTCACCTCCCTTTTTCGAGTCCACGCCTGTTTCCAAGTCCGCCAAACATGACAGGAACTTTAAAGAAGGATGCTTCATTCAGCTGTGAGTGTGACTACAAATGGAGTGAAATCTGTTGGGCCTTGTCATGTCAGGCATTAGTCACATGACTCGTTAATCACTCACTAGTCATGGGTGAGTGACTTGATCTAACCCTGTAGCACATTTGCCTAAACCTACCTTCCTGTAAAGATGGAAGTTTATTTTGAAAGACACTGTGGATGTTACAAGCGTATATTGACACATCCAAAACTGACCCCAGAGGAGTTATAATTTGAAACTTCGGGCCACTGACCAAGTGTCAGTATTTGATGAGTTGGGAGTGACAATGTTTTACATATTATGTGTTGCAGGGTGGATGAAGTACAATGTGAATATTAAATGAAAATGGACATTGGTAAGGCAGTATTTATTTAAGGCTGCACTAGTCAGTATTTTAAGATAAACAATTAAATGACTGTGTGATCCGTAATAGTTGTAATGACGAATCCACAGAGAATAATCACCTAACTATGCAGTCCCCCTCAGCTCTGGCGCGTTTTAGTTATTCTGACCCGCCAGCTATTTTATTGCACAGAACCATCTGCAAAGTCGTCATTTGAAAGTGTTAAGAAAAGAGCAGGCACTTAAAAAAGAAATAATACTTGGCAGGTGATTGGATGAACCAATCAATCAAAAGTCAATCAAACTCTTACTGAAACATGTCTAGACAAAAGCAAACACTTATGTTCCATTGAGAAAAGCCTTCCAAGTTGTTCTTTGCTCTTCATTCAATGAAAAAAATACTCTCCAGTTCTGATATAACTGATAGTAGCCTACTGTAGCATCTATGTAATAGGGTAAACCTATATCGATCTCTGGGTTTGGGTGCTGTGAACATTTGGGGCACACGGTGTGTGTGTGTGTGTGTGTGTGTGTGTGAGAATTGTGTGTGTTGTGTGTGTGTCCGTCTTTGTGTGTAGCCGCACAGGGGAGGAGTATATGATATATGTGCATCTCGACAACATACACACACATACATAGATGACAGCACCCAGAGGGATGGATCGTATGAGCCAGTGTGGGTGGAGATACCCAGCGCTCCAACCAGGCCGCGGCATGCTAAAATTACGCTCCGCCTGCATCTATTGAATGAGCCAATCAGACTCATGTGGAGTCTCAATGAAATAAGCTGCGCACTCTGTTGTAAGCGCCTTTTGAGTGAGTTCAACCCTATGTTGAGTTGACTATTAGGTCCGTGCACGTATAACTGCCGGAATATGCTTTCCTGATATTTGTGCTAATAAAGCGCTGTTATTGATATAACCCATAGACTCTCCTCGTATATTCAAGCTTACTGTTTTTTTTCACAACACTAGTTATAGCAAAGAGCTTCAAAACAGCAATTATACCGGTCTCAACCTGGCTACCTATGACTATCATGCATTCATGTCAGCCCTTAATGGTTTAAGTGTCTCATGGTGTTAATGTCTAAGTTATTTTTAAGCTGTAAAGAACTGTGAAGCATTAAATAATCTTTCATGTTTAGCTTTAATGTCATTAAAATAATAATAATTGCGCAGTGTTTGTGTTGTGCACCACATGCTTTCCTGTTTCCTTTTCTCTGGTTTTTGAATCTCTCTCTCCACAACACTCCCTGGGGATCCCATCATGCCCACATTCTCCCATAGATACCTCAACTCTCCCTCTCATCACCCAGCAAGACGTTTGCTCCAAGTAGGCATTGATGCATAGCATGAATCCGCCAACAACATGCTGTTATCACCTCCACTAATAGAGCAATTTAGCTGATTTGCTGGTAAGTCCCTGGACTGACAAAAGACATCAATGACTCCCAGGTTTAGTGTTTATAGTCAAGACAACTTAATTTGGGGAAACCTTTTAGGGGTTCATAACCATCTAATTTGCATTCCATTTGCAATCACTTGCAATTCCTATAGCTGTGTTATTGTTTGATGATACATTCTGCTTTGAAACTTGTTTTTACTATATTTTCAACATCAGTGTGGTAACTTTTCACCATTATATAACTGTTTTATATTATAACTGAAAAGTAGAAAACAGCATGGTAAGGATACGTTACCTCCACCTGCAAAGCATATTCATTCAATTAACCCAATCTCTTGCATGATATTCTGCTATTAGTCTTTGTATGAATTCTCCATTTCTTACCTCCTCCCACTCTTCTATTTGTCTGCCTATAACTTCATATAGTTTCCCAGAGAAGGACCATTTTGGGCCTTATATTCAACAGTAATGTTTGTTATATATTAAAGAGGTGTTTTTGTGTGTGCCAGAAACACGTTGGAGCAGTTTGGACTGCCTCCCACCAGGACAAACCAGAAAGCTGCCTCAAGCAGATTCATTTCCTACATTAGACTCCATCAGGACCATGAAATAAAACATTAAATCTTAAAGATCCATAACTATTCCTTTGGCAAAAAATAAACTCAGCCTTGTACAACAAATCCTGGTATTTCTTAATAATCCTCAGTCATCTTCTACCACGGACTATTTCACCTCAACAGCCTTGTGGCTGAACACTGCTGCAACACATCATATGCACATCCTGAAAAATTCAAGATTCAAGCAACTTCCACTTGGGATGCATTACCAGTAAGCTCAAGAGCTCCTTCCCAGATAACTATTAACCTTTTTAACCTAACCTGTAGCTTGCTTGTACGGCAGGGGCCTTGATGTGGGAGGTCTCGTTTTATTTTGGCCTTCAGCTAATTTGGACTTTGTGTTATACCGTAATGCAGTAAATGTTTATTGAGTCACATTCACTTCTGGCTCTGGCCATGCAGTGTCAGCAGTATCATGCTGCAGGTGTTCTGTAATTTGGTGGTGGTCGATGTTTTGTTCTTAGCTTAGATGCCGCTGACACCAACAGGATCAACACACTTATCAGAAAAACCTTCTCTGTCCGCCAACAGCAATGAAAGAGGAGCCTTTTACTGGATGAAAACAGGAGCACCAGGGTTTTAAAATGTTCTGGCAAAATTTATTCCAGAGGAATTGGCACAATCAGATAATTCGCTCAAGAACTGAAATGAATCCCTGTGAGTGTGAGTTAAACCTTTGTTAACTTTAACATGAACATTGACCAATAGCGTAGTCTTGACAGTTCTGCTGAAGTTTCAGGGCACAGAGAGCTGGAGAGGTCAAAATAGAGGAAGGTATCGTAGCTTATTAGCCAGGATCTGTCAGGGTCTGTCATGTGTCAGTTTTCTGTTTTATTTTGATAGTCTTGTCTCTGTGTTCACTTCCGTTCCCTGTGTGATTACCCGTCCCCACCCTTATGTGTTTCACCTGTGTCTCGTTATCCCTTCCCTCCTGTGTGTATTTAACCAGTGCTCCCCTGTGGGCCAGTGCCAGATTGTCTTGTCTCCTAGAGCAGCTTTCCAGCGTTTGTATAGAGAGTTTTCCTGTGTCTGACCGTTTTGTTTCTAGATTCCGAGTCTTAGCCTGCCGATTTTGTACCTCTGCCTGTCTGACTGCTTTTCTGGATTTTGACCTTTGGACTGAATTAAATTACTCTTGAGAACTGATTCCTGCCTGCCTGCATTTGTGTCCGCCAGTCGCTGTGTTCCTGACAGAACAATCTGGCCAAGATGGACACAGCAGAGCAGGGCTCCTTGCTCGCTACCCTTGAAGGGCAGGAGTGTCGGCTCCAGCAACAGGAGAAGGAGATGGAACGGCTGCATCAGGCTGTGGCCGAGGCTTCCCAGCGCAGTGAAGCGGCGTGTGGAACGGTAACCGCTCAGCTCAACTATGTCATCGGGCAGCTTCAAGTCATGGGCTCAGCCACTCACTCCTCTCAGTCAGCTGAACCTCCTGCGCCGTCCTCATCGTCAGCTCCAGCACCAGAACCAACCCTGACTCCTGCTTCTCCCTCAGAAGTCAGACCCGCCCGGCTCTCTAGCCCGGAAAGATTCTCCGGGGAATCTGGTGACTGCCGCCCTTTCCTCGCTCAGTGCGAGCTCCATTTTGAGTTCCAGCCCGCCGCCTTTCCCTCGGATCGAGCTAAAATAACCTTCATCGTCTCCTATCTATCGGGGAGAGCCAGGGCGTGGGCCACCGCGGAATGGAGCAGGCGGTCTGCAGTATGTAACTCTCTTCCTCTCTTCCTTGATACATTCCAACAAATTTTCCACTCTACTCTTCCTGCTAGAGAAGCTGCTAGAACTCTATATTCCCTGAGACAAGGAAGACGATCTGTTATGGACTATGCCATAGAGTTCCGCACGCTAGCCGCTGACAGCGGTTGGAATCAACCTGCCTTGGTGGATGCCTTCTTTAATGGACTCTCTGAGACCCTGAAGGATCATCTCACTCCCCTGGACCTGCCGGTGGAACTGGATGCCCTCGTCGCCTTAGCCTCCCGCGTCGACAAGAGACTGAGAGATAGGCAGAGGGGTCGCTCCATCAGGGAACTGGACCAGCTTGGCACCCCTCAAGCTTCGGCCTCCATGAGCAACTCTGTTCCGGAGCCAATGGAGGTTGGGCGTACCCGCCTCACCCCAGCTGAACGTCACCGTCGGATGATGGAGGGTCGGTGCCTATACTGTGCCCAGCTGGGTCATTTCATCGCCTCCTGTCCTCTACGTGGTTCCCTGCCTGCTTCACCCTCGAGACCCCTGGTGAGTGCTTCCACCCTTAAAAATAGATCTCAGAGACAATTAACAAGGGTGAAATTGACGTCTGCCTCTTCTTCTCTGCACAAACTAGCATTAATTGATTCAGGAGCAGATGCTAACCTAATGGATTCCAGTCTAGGCCAGAGCCTAGGCGTTTTAGGTGAGCCGCTGTCTACACCCCTCCTTGCCACGGCTCTTGACGGCAGGCTCATTGCCACTGTCACTCACCAGACCTCCCCCATCCAGATGTGCTTTCCCGACGGACATGTGGAAACCCTCCACTTTCACCTGTACAACTCCGAGATGCATCCCCTGATCCTAGGGTACCCCTGGCTGATTCAACACAACCCTCATCTCATCTGGGCCACTGGTCAGGTAATTGGTTGGAAGAAAGACTGCTACCAGAACTGTTTCCCGGACATGGACTCTAACCTCTTAAGTAAGACACAGTCTAAGGACTCTCCTGACCTGACCGGTGTCCCCGCCTGTTACCATGATTTGCAAGAAGTTTTCAGTAAGAGCAGAGCTGCTTCCCTTCCTCCCCATCGTGACTATGACTGTGCCATTGACCTCCTCCCCAGTGCACCCATTCCCAAGGGTCGGTTGTACTCTCTGTCCGCAGCCGAGAGAAAAACCATGGAGGATTACATTAATGATTCCCTCGCAGCAGGGTTAATTCGGCCATCATCCTCTCCAGCTGGGGCAGGGTTCTTCTTTGTTGAGAAGAAGGACAAGACTCTAAGACCATGCATAGATTACTCCCCACTCAACAACATCACAATCAAAAACCGTTACCCCCTCCCACTAATTTCCTGTGTTTGACGTCCTCAAGGGCGCCACAGTATTCACTAAATTGGATTTGCGGAATGCGTATCACCTAATACGCATCCGGGAGGGGGATGAATGGAAAACGGCTTTCAATACGCCCCTTGGTCATTACGAGTACTTGGTCATGCCTTTTGGACTGACTAACGCCCCCGCAGTTTTCCAAGCCTTAGTGAACGATGTCCTGAGGGACCTCCTGTATCAAACTGTTTTTGTATATCTTGATGACATCCTTATTTTTTCCCCCGATGAAGAGTCTCATGTCCGGATGGTACGGGAAGTTCTGAAAAAATTGTTAAAAAATGAACTGTTTGTCAAAGCAGAAGAGTGTGAATTCCACCAAAGACAAGTGTCCTTTCTGGGATACGTTGTCTCCCACGATCATGTGGAAATGGACCCAGAAAAGGTCCAGAGTGTGGCAGAGTGGCCGACTCCAACCTCCCGGAAAGAGGTACAACGTTTTCTTGGTTTCGCTAACTTCTACCGTAAGTTCATCAGAAATTTTAGCTCAGTGGCCGCCCCTTTAAGTGCCTTAACCTCTCCCAAGGTTTTGTTTCAGTGGTCTCAGTCCTCCGAGGATGCATTCCAGCGCCTGAAGAAGCTCTTCACCACAGCTCCGGTCCTCACCCTCCCCTCAGCCAATCAACAGTTCATTGTGGAAGTGGACGCCTCCAGCTCTGGAGTGGGGGCCGTCCTGTCCCAGAGATCAGGTACAGACGATAAGATCCACCCCTGTGCTTTTCTTTCCCGGAAATTATCTCAGGCGGAGAGAAACTACTCGGTGGGGGACCGGGAGCTGTTGGCTGTAAAAGTGGCGCTGGAAGAGTGGAGGCACTGGTTAGAGGGGGCGGCCCAACCATTCCTTGTGTGGACAGACCATCGGAATCTGGAATACCTCAAGAGTGCCAAAAGACTCAATGCCCGTCAAGCCAGGTGGGGACTGTTCTTTTCCCGGTTTAATTTCACCCTGTCATATCGTCCAGGAAGCAAAAGCACAAAGCCCGACGCCTTGTCACGTATTCATGCACCCGAGTCAGACTCCTCAGATCCAGAACCCATCCTCCCTGAATCCTGCGTCGTGGGAGCCTTCACCTGGAGTGTGGAGGGCAAGGTAACAGAGGCCCTCAAGGCAAGTCCAGCACCCCCTGACACCCCCATAAACAGGTTGTTTGTTCCTCCTTCCCTTTGGGGGGAGGTTATTAAGTGGGCTCATGAAAGTAAGTTCTCTTGTCATCCGGGCGCCCGTCGAACCCTCTTCAGAGTGTTGGAGCGGTTCTGGTGGGCTAATGCCAAGAAGGATGTGTCAGAGTATGTCGCTGCCTGTCCTGTCTGTTCCCAGCAGAAAAATTCCAATGCCCCACCAGCTGGACTCCTTCACCCTCTGCCCGTGCCACCGCGCCCCTGGTCAGACCTCTCAGTGGACTTCGTCACAGGCCTCCCTCCATCCGAAGGTAACACGGTCATCCTCACTGTCGTTGACCGATTTTCTAAAATGGTTAAATTCATTCCCTCACCCAAGCTGCCATCTGCCAAACAAACCGCTGAACTCATGCTCCAGAACATTGTCAGAACCTTTGGTTTCCCCAGGAACATTCTATCTGACCGGGGGCTGCAGTTCGTGTCTCAGTTTTGGGAGGCATTCTGTCAGCTGGTGGGGGCCTCTAGGAGCCTCTCCTCTGGATACCACCCCCAGACTAATGGCCAGACGGAGAGGCTAAATCAGGATTTGGAGACTGGTCTTCGCTGTCTTTCCTCAAATAACCCTTCATCGTGGTCCAGGATGCTGCTGTGGGTCGAATACGCCCACAACACCCTTCCCTCTGCCTCGACCGGTCTCACCCCCTTTCAGGTGGTATTCGGCTATCAGCCTCCCCTCTTCGCAGCCCTAGAAAAGGAGGTCAAAGTCCCCGCTGCTGCTGTTATGGTCCGCCGGTGTCGAGGCATGTGGTCTCGCGCCCGCCGGACTCTTCTCCAGACCTCCGTTGCCTACAAGAAAGCGGCTGACCGCCGTCGCCGCCCAGCCCCAGCATACCGCCTTGGACAAAGAGTGTGGCTCTCCACCAAAGATCTGCCCATCCACCATCCATCCCGCAAGTTAGCACCCAGGTATGTGGGCCCATATCCAATTTCTAAAATCATTAATGACTCTGCTGTCAAGTTGAAGCTACCCAGGTCCACCCGCATACATCCCACCTTCCATGTCAGCCGGGTCAAACCAGTCAAGGAGAGCCCACTCGTCCCCGCGGTCGAGCCCCCACCGCCCCCCCGTCTCATTGCTGGTGAAACTGTCTACACTGTCAGGAAACTGCTGGATGTTCGGCGGCGGGGCCGGGGCCTACAGTACCTTGTGGACTGGGAAGGCTATGGGCCGGAGGAACGAGCGTGGGTCCCCTCCCGGGATATCTTGGACCCTCGCCTCATTGCAGAGTTCCACCGATGCAATCCTCAAGGTCCTGGGCCGCCAGGAGTCGGCCATTAGGGGGGGGGGTACTGTCAGGGTCTGTCATGTGTCAGTTTTCTGTTTTATTTTGATAGTCTTGTCTCTGTGTTCACTTCCGTTCCCTGTGTGATTACCCGTCCCCACCCTTATGTGTTTCACCTGTGTCTCGTTATCCCTTCCCTCCTGTGTGTATTTAACCAGTGCTCCCCTGTGGGCCAGTGCCAGATTGTCTTGTCTCCTAGAGCAGCTTTCCAGCGTTTGTATAGAGAGTTTTCCTGTGTCTGACCGTTTTGTTTCTAGATTCCGAGTCTTAGCCTGCCGATTTTGTACCTCTGCCTGTCTGACTGCTTTTCTGGATTTTGACCTTTGGACTGAATTAAATTACTCTTGAGAACTGATTCCTGCCTGCCTGCATTTGTGTCCACCAGTCTGTGTTCCTGACAGGATCAAACTTGTTTCACTTTTTCATAACTTCTTCTGTCAGAGCAAAAGTTGTTCCACAAAAGGGCGGTTGTTTGAAGATTATTATAAGACAGTTGACGGTACAAATTCTAACGAGCAAGGAGATTTATTGTTTATTTCATTTTCTGATTTTTTTTATAGACCAAAAGATTTTTTATCTTTTGGAAAGTTTTTATAAATTTGTTGCATACACTATTTCTACTTATTTCTTTTATATTTTAAACTAATTTCTTGTAGTTTTGTCTTATAATTTTGTTTTCATATTACCGGTATGTGATTTTTTATAATGTATTCATTAATTTTACTATATAAAAGCGCTTTTGTTGGAATATTTCCTTGGATTAAGCTCCATCTTCTCTTATCAAAGGATGGCCATCAAATTCACCATGCAATGCCTATATATATATATATATATATATATATATATATATGAATTTATAAAGACCCATATGAGACATGCATGTTTATATACTTGGAGCAATTCATCTCCACTACAGAAACTCCGGTATGTACAGCGAACTCTGGTGCTCATTCTCTCTGTCTCTGCTCCCCACTGAGCCTCTGCTCCCTGGAGAATTCCCTATCATCCATATGCACTGCACATCTGTTTGTTTAATATTGCCCACATCTTAATGCAACAAGTGTTTTATCTGCACAGTTGATTACAGATATCTGACACCTGCATGTAGATCATACATTACAGTACAATCAGAGGCCCTATAGCTTTGATATGAGCAAAAGCAGCTCAATTGTATTCAAAAGCCGGGGGCTCATTCACTGATATCTGATCTGATCCTGTGCCTGTTTTGAAATGAATAAAAAAACACTTAAAAGTTGCTACAGTCACACATACAGGAGCGTGGCAGAGATTCACTGTCTCTTTTCCTGCTTGGCTGGCGTGAGGCCACCGGAAGCTGCACATGGCCACCCTAATTCAAGCTGACACCCAACATTACAACTGCTCCAGCTCCAGTCCTCTCTCTGGCTCTCCACAAACTCTCCATTGATTCCCTCAGCTCCTCTCTAGCAACTAGCAAATTACCAATATTTCTGTGAAATTATAAATTGGATTTCAATAAAAAACATTTAAAATGTGGTCTTTTGTGGTTGTCTTTTCGGTTGCTGTGTCAGGCTGGTGCATCAGAGAACTAAAAGCCCTGTGCTTAGCAGACTCATAAAAAATGGCAGCTACATGTGCTTTTTATGGTGGAGTGGACATTAGGGGGGGGATTTAATTAGATGTGTGGCCTGGTGTAAAGCTAGGAAACATGCATTACAATGCCAAGACCTAACAGCAGGGGGCTAAATCCCTTTAAAGACATTTCTGTGCAGAACTTCAGACACACAGGAACAACAGAAAGCCATAAAGTTAAACTTAGCCTTGACTAAAACCTATGCAGGCTGAAAAGATTCTCCCTAAAACTAATGCAGTCTTATAAACAACCCTGCAGTAAATCCAGTCATTAGAGTTAAGGTATAACAGTTTGTGAACACAGCATTAAATACAGGCAGAGAAAAGGTCTCTGCAGTACAGACACCACCACACACTTCTAGTGGGATTAGTTATGTCTCAGTCTATACACTGTTGCATACTATACCCTTTTAAATATATACAACATTTTAGGAAACATTGGTATGCTTATTTGCTTTTGCTTATTTGAGTTCTGCCAGGTGTTTCGCCCTACTTAGTCTTTATTCTAAGCTAGGTTATCATGTCCTAATTAAAGGGCCAGTGCATAGGATTTGCCGGGATCTAGCAGTGAGGTTGTAGGCTGGGTGAACCCTGCCTGAACTTCCGGGAAATTTGGATTTCGCTCGGCAGTTTAGGCTGGACACCCTCAGGCTTACTTTCGCTGTTACATTGCCAGAATCTTTGGCTCCAATCAGAAACGGCCATTCTCTCCTGGCACGCTATTGGCCGGTGACGTGACGATGACGAAACACAATGGGCATCGTTCATTTGAACGATGCCCATTGATCCCGCCTCTTGAGCAGTAGAAACAAAGCGCAGCTTCCCCAGACTAATGTTCAATCTTAAAAGATAGACCTTAGTATGGTGAAAACCAGACTAGTGAGGTTGCAGATTGCAACCATCTGAAACTTCTCCCATGTGCCAAACGTGCAGGTTGTTGTTGGTATGCCGACAACTCTGACATCTCCTCTCCTCCTCTCCCTCTGTGGCATCCCCCCACGGAGAGATACTTGGTATCAACTACCTCTTCCTCGCTTTCTCTATCTCTCTCTGTCACATTACCAATTAACCAAAACCCTATGATTGCACAGGATCTGTGTATGTATCAAAATACATTTACAGTACACGTGTAAAGGATGTCATGCAGCATGTTACACGGGAGGTGCTGATGTGTCATGTAAGTTTGTATGTTAGAACATGCAGGGTCTGCTAACTGTACCCTACATGGTGGAGTCAGACTGGGAAGGAGATCCACAGCTCCCCCTGTCAGTCACTGGGATCAGTACAAGATAGATGTTTCACATGTGTTTTATTACACAGCATTCGCCTTGAACAAATGTGTATGTTAATGTAACACAGCAACAAGATGCAGCACTATACTTCACCTCTCACCTCTCTTGTGTGTCTCTGGACTCTCCCTCCAGCTCCCCTGAGGTCACTGAAAATGGCGTGTAATGTTTGAACAAATGGAGCATAAAATAGATGATGCTGAATTAGGGAGAGCTTCTGCAAAGTCACAGCGACATTGCTGAGCTGAGGGCGAGAGTGCTGATGGAAACATAAGATTGTACATAGATGAATATACCCCTTCTTAGAAATATCATTAATCAGGAGCCTTACATTTTCTGTCAGGCTGTAGCTAGGCCGCCCCAGACCAGTAAAGGTCAGGGTGTGATGACTGATACCAAAAGCGGAAAAGTCTCTGTTCTGCCTCCCTCGTCCTTGTCTGAACCTCATGCAGGTGTAATTTGAAATACTAGTGGTGTTTGTGAGAACATTTGAAAGGCTTGTTTTAAAGGCTTGTGTACATGGGACAAGTTGCATTTGCATAATATGCTTTGCCCATGAGCTACAAAGTCAGAGGTACATGGAATTTGTGTGTTTCACATAGCCATCATCCTGACATCCTTGTTAACTCCAAGCTTTTATCATTTTTGCCCAAAAGGCAGTTAAAGGAAGGACAAAGTTAGCACAACCTGAAGCTCTTCCTCTCCTCCTCTTCATCTCTTTTATTCACAGGATAAACTGGCAGCAGAATTAAATTATTTTTCAGAGAGCTAGAGGGGGAGAAGGAGGGGAGGAGAAGAAAAGGAGAGAAAGAGGATTCCTCTGCCCAGGGGTATTGCTACTGTCTCCTTTCCCCATCGTTAAGAAGTATTAGTGCGCTAGATTTAGAAAGAAATGGGAGGCAATAATATGAAAAAGTATCTGCCAAATATGAGTGGGATTCCATAATCTTTGTCTGCTTTCACCAGGAAGGATGGGATGGCTTTCCTCAGGGATGTGGTATCGGTAATGGTCATATTAATGCAGGGTGAATGTTTTGTTTTGAGCCAAATTATATTTGAGTGAAAGGAAAATTAAAGGTGATGGGAATAAGCTGAAGCTGAGTAGATTATCTTTGTGTCCTTTTTGAAGGACCTTTTGAAATGTGTTTCCTGTCTCCTATGAAAGAGGAAGTGAATGAAAGTTTGCAATTGCATAACATTCACACTGTGACAGAGCGACAAATAACCCAGAGGGATGTCGGGTTGTGTTCCTTAATCAAAAAATCAAGAGATCACCACCTGAAAAGCCTGCTGCAAGGCCTGTTGGTGCACAAACCGGGGGGTAAAGTTTTATTGGCAGATGCATGAAGAAAGCAGGTTGTACGCCAGTGAGGTCCACAGCTCTTCCCTTCTGGCAGCATGGTTTATAGTACTGCCGATTTGTAATTGCCTCGTGTCTGCAGGTCTCTCGTGGGAGCAGGCTGTCGCTGCTTCCCCACGCTCTCTGCATTAACACTCATAAACGATTGAGGAGGCACGTGTCGACCTAGGTCTGGGCTACTTCTTGAAACACACTGATGCTATTAAATATAAAAAAGGCACATATTCACTGTGTAGATATGAGTGGATAGAGATTATGTAAATCTGCATCTTACAATGTTTTATCATCTTTAAAATAAAAATAGGATCAAAAGTTGAATTGAATGAGTAAAAGGCATGGGCTTGAACTGTTGCAACGGCTTTATTTGAAAGCAGAAACAATCAGCACACCATCCAGTCCTGCCTGTTAAATTAAGCCTTCTGGGAAAATTTTGCCTTAGAATGATAAGACAAGATTGTCCTCACATCCAAGCCTGACCTTCCAGCACTCATTTACGGATTGATCTCCCACCAATACAAAGCTGTTGGTGGCAACATGGCGGCGGCAAGGAGACGCAGTGATGCAGGGGCTGCATATCCACACTTCTTATTACATCTAGAAGGCCGCTCATCCTCCGACAAAACGCTTTTGTCAGCCACTAAGCCAAACACTTTCGTTTGTGACAAACACTATAAAACCGCGATCTGGCAGAAAATCCACAACGCGCTTTTTATAACTTTGTTGCTCCTTACCACTGTCGGCCCTCCACTACGGGTCTACCTGTCCAGGAAGACACACGCGGAACACCTATGCTTTGACAACTATCGGATGCAACATGTGGCTTGGACTCAAACTGTGCCGCAAACACACGGACTGTATCCTATCACCACAACTTGCTCGGACTCTATGCCATCTACTCATCTGTTTTGCGTAATGGTTGTGCCATGATTGACCACCGTAATCACAAAAAACAGCGAGGACTCACCTCTCCAACACGGAGGATCCACAGCGTGCTACTACTTTTGCTGCTGTTGTCCGGGGATGTACAATTAAATCCAGGACCGGTGGTCACTCGGAGCGCATCGCGAGTCGTCGGTGCCGAACTCCCTTTAACAACAACTGTGGCGACGTCGCCCGAGGTGGTGAGTTTCTGTGGAATACCCGTACCTAACATCCCCCTAATTGGAGTAGATGCCCTGGCCTTAGACTTCAACAAGCTAGCCAGCACAACGACGGCACTAACGGGGGAATATCAGCCTAAAAACTCTGCTCTTAACGATGTTAGGTGCATCAATCCTGCTGTTAAAAAACAACTCTCCTTTAAAACTTTTCAAACCGTTAATCATGCAAAGGTCGTTTGGGATCCGAAGCGGAAACCAAGAGGACTTTTTGGTGGCCACCTTAACATCAGAAGTATCGTCTCAAAAACTGAACAGTTGACTCATCTATTAGCGAACTCAAACTTGGACTTTTTGTGCATATCTGAAACATGGCTTCAACATTCTACTCCCATCAATGTATTTACAATGAGAGGTTTCCAATGTTTCAGACGAGACAGGACCGTGGGAAAAGGGGGCGGGGTACTTATGTATGTGAAAGACTCTGCGAACGTATGTTTTTCAAGCCGGCAATCTCCCTTGAGTATGTCGCACTAAAAGTTGTCTTGTCTAAGCAAATGTCATTCATCATTATAGGCTTTTGTAGACCCCCGACTGCCAACGACACATTTTATGAAGAACTTACTGATATTCTTAAAGAATGTGACCACAACAACAAAATTATTCTCATGGGGGATTTCAATCTTAATTGGGAAGATAAGTCTAAGAGGAGAAAGCTAAAAGTAATTACAGATAAATACCATCTAGAACAGCTGATAAAAGGCCCAACCAGAATCACAAAATGTTCAAGCACACAACTTGATCTTTTTTTCCGCAATAAACCTGAAAGGATAACAAAAAGTTACAATCTCATCACTGGTCTGTCTGACCACAACTTAACTCTGGTGGCAAGGAAATTAACCAAAAAAAGATTTAAGAATAATACATCAACATCACGCCACAAATATGTGTTCTGTATACCCAAAAGTAAGCAGGATACATTTGACAATGAGATAAATACCTTGGACTGGGGAGACATTCTATCCTCTGAAAATCTGGAGCATAGTTGTCAGTTATTTACATCAAAGATCAATGCTGTCAGAGATAAACTCACTGTTAAAATCAAGAGAAAAAACAGAAATAAGGTCAACCTGCCTTGGTTCAGTGAAAATCTATGGAAACTGATGAGGAGTAGAGATGCTGCTTTAAAAAAGTCCATTAAGACTAAAAGAAACACAGACAGTTTGGTTTACAAAGGCTTGAGGAACAAAGTGATTAATGAACTGAGATTAGCCTAGTCACAATTTTTTCTCCAATTTATGAACGATGCTAAAGGCAACAGCAGTGAAATTTGGAAAAATATCAACAGTCTAATAGGGAGAGCTCAACATCATACTGAGGATATCCACCTCACAGTTCAGAGCAAGACAATAGATGATGAGGCAAAAATTGCCTCCACTTTTAATTATTTTTTTTATCGATTCTGTTCAGGATTTAGGAAACAATTTTAAACCTAGGGAACAAAGTATTAGCTTCAATGTTGCAGGAGAGGGTTTCAACCTAGTCAAAGTCACTGAAGAGGAAATAAAGAAAGTTATTTGCTCCCTAAGAAACTCAAAAAGCAAAGATGCTTCCCATCAGGACACAGTGTTTATCAAAAAACACTCAGCTACTCTAATCCCCCCTATTGCCCATTTAGTAAACCTCTCAATTACTCACAGTTTCTTTCCTACAGACTGGAAACATGCCATTGTAACTCCCATCTTCAAATCTGGTGACCGCCATGTAGTCAGCAACTACAGACCCATAAGCATATTACCAGTAACCTCCAAGGTTGCTGAAAGAGTGGTCATAAACCAACTTACAGACCACATTAACAGCTGCTACCCTGGTCTTAACCCAGCCCAGTTTGGATTCAGAAAACATCACTCTACAGAAACAGCCATCCTACACCTAACAGAGCAAATCAGATCTGGTCTTGACAAAGGTGGAGTTGTTGGAGCTGTGTTCTTAGACTTAATTAAAGCCTTTGACACAGTTAACCATAGTGTTCTCATATCTAAACTCTCCAACTTCAACCTTTCTTCCAACACACTTGCACGGATATCATCATACCTATCCAATAGAAGGCAGTGTGTGAAAATCAAAGATGCGTGCTTGAGCTAGGTACAACTCTATGCTGATGACACAGTCTTGTACACATGTAACCGATGGGTTCTTTTCATTTCATTTCACCAAAAATCACTTTATATTACAACTGTTAGTTTTAATACATGTTTTTCATTGATATTCGGTTTTGGGGGCTTTTATTTTGTTAGTTTTATTTTGGTAACGTAATCCTTCCTTTCCGTCAACATCCTGTGCACGTCGCGCCGTTTCTCTCAGTCCGAAAAATGGCTGATGAGAAGAGGTAGGGGTAAAACGTGCTAGTGCTTAAAATATTTGTTAAGAGTGTGAAATGTATGTTTTCTTTGTGTCTTAACCAGGCGATTTTAATACCATGGTTTTTTCAGCTAATTGAGTGAATGGTTATGTTATGTGTGCAGTTGTGAGTGTATTTTGCACGGCACTCCGAGTGACGGTCGTGAGTCTAAGTTAAGCTAGTCTCTCATGCAGTTGTTATTCCTCCCCTCCTCTAGAGGTGTGTGAGACTGAGAAGAAGAGTGTCGTGCTGTACTAACAATAATATTGCTGTACGCAGGTGAGCTCCCATTTGCTTTTGTGTATTTTTGTAATTGCATTTGTAATGGTTTCACATTTCTTATTCACCCTTTTGGTGTTGATGTTCATATGTGTTCTTATTTACTTACTAAAATGTTGCCAGTGGGTCATGGGGGGGGTTGTTTGGTGATTGTATTATGACTATGAGAATGAGATTAGGAGTTACACATGCAGTCCGAAAAATGGCTGATGAGAAGAGAGGTGTGTGAGACTGAGAAGAAGAGTGTCGTGCTGTACTAACAATAATATTGCCGTACGCAGAATAAATCTCCCCCTGCTGGCCGAAAACGAGAACTGTGGTCTTTCTTTCCTCAACGACACAACACAACGCAGACCGGTTACAGTGGTGCCGTGACCCGGATCCACGCTGCTTCAGACTGGTTCTTCGTTTCTTCTGGAGCTGTGGATCAACACCAGCTTGGTCACATGGGGTTGCTACCCACCAACCATCTTCATTAATGTATCTTTTGGTATAAAAAAAAAAAAATAGAAAAGTGATTTTGTTCAGCTATTTTGTATTTCCTGTTCTGAGGATAAATTTGATATTTTCTGTATTTTATTGTGTACAGTCAGGTGCTGTTTAAGAACTTTAAAATGGCATTCTTTTGGGAAAAAGCTGGGAAAGTTGATGATGACAAAATTTCAGCTGACATTTTTAATCTTTCTGTTGGGAGGGGAAGATTTCTCAGTGAGTTAGCCAGTACTCCAGTCAGAGGTGCAGCAAATGTTGGTTCACCAGCTCACTGTTCCACACGTGCACCTGGTAATGTCGCACCTAGTTCCAGTCAGGGTGCCACACCTTCAGGTCTTCCAGACACGACAGACCCAGTGTTAAATGACTTAATAACACATATTGCGCAGCAAGTAGGACAGACTATAAGAGATCAATTGAGGGTTGATCGTGACGGGAGGGATGTTAAAGGCACACAAGCTCAGAGTAGTGTTAGCCAGATACCCAGTGACCCTACTTACCTCAACTTGACTGGTACCAAGTTAGTCCTACAGTCAGACGTCAGAGAGCCTCCAGTCTTCAGAGGAGATGGCTCCGACAAGAACACAGTCTGTGAGTGGGAAGAGTTGATGGAAGTTTATCTCAAGAAACGAGCCACGCCTCCACACGAACAGTACTTTGAAATAATGTCCAAGCTCATGGGAAAAGCTAAAGACACAGTAAGAATAACTCTGAGGAGCAGTCCAGCCATGAGACCTCAAGAAGATCCAAAAATCATCTATGACATTCTCAGGCGACATTTTAGTGATGTAACTTTTTCATGCATGCCTATGGCTGATTTTTATAGCACCGTCCCAGTGCCAGGTGAGACCCCTGTAGATTATTGGCTCCGCCTGAACAAGGCCGTTGATGCAGCAGAGGAAGGTTTGAGAAGGTTAGGTAGACACATGGAAGATCCTTGTCAGGAGGCAACCATGATGTTTGTTAAATACTGCTCTGATCCCGCTCTCACTGCTATTTTCAAGCTTAAAGCACCAGATAAATGGACAGCCAGTGAGGTTCAAGAGCACATTGATCGCTACCAACTTGAAATGAAAGAACATGTCCTTTCCAAGTCAAAACGCCTTAGGCCGGTGACAGCTCAGGTTCAAACTTCTGCACTTGATGATTTAAGGAAAAGCTGTCACTCAGGAGTGTCGCCAGTGCAGAATGAGAGTCTTGCATCATCCAATCCCCCCTGTAATGAGAAATGCCTTCAAGTATTAGTTAGCCTTTTTGAAAATGCACTATCACAGAAGAGTAATGCTGCTCACAAACCAGTCTCCCCAGGACAATTTCAGCATAGCCCCTGCAGGGTCTGTAAGTCCACGGAGCACTCCACGCTTGCGCATTGCAGGGAGAAGCGCCTGTGCCTGGCATGTTTCGAGCCGAACCACATAAGAAGGAACTGTCCTAACCGTAAGTCTGACCAGACTCGGAGTGCCTCTCCACCACAAAACCCTCAGCCTTTAAACTAACGGGCCTGCATCTGGTGAGGGGATGTGCGGGTGAAGAAAAAGAAACCCTCAACAGTGTTGACGAGCAGCACTACATAAAAGCATGTGCGGCAGCACCAGTTGGTGCTAAAGTAATAGTCCAAAGTACACAAAGACTGGGTCCTTATGATGAACTGTTTTACACCCCAGTTACAATAAACAACACATTTCAGGTGCAGGGGATGATAGATTCAGGTTCCATGGCCTGTACGCTAAGTGAGCAAGCAGAGCAGAAGATGTTGAGTGAAAATGTGCTTTCAGAACCTTCTCCCTTGACTCAAGAAGTTGTGTTAGTGGGGTGTGGAGGAACATTAACAAAACCTAAGTGTATGTATGAAGTTGAAATGAAGCTGTATGGAGAGACCTGTGTTGTGCCTGTCCTCGTAGTGCCTGGCCAACGGGATGATTTGATCATCGGCACAAATGTCATCAAGTTTCTTATGCATCAACTGAAAGTAACCGATGACTATTGGCGTCTTGTCTCTAGTGGCAGTCTTCTTCCTGAGTGTGAGCAGTTCCTGGACCTCATGGCGAATTCTTCCCGGTGGAGAGGTGAAGAGCTTCCGGACAGGATAGGAACTGTCAAGCTCCAGCAGTCAGTCACCCTGCTGGCGAGACAAGAACATCTAGTCTGGGGTAAACTGCCAAATAATGTTCCCATGTCACCAGGCAGCACAGTAATTGTCGAGCCCACCTCATCCAAGTCCCTCCCCCGTAACATCATGATTGGTCGTGTAATCACACCTTTGTGGGGTGATAGGTGGATTCCCATGAAAGTTACCAACCTGTCAGACAAACCTGTTACATTGAAGAGAAACAGTAAACTGGCAGATGTGTCTCCGTGTTTAGCTGTAGAAGATTTTGAGGTTTTCCAGGGCACCAGTCAACCTGAAACAGTCAAACAGGAGAGAACACATGAAGAGGGCAGACCAGTGGACCTAAAGCAGCGACTACAACAAGCTGGGCTCACTGACGTCGACATTGATCAATGCCATGCTGGTCCGATGGGAAAAGAAAAATTAGTTGAGCTGCTTATCAAGTACAATGACATCTTTTCAAAACATGCACTGGACTGTGGTGAGGCTAAAGGGTTTGTGCATCGCATTAGGCTCACCGACGAAAGACCATTCCGCCTCCCTTATCGGCGAGTACCACCAGCCCACTACCAGAAGCTGTGACAGGTTCTGTCTGAAATGGAAGAACAAGAGATAATAAAGAAATCAGTGAGTGAGTATGCATCCCCACTTGTTTTAGTGTGGAAAAAGGATGGGAATTTGAGACTTTGCACTGACTTTAGGTGGCTCAACACGAGAACCCTCAAAGATGCCCACCCACTGCCACACCAATCAGACTGTCTGGCTGCGCTGGGTGGAAACACCTACTTCAGCACAATGGACCTGACATCAGGTTTCTATAATATCCCGATGGCAGAGGAAGACAAAAAATACACTGCATTCACGACCCCCATGGGACTATATGAATATAATAGGATGCCCCAGGGTCTCTGCAATAGTCCTGCCTCATTCATGAGGATGATGATGAGCATATTTGGGGATCTGAACTTCAGTAGTTTGTTGTGTTACCTTGATGATTTACTTGTTTTCGCTTCAACAGAAGAGGCAGTTTTGGAGAGGTTAGAGACTGTGTTCCAGCGGCTCAGGCTTCACAACCTCAAACTGAGCCCTAAAAAATGCCACTTTATGCGGTCATCAGTCAAGTTCTTGGGCCACATCATAGATGGCAGTGGTGTTGCGGTGGATCCGGCAAAAATTGAGGTCATCTCCAAGATGTCAAAAGCGGATCTCATGGAGGAAGATGGCTGCACACCATCGGTCAGGAGGATAAAATCTTTTTTAGGGATGGTTTTTCATTTTATCCCCAATTGCTCCTCTATGGCCAAGCCCCTTTTTGCACTCACTGCTGGGCAGAAGAAACGTGGTAAAGTCCGAGCCAACTCCAACGCTGGCTCTTACAGAAAGCTCAAACCCTCTGATTGGACAAATGAATGTGATGTAGCCCTGTGTGACTTGAAAGAGAGCCTTTTAAACTGTGTTGTCCTCTCACACCCAGATTTCTCTCGTCCTCTCATCCTATCCATCGATGCCTCACTGGACGGACTGGGGGCTGTATTGTCACAAATTCCAGCTGGTGAAAAGAAAGCCCGCCCTATTGCTTTCGCCAGTAAGACTTTGAGCAGCTCTCAGAAGAAATATCCAGCTCATAGGCTGGAATTCTTAGCCTTGAAATGGAGTGTGTGTGAGAAGTTTAGCCACTGGCTGAGAGGGCTTCCTTTCACAGTATGGACTGACAACAATCCTCTCACCTACATCATGACCAAACCAAAGTTGGATGCGTGTGAACAGCGCTGGGTGTCCAAGCTCGCCCCTTACACCTTCGACTTGAAACACATACCTGGCACTAAGAACACAGTGGCTGATGCTCTCAGTAGAGATCCCTTTGCAAGAACAGTCAGTCATAGGCTCATCACTGAACATTACAGCCACCTTCTCGCTGAAGCTGAAGCTGTCAGTCAAGATGGCATCCAGGATGCCTTCCGATTAAAGGTCCAGTCTCATCAGGTGAAAAGAACAGCTTGTGGTGTTGCTAGGTCCCAGCATGATCTTTTCAAGCGTAACTATGATACTGTAGCTGTTAAAGCTTTGTTAGACACACATGATCAGTGGGAGGCTGCTAGTGAAACCAGAGCTGTGGAGCTGATTCAGTCAGTTCAGAACCTGCTGCCGCCTGGGCAGGATGCCCTTCCTGTGTTTACATTGGAGGAACTACAGCGCAGTCAGGAGCTAGATCCCACTATTTCAAGCATCATGTCATTTGTCATCCGCAAGAGGTGTCCCTCTAGGCGTGAGAGAGCAAAACTAGACGGGAAAGCTATGGTGTTTATTAAGCAATGGGAGAGACTCCGGGTTCAAAATGGTATTCTTTACAGAGTCATTAAAGATCACAACAGTAAACAAAGGAGACACCAGTATGTTTTGCCTGATAGTCTCAAAGAGAAAGCACTACATGGCATCCATGATGTTGCGGGGCACCAGGGGCAGGCAAGGACCCTGCATTTAGCAAGACAGCGGTTTTTTTGGCCCAAGATGGAGTTTGATGTGAAGGAGTATGTCAAGTGCTGTTGTAGATGCATTCTAGCCAAAACACCAGAACCCTCGGCCCGAGCCCCACTTGAAAGTATCAGGACCTCTGCTCCTATGGAGTTAGTGTGTCTGGATTTTTGGAGTGCAGAAGACAGTAAGCAGCGTTCAGTGGATGTTCTCGTTTTAACAGACCACTTCACAAAGTTAGCCCATGCTTTCCCGTGCACAAATCAGACTGCAAAACAAGTAGCTAAAAAGCTGTGGGATCACGTCTTTTGTGTGTATGGTTTTCCTGATCGCATACACTCTGATCAGGGGGCAAACTTTGAGAGCGAGCTTATAGCCGAACTGCTGTCACTTGCTGGAGTCTCAAAATCACACACTACAGCCTACCACCCCATGGGAAATGGAGGAACTGAGAGGTTCAACCGAACACTTGGAAACATGTTACGGTCTCTCCCTCTCAAGGAGAAACACAAGTGGCCTCAGCAAATACAAACCTTGACATTTGCATATAATGCAACAGTACATGAGACCACAGGATACGCACCGTTCCAGCTCATGTTTGGTCGTATCCCAAGGCTTCCGGTAGATGTGATGTTCAAGCAAGTGCTTCAGGATCCAGTGGTTGTTGATCACACAAGCTATGTAAACACGCTGATGTCACATCTCCATGAGGCAGCCAGAGTTGCACAAATACATGCAGTGAGAGAACAAGACAAGCAGGCAAGGAGCTACAACAGAAAAGTAAAAGGCACTCACCTGAACATAGGAGACAAAGTACTGATTGCAAACAAGACTGAGAGGGGGAAGAGAAAACTAGCTGACAAGTGGAGTGCAACAGTGTACACAGTTAAAGACAGAAACCTGCAAACTCACACATACAAGCTGGAAGACAGTAGAGGTGACACAAAGATAGTACACCGCAACCTGGTTTTGGACATCAGCTTTCTGCCTGTGGTGACAAGTGAAGAAGGGCTGTGTGACACTGAATCTGAGGACCTGGATTGTGAGGAGGAAGAGGATACAGGAGACAGAACAAGTGATTAGATAATGAGTGGAGCAGAGGACGTTCAGAGTCAGGAGACTAGGAGTGAAGGATGGGCTGACACAGGTCAGTCAAGTCAATATACTCCAGAGCTGGACTATGACGAGCCATTTGAAGATGACCAAAGCAACCACTCAACCAGAGACAATGACATGGACAGTTTGATAGTAGAACCTGACTCAGACTCCCCAATTCTGTCAGATGTGTCTTCAGGACACCCAGACACTCAGTTATATCCAGAAGACTCACACGCTGACGCAGAGACTAAGTCACATTCAACCAACCTGAGACATGACACTGACACACAGTTGCATTCTTTAACAGACACAGACAATGTTGTCAGGACACGGGTGGGTCGGGTTAGTAAGAAAGTCAACCGGCTCATTGAGTCCATGGTTCAGAAACCTTTTTATTTTAGAGACTTGGCAGGTTCAGTCAGCAGAAAGTCTCAGTCACTCCTCACATTGTTTTAAGGGGGCAGTCATGTTTTTTTATTTTCTTAAGCTGTGAAGTTGTATTTAAGGCACACTGAGACAAATTGTAATGTGTTTGATGGAGGCAGGTAGTTGTATGGTGTAAAAGGCATCATATTAATCGAAGAGATGCTAAGGCTTGATCACCCTTATGTTTTCTCTGAACCTATATTAGTAGGTGGCTCGTATGGCCGATGTTAAAGCTGAGATGCTTTCAGTGAGTCCTGGCCGGGTTTAAGCATTATGGTTCAGGTGTCCCAGTGCTTTACTTTGATTTATTCAGAGGTATGGTCTGGATTTTGGTGAAATTTAGGAGGGGAGAATGTAACCGATGGGTTCTTTTCATTTCATTTCACCAAAAATCACTTTATATTACAACTGTTAGTTTTAATACATGTTTTTCATTGATATTCGGTTTTGGGGGCTTTTATTTTGTTAGTTTTATTTTGGTAACGTAATCCTTCCTTTCCGTCAACATCCTGTGCACGTCGCGCCGTTTCTCTCAGTCCGAAAAATGGCTGATGAGAAGAGGTAGGGGTAAAACGTGCTAGTGCTTAAAATATTTGTTAAGAGTGTGAAATGTATGTTTTCTTTGTGTCTTAACCAGGCGGTTTTAATACCATGGTTTTTTCAGCTAATTGAGTGAATGGTTATGTTATGTGTGCAGTTGTGAGTGTATTTTGCACGGCACTCCGAGTGACGGTCGTGAGTCTAAGTTAAGCTAGTCTCTCATGCAGTTGTTATTCCTCCCCTCCTCTAGAGGTGTGTGAGACTGAGAAGAAGAGTGTCGTGCTGTACTAACAATAATATTGCTGTACGCAGGTGAGCTCCCATTTGCTTTTGTGTATTTTTGTAATTGCATTTGTAATGGTTTCACATTTCTTATTCACCCTTTTGGTGTTGATGTTCATATGTGTTCTTATTTACTTACTAAAATGTTGCCAGTGGGTCATGGGGGGGGTTGTTTGGTGATTGTATTATGACTATGAGAATGAGATTAGGAGTTACACATGCAGTCCGAAAAATGGCTGATGAGAAGAGAGATGTGTGAGACTGAGAAGAAGAGTGTCGTGCTGTACTAACAATAATATTGCTGTACGCAGAATAAATCTCCCCCTGCTGGCCGAAAACGAGAACTGTGGTCTTTCTTTCCTCAACGACACAACACAACGCAGACCGGTTACACACACATGCAAAATCAGCTAAACTAGCTGCAACTAAATTAACCAATGCCCTGGTTGGAGTGGCTGAGTGGCTAAACCAATCCTGTCTTACCTTGAATGTAGGCAAAACAAAAGGCATGTTATTTTCCAAAACTAAGCTGAACATCCCAGATGTAAACATCTGCATTAAAGGTGAACAGATTGAGACTGTCACGGAATTCAAATATCTTGGTGTGCCGCTCGATTCAAATCTGAGCTTCAAAAAACACATCAAGAAGATGACAAAAACTATTAAATACAACTTGGCAAACTTTAGACAGATTAGATCCTCTCTATCAACAGAGGCTGCTAAGATATTTCTACATGCCCTTATTTTCTCACATATCTCATACTGTATCACCTGCTGGGGGCAGGCTAGTCAAACAACAATTAGGCCTTTAGAATCCCTGTACAAACAGGCCCTGAAAATCTTTGACAAAAAACACTTAGGTACCACCACTGTGACATATTACATAAGCACAATCTATTAACTTTTGAAAATTTTAGAATATTTTCAAATCTATGTGCAGTCTACAAAATCCTAAAAGGCTTGGCCCCCACCTGTTTGAGTGAGTTTGTCTGTTACCGTGGCTCTGTAAGGTCCACTAGAATAGCTTCTGTACATAGCTGCACTGTACCCTTTCGCTACTCAGCATTTGGACAGGCAGCCTTCTCTGTCAAAGCTGTCACACAATGGAACACAATCCCAGACAACATAAAAACCTGTGAATTACTTGGTGCCTTTAAAGCTAATATAAAAAAACACTTAAAACTCTCACAACAATGCACCCACTAACTTGCTAGTGACCAACATTACTTTTTTCTTCAGTCACTTTCACCTCCTCATGGGGCTGAGAAGGTGTGTATGTGTGTGGGTGTAGTGCTGTATGCTGTGTATGCTACCACACCCTCTGATCATAGTGTGTGTGTGTGTGTGTGTGTGTGTGTGTGTGTGTGTGTGTGTGTGTGTGTGTGTGTGTGTGTGTGTGTGCCTGTGAGGGGCACTTCATGTGTGATCTATTGCTACAGTATATGTTACATGTCCTTGAATAATGTTTGATGGTTGATGTTTGATATGTTAGATATCCTTGAATAATGTTTGATGTTTTTATCTGTGCTGTATTTATTTGTACCTGGGGACTGCAGATGCAAATTAGCCTAAGGCTAACTCTGGTGCAATGCATCAAATGTTTACATTTATGTTTTTAATTGCACATGGTCCCTTTCAAATAAAAATCAAATCAAATCAAATAATCAAATTGGTACTTTGTTTCATCATTCCTGTACAACCTAGCCAAGGTGGATAGTCCAGGCCTTCCGAGGCTCATGATGAATCCCAGCTGGAGGTGAAGGCGGTGGGGGTGCTTTCTTCAAAAGCAGGCTTGTCAGGTATCCTCAGCCACAGTGCTCTTATGTAACTGTGTGCCTGCCTCTCAACCTGAGAAGCAAATGCGCCTCATCAGTTGTCTTCACTGCATTATTCATTGGAACAGTGGAAATGAGGGACTTGAATACATTCCATCTATCTTTAAACAAATGTCTTAGCCTTTGGCAGAGCACAGAGATGTCTGGACTGGGAGGTTGTGTGTATGAAATTAAATCTTGTTGTTACTTATTGTATATTAGAAAATGACTGATGTGTACATCAAGAAGCAAAAACTTTAATTAAGATTTGCAAAAAGATGGTCCTAAAAAAAGCTTATGATCCTGTGAATGAAATAGATAGATTTGCCTTCTCACACTTTGTTGTTTCACCGTTGGTACAATGAGGACTAAAGTGTCCCATTCTGTGTCTCACTCTGGCAGGCAAATGGTGACTTGTTTGAGTGCAACCACTAGTGGGCGCATTGATTCCTAAACATGTGCTCCTGCAATCCTCTCTGAGAGGTAAATCAGAATTGCCTCTGAAATATGTTTTAATTAGATGAAAATAACACAGATGTACACACAATTTAAAAAGTGGAAATAGCAGTAGATTATTGCACTCAAGAAGCTAATTTTTAGTAGCGACAATATCATCAAAAGTGAAGTAAAGATGGTTTATTTACTGTTGGATTAAATGAAAACTTTTTAATTGGATCTCTTACTTAATTTCTCTCTCACTGCTCTTGGAACAATCAACCTGCTATCTGCTAAGAAATCCAGTTTTCTCAGAAGCCAACCCTAATCAAGGAATATTTAGCAATCAGGCAGTCACAGGAATACAATGACAACAATTAAGAGCAGAAATCTATAGTTTAAGACGTTAAATGTGAAATGGCTGTAGGGTTAAGCCCAACACCAAAGATCAATCCAAATAAAGATAAACACAGTTCTAGGTGTGCAGTTATTCTCTGTAAAGTCTGTAAACACCAATTCACGTCCATGAGGACACACAGTGAGATCCATCTTCAGTATACCTGCAGAGGGTCTCTTTCCTCCCAGAAAGACTTCACTGCTGTGATGCATTAGTAGAGTACCAGCTTCCATTCAGCTGCCTGTATCGATATGGTGTTTTGATCCATTTTATGTCTGGGGGAGTGTGACCTTCATCTTCTGTGGTATATTCAACTGTAAGATTCACTGTGAAAAGAAAATGTCCCACTCCCACCAACTCTGACATGGACCAGCAGCAAAATACAAGCTTGCAACTGTTTTTCCGACACACGTTAGCATCCTTTGTCAAGGGGAGCGTAATGTCCATGCATCATGTACCAACCAGTTGCTGAGAAACGGATCCCCAGTCTGTTTGTTTTGATCTCACCCCTCTCTCCCCATGCTCCCTGTATGTGACCTTTCCCCTAGACCCACCCAAATCCACGTACATTTTCTTTGGGGACAAAGGCATGTCCCTAAATCCAGCTGACTACATGGCAGTGGTCTGGTCCCAGAGTCACGCCACACTGAGCCCCCTTTGGAGGCCCATGTCCTGAAGGCTGCAGCATCAAAGAGATCCTGGGTCAGGAGGCCAAGTAGAACCTGGTTTAACCCTCCTGTGCCCTTTGCATCACAATGTCCTGGTACATTCCCACTCTTTATCCCTCACTTTCCCCGTGATATGCGTATATCAATGATGGTCGCCCCCTCCTTAACAACCTCATGAGTCCCTCCCACTGCTGCTTGATATAAGGGCACACTCTGAGCTACTTGACTCGTAGACTCATAGATGCAGTTCTTTCTGACTTGAAAAAAACATTATATACAGTGTGTATATGTGTACTTGGCAGTACTGAGCCAATACATACAGTATATATATGGTTAACCCCACATAGTTCACAATCACAATGAAATAATCTATCTGGCGCTTTAAGCATGTTAATCCGTTCAATGACAAATATATATTAACTGCTGATTATTGCTCATAAATCTGCCTTTTTTAAGACCAACACTCCATATCGAGCAACACAATGCAGATCCATCCCATAAAATTAGATTATGATCCATTACAAAGTTATTTTGTCATGAGGAAGTAGATGGACCAAACTTTTCAGCAGGAGCTTATGGTCCCACCAACTATATGACACCATCCATAAAGATGTCATGGCATCACAAATCCCTTTATCTCATTGCCATTTCCACTGAGATGGCGATTATCCATGCTGTGCGAGACACATTATGCAATGGATGAAGAGACTTACCACTCAAAATTAATGGGATTATTTTTCAGTCTGTGCCGCTCCGACATGTCTATAAACAGGGTTTTGCTGAGGGGAAAAACTTAGCTCTAGCTTTCTCAAGACACAATGGCCCTACATTCAGGAAGTGTGGTCAATCTATTCAGACACATTTTCTACCGCTCTAGCCCCAGTCGTTATTCAAATAGTTCTGCTGAAGCTAGGTTTAGGGTGGAGACAAAAGGCATGTGGTAGCACCATAAATAAACAAAATACACAATAGTTTTCCCTGAAAGCGAGGCACAAATTGTAAGCCAGAAAGTGAAATGACACTGAAGGCATCCCTTCTGGCCAGTTTAGCATAACAACATTCAATGTATTATCATCAGTTTACTTTTGAGGGGCTGAGGGCAATTGTTCGAAAGGGCCGATAGACATGGTTAACTGAAATGGGAGGAGAAGTGAAGGGCAAAGGGCAAAATCTTACATGAGTTTCCTCTTTATCTGATGCCCAATAAAATTGTGAAAGGACTGAAATTGAATGGCAGGGATGGGGTCGCTGAGAGGCACAATGGTAACTGAGGAGAGAGGAAATCTAATCAGCTTGGAGATGCTAATTTTATGGAACACCAATTAAGGAGAGTTTTTTATGACACTTTTCTGAGAAAACAAAACAGCAGAGCTGTCCCCTCCAGGTTGGGGGCCTGTAGTCGAGTGGCCCTCTGCACCAGTGAAATGCCCCAGTTCTTTTTGCCTCAGCCTCAGCAGCATTGAGGCCAGGCTCTAATGGGATGACACCTCCTTTATGCCTGCCCTCGCCCACATTGGGGAAATGAGGCAGTGTCTGTTTGTTGTTCTGCAAGGCTGTGTGTCCCGTTTATCACTGTCAGAGCACAGAAACATACAGAATGAGGGGCATTGAAGAGAGAGAGGGGGGGGCTCTTCTGTCCAATCTGTCCTGCTTTGGGCTTTACAACCATTGGCCCCACGTGGCGAGTACCCCACCCTGGACCCATACATCTCCATCTCTGCCTTTGGGGCACCGACAGCCTTTGTATCGGCTCACTCCGGCTGCCAAGATATGTGTCTACGCTGCTAACGGGGGCCCGGGTAGTTCCTAACTAGACAATGACAGGGGACCCAAGATGGCCAATGGTTAACCAGTGAGCGGCCCACTCATACCCCTGTCTGGCCCCATAGCCCCCTGTGCCTTTGTGGGCTCAGAGTTAATCTTTTAAAGGCCAGAGCTGGGGCGCACCCCCTCCTGCCCACTGTCCCCCAAATATACTGCCACACAGTCACTAGAGCTGTACTTTTACAGGACCTATTGTTTAAATGCTGCGTTCTCTGCATTTAAGTCTACAGTGCTTCATTACTCTGGGATCCTTAAATCTTTTTAGGAATGAACACATTAATAATAGATTCCTCGGAAAATTAAGCAGCGTGAAATCTTAAAAGGATGCTTCGTACTCTTCAAAGCAAGTGCTTGGCTAAAACAAATAAAGATATTAATTAAAGCTTGCTGAAAATTGCAGATGAAGATGCACTACATAACAGGTTATGAAACTTAACACAGTTTAGGTTGTCAGATAGAATCCCAAAGAGCAACAGCTGCAACAGCTGTAACAGCTGCAACAGCTGTCCCCCCCCCCCCCCGTTTCTCTTCTTTCCTCCACCGCACCACTTTCCATCTTCATGCTCATGGGAGAAATGTGGTACTCAGTTTCATCGCTTCTTTTCTGTATTGAGTATGTATGGGCCCTCGTAAACATGTATTGATATTTTATGCCACGCTCAGCAGGGAAGGGTCTGTTGAGCCAGACTTAGAGGCCTGTACCTCTTCAAGTCAGGAAAAGGGAGACAAAGAATGATATCAATAACAAAGGTGCTATAAACCTACACTCAGCAGTCATACCACTGAGAGGCCACTGAGAGGCCATATGACAGCAGCCTGGTGTGGCATCTGAGAAACAGGGGCGTTGTTCTTGGCTCTTAGAGGAGAAATCTCAGAATGTACTTTCTTCCCTTTCACAATACAGTCTAGTGGATTGCTTTTGTTTTGTTTTTTTAAGAAATGGTAATATGTCTACACATCACAAAGTCAGGATTTCCCTTTCAGTACATTACTATTGAGAGTGTCAGTAGTTAAGCACACAGTCCCATTCAGATATTGTGATACACTCTACTAAAGGACTGAATTAAAACGATCACTATGTTTATTTAAAGATGAGAATCTAATTTTACTTTTCATTAATTATTTGTGTCTTTTCGTATAATTTTAAAGATATACATATTGATTTATTTTATTTTGATCAATTTATGTTCTCATGCTGCTGTTGCCTTTAAGAAATCACTTTGAATAACCTCTGTGTTTGAAAAGTGCTATACATTTTTCACGACACACCAAAGTAGTTGAAACAGTTGTTAGGCTTTATTAAGCAAACTTCAACAGCACACAAGTCCAATGTCGAGATAAGGCAACGGAGGTAGTCAAATACGTCTTACAGTTTTTCTCCATTGGTTTGGCTCATTTCTTGAAACAGAAATTACATTCTCAAAACTCTAAGATCATTTGGCAAAACAGTCTTACAGTTCAGCACAACACCATAGTTCACTTGCAAAAGCTCATATCTCTCCCAAAACTGTTCACTCATGCTTCAAAACTAAATTCCTTTCCCATATAAATAGTCAGTGCCCCCAAAAGACAAAAGATCCTTCTCAATTGCTTTGGCTCATTTCTCGAAACAGACCGGACGTTCTCAACACTCTTGGTGCATTTGCCAAAATAACCTGGATGGTTCAGCACAACACCATGGTTCACCTGCAAAAGCTCATATCTCTCCCAAAACAGTTCGCTCATGTGTCAAATCTAAATTCCTTTCTCATATAAATAGTCAGTGCCCCCAAAATGCATTGTCCCTTTGGCATTGTGTAAGCACTGCAATTCAAAATGTTTAGATGTTTTGTCACTATGGCAGAGGACAATTGAAATATCTTAGTGGTTATGTCCACCACTAAGTCTTAGCCCAGTCCTTCATTGACAATGGTTACTGTACTCGTTTTTTTTTATCTAGCTAACAGAATACAATTGTGTGTAAAACTGAAAAAATAGGATTTTACGGTAAGAGTAGCCACCCGTGCCAGGTTGTCGTTCAACATAGAATTCAAAGGACAACACTCCATTCGTAATGTATGTCTTATGTATTTCTTACAGAATGAGTTACCAATGAAATTGTATTGTTGCTTTACTTTTTACCACTATTCTAATGCATCACTGAACAGTGGCTGGAATACTACTGTATCCCATTGAGGTACATTACTGCAGGGCTATAACACACACACACGCACACTAAATTAATAGGTAAATGCACATTTCTTGCTTTATGCACAGTGTCCAGTCCTACAGTATACAACATATAATTCAATTATTGATTGATATGAGTACATACCTGTTTTCCCTGCGAAGGGTTTGGATGATGGAGGAGACTGTAGAGCGAGGCACATTAGGCTGCACTCTGCGACTTACCTCCACCATTGTGAGACGGTGGTTGACAACATGGTCTATAATTGTGGCCCGAATTTCATCCGGGACAACATGGTGTCTTCGTGCTACTCGGCCTCTTCCCCCTATTCCACCACCACGCACCCTTACTCCTCTTCCTCTTCTTCTTCATGGAGCAGGCAGTTGCCCTTGTTCATTTGCTTGGCCAGGTGCCTCCATGTTCAGAAATGGTACTGGTCCTGGTCAACCTTTATATATATACTGTATATGTTTGGCAGCATTCACAATCATAGACAGCACCTGTCAGGTAACTAAACATACGGTTTGATTGGTCATCTGAGATGAGTGAAACTCCTCCTTCGTTAGTCAAGTTCTAGTTTCACCTGAATTACTGTACTCAACGTTCCAAGAGATTCATATATGGTATTCATGGTATTATGTTCTTGACTAATTTTGACAATTGATCAGACTATTGTGCAAGTGATGACTTACACAATGAAATGATGCTGACATGTTTTGAAGAGAACAACCATTAGACTGAGAATCGACAATCAGTTTAGATCAACAAGATCTACTCACCTGGAAATTGTGCTAAATGTAGGCTACCTGTACTTAATCATTTGCAAAGATGTAATGAGATATTGAGACATGTACTAAGACAATTGCAATTTGATTAATGAATGAGAAATGCAATTCTGTTGTGGACAATTGCCAAGTGGTTTGGAGATTTGTCCATGTTGTTTTGAGAATGTAATTTCTGTTTCAAGAAAAGAGCCAAACCAATGGAGAAAACTGTAACTGAGGAGTCCGTAGGAGACCAGACACTGAATGCTGGGGAAGTGAGGTTGAAGTAGGGCTGGAGTCCAGTGAAACACAGGTGTAGGGAATTCAGTAATCAGGGGAGAGTGAACGGGAGACATGGGATGCAGTCGAATAGTCAAAAAATAAGGTCCTAACTCCTATTCCTAACTCCTATTCCTTGACCTCTGGGGAAAACGTCACGGGGTTAAGGAAAGGCGATAGGAGAACTCAAAAGGATTTAGGAAAAGTCGACCGCGGTGCTCAGAGAATCCGACCAGACTTTCACTAAGCTACGTCATTAAAACGCGGCCGCTGATGATTGACAGCTGATGATCGGCACCGGAGATTGACGTGCGTCTGCGCTGGAGAAACTACAATAATGGACTACAAAAAACGCGTCGTCCACTTCTCCACATGTTGGTTTTATAAGCAGCTGGTTCACTGACTGGCTTCAGTTCCAGCAGCTCCTCCTTCCTGTTTGACCGGTGACTTTATTTACGTTTCATTTGTGGTTTTAGTTTCGTTTTTGTCAAGTTTGTAACATGATTGAAATAAATAAAAAAAATACCATTCAATTATTATCACTGTTCATACACATTTATCAACACTATTCCAATTACTATATGTCTGCATGAAAGTAATTGTTAAATATGCAAATGCACATATCGTTTGTTTTCATGAACGGCCGAGGTGTGCGTCACTTTAAATGTTGCTCTCGCAAAGAATTGTGGGTCGGCGTAATCTCCTTTCCTTTCGCATAGGAAGGTCCGTTGCATCCTATGCTAAAGGAGCTCTGAAAGGAAGCATTGGAGCTCCTTTCCTTTGCATTTAGAGAATCCGAACGGCTCTTATCATGGCGGCCACTTGTTTACTTCCGGGTCACTTCTTCAGTTAGGAACCTTCCTAAGCAAAAAAGACTATTCGACTGCACCCATGAGCTGTGGGAGACTGATTGCAGGGTGTGGCTGAGGGTGAGTGAGTAGGTGTGGCTTCTGGGGAACCTGGGGTGCAGTCGAATAGTCGAAAAATAAGGTCCTAACTCCTATTCCTAACTCCTATTCCTTGACCTCTGGGGAAAACGTCACAGGGTCAAGGAAAGGCGATAGGAGAACTCAAAAGGATTTAGGAAAAGTCGACCGCGGTGCTCAGAGAATCCGACCGGACTTTCACTAAGCTATGTCATTATAACGCGGCCGCTGATGATTGACAGCTGATGATCGACATCTGATGATCGGCACCGGCGATTGACGTGCGTCTGCGCTGGAGAAACTACAATAAAGGACTACAAAAAACGCGTCGTCCACTTCTCCACATGTTGGTTTTATCCCAGCTGGTTCACTGACCGGCTTCAGTTCCAGCAGCTCCTCCTTCCAGTTTGACCGGTTGCTTTATTTACGTTTCATTTGTGGTTTTAGTTTCGTTTTTTTCAAGTTTGTAACATGATTGAAATAAATAAAAAAAATACCATTCATTATTATCACTGTCCACACACATTTATCATCACTATTCCAATTACTACATGTCTGCATGAAAGTAATTGTTAAATATGCAAATAGGCATATCGTTTGTTTTCATGAACGACCGAGGTGTGCGTCACTTTAAATGTTGCTCTCGCAAAGAATTGTGGGTCGGCGTAATCTCCTTTCCTTTCGCATAGGAAGGTCCGTTGCATCCTATGCTAAAGGAGCTCTGAAAGGAAGCATTGGAGCTCCTTTCCTTTGCATTTAGAGAATCCGAACGGCTCTTATCATGGCGGCCACTTGTTTACTTCCGGGTCACTTCTTCAGTTAGGAACCTTCCTAAGCAAAAAAGACTATTCGACTGCACCCATGAGCTGTGGGAGACTGATTGCAGGGTGTGGCTGAGGGTGAGTGAGTAGGTGTGGCTTCTGGGGAACCTGGGGTGCAGTCGAATAGTCGAAAAATAAGGTCCTAACTCCTATTCCTAACTCCTATTCCTTGACCTCTGGGGAAAACGTCACAGGGTCAAGGAAAGGCGATAGGAGAACTCAAAAGGATTTAGGAAAAGTCGACCGCGGTGCTCAGAGAATCCGACCGGACTTTCACTAAGCTATGTCATTATAACGCGGCCGCTGATGATTGACAGCTGATGATCGACATCTGATGATCGGCACCGGCGATTGACGTGCGTCTGCGCTGGAGAAACTACAATAAAGGACTACAAAAAACGCGTCGTCCACTTCTCCACATGTTGGTTTTATCCCAGCTGGTTCACTGACCGGCTTCAGTTCCAGCAGCTCCTCCTTCCAGTTTGACCGGTTGCTTTATTTACGTTTCATTTGTGGTTTTAGTTTCGTTTTTTTCAAGTTTGTAACATGATTGAAATAAATAAAAAAAATACCATTCATTATTATCACTGTCCACACACATTTATCATCACTATTCCAATTACTACATGTCTGCATGAAAGTAATTGTTAAATATGCAAATAGGCATATCGTTTGTTTTCATGAACGACCGAGGTGTGCGGCACTTTAAATGTTGCTCTCGCAAAGAATTGTGGGTCGGCGTAATCTCCTTTCCTTTCGTATAGGAAGGTACGTTGCATCCTATGCTAAAGGAGCTCTGAAAGGAAGCATTGGAGCTCCTTTCCTTTGCATTTAGAGAATCCAAACGGCTCTTATCATGGCGGCCACTTGCTTACTTCCGGGTCACTTCTTCATTTAGGAACCTTCCTAAGCAAAATAGAGTATTCGACTGCACCCCCGGCCTGGCTGTGACAACATTAGTGTGTCCTTAATATGCAGCGTAACATTGCATATTAATTTGCAACCTAGAAATCATCACAGTTCATTTAGCAACCATTTATTGATTCAAATAATGAAAGGAAATGATGGCAATTATACTACAGCTAATGGTTATTCTGAAATGAGTCATAAAATGCCTTGCAAAGCATTGGCAAACCCATAAATAACATCAAAACAACATTGTAATTACAATGTGTCCAACAACAAATTAAAAAGTTAATAGAAAAATCGGCACAAATTATTTAAACTCCAAGATTGTAGAATATATTAAATGGATGTGACTGAAGTTAAATGTTTGTTAAAAGTTAAAAGTTTGTCTAGTCTAAGCGCGATGCCCCCAGCTTGTGACAATGCTGCCTTTCTCAGTGTTTTGTCTTTGCTTAATTATTTGTTTCAGTCCAATGTTTAAGTTAATTTGATACATGATCAAATATGGGCTATAAATGACACACGGTTGTTCAGTTTGTTTTCTGGGTTCATAGGATTTTTTTTTTTTTTATATCTTTAAAAAAAGATGCAGACTGACGGAATATGAAACATCTTTTACTCAATGATGATCAGTGTGACACCAACCTCCTGTGATGGAACCAGGTCAAAAGCACTGTCCCCCCTTTTCCCTCCAGTTAAACAACATGAGGTCTAGAAGAGAAGGCATGGCCATGTGAGTTTCTGCTTCATATTGTGTGTGTGTTTTCCCTTCATCTGTCTCTTCAGTGACACAGTCACAGGTCTGCAGCAGGAGCTGTCCATTGTTTCAGCCATGTTGGCCACTGGATGATGATGTGTCACAAGAGCAGATCTCCTCATCAGTATTCACATCCAGCCATATGTGAATTAAGGTTTAATGTCTATCGATAATCACCCACCTGAGCCCCTGGCAGGGGGTGAACAGACCAAAAGAGCAAGACAGGAACAGAAAGATGATGAGATGAAAATGACTGATTAAAGGGATATGGTAAAATAAATAGTGGAAGTTATCAAATTCAGTTTTTGCACTTAAATAGCAGTCCAAAAACAAACATGATCGAAACGGACTATAACAGCAATAAACCCAACTTCTGGGTTGAGCTTAATTGCAGTATTAATTTCACTCCATCAAGCGAAAAGTAAAAGAAGTTAATTGCATGTCACTAACAAGTCTGATGCCTTCAAAAGACCAATAGTTAAAAAACAGACACGCTTGGTTAAATGGGCCTGCAGTGCCTGTATAGAGGCCAAACACATACTCTCACTGACCATTGATCAGCTCGTCAATCACGGGCCAATGAGGATAGCCAGGGGCCACCAACTCTCAGGTTATTGTGCGCGGTGACCCTGGGGTCAGCAGTAAGTATCTGAGGACTGAGCCTCACACATGTACTATTCACATACAGTGGGGCTGCCGGCGGCACATGGCAGGCTTATCCACAGATGGGACAGAGATGAGGGACGGGGGGGGTGAACACATGTGGAGGTTACAGACTAAAACAATGGTGCTGATGAAAGGCAGGAATCGTGCCTGGGTTTCAGGGAGGGAGATTATTGGACGAGCAGGTCCCTGTTTTATCAGGCTGGTTAAGGGGGGGTGGGGGCTGGGAGAGCCAACACAAAGCCATCCCCATGCATCAGTGAGCGGCCAACTGTTCAAAAGTGTGACCAGCACAATGCGCAACAGATACACTTTGTGAGTGTGTTGTGCGTAAGTGTGTACATCTCTATAGGCTTGAGGCTTGCGATTTTTTTTTATTTATATTGCTTATGATTTGCTAAGTAACCGTTTAAATCATTTTCCTAATCTACCACAACTATACACTCATACATGTATCCATATGTGTGTATAATGGCCCTTTCTTGTAATCAACTAAACCCGTATCATTGTACTGCTTGAGTATCAGTTTAAAGGTCTCCACCCTTATGGAGGTGAAGGAATTTTATTTGCAATGCTCTCTGAAAATCTACATTTAAAAAAAATTCAGCGGCCTTGTATCATCCCAGAAACCGTGCCCATTACTCTGGACATCTCATAAGCAGTCATTGTGAATATCGTAAATAACATTTTAATCTGAAAACAGTTTTTAGACACGGGATGCCATTTATGATAATAAATAGATTATTTCCTGTATTTTAAGTCAGCACACTTTCTGACACAACCACTTGCCACTTAATATAATCATATTATTAATAGTATAATTAATAGCATAATTAATAAAATCAATGTATTTGCCTTGCTGTGTCTATAAGCATTCCCTATTTACAGTATAGAGCACTACAGTTATTGTCCACCATTTTATTTCAATTTTGAGTGTTTAATTGTATCCACTATATATATATATATATATATATATAGCCATAATAAGCTGCTGGACATATCAATCCAAATAAGGCTGTGGCACAAAGCAGTGTACTAAATAACATGTGTTTTATAGGAATATTTTTCATTTCTCCGATGAAGAGCATGTAAATGATTCTTTCAGAAGCTACATATTCTTGCTTTAAAATGGAAATCTTTCTCATTTAGTAGTGACAGTCTTCAGGAGGCTACCATCTCTTGGGTCCTGGCAACCTGAAGGCCAACATCTGGACCTGGGCCTGTCTGCTTGGCGACCAGCTCTGCTCTTTCCCCTTTCACTCTCTCCCCCTCTGGCCTGTCTTTCCACCCTCAGTGTCCCCCCGAGGTAATTGTGGGGTAATTTATGAAGTTCTAGCAGCATGGAGTAGGCCAGTGTATGGGACAGCCTGCTGACCAAGACCCATTCAGCTCCAGAGGAGAAGCCTGGACTCTTTTTATCCTCACCATAATCAGCATCTCTCCCTAGACCTGTATCCCCCTCCCAACTCCCTACGCCCTGCAGCCCTCCACAGCATGTGACCCTCCGTGGCCGCTTAAAGATGAAGGGGAAAGTTATTGGACTCTTTAGTGACTCATAAACATCCTAGGGGATTTTCATCGTGCCTTTGTGTCTTTTTGTTGTGGCTGAGATAATGCAATTGTTTCAGGCAGTGTAAATGAATAAATAACCAAGTGGTTTGTCCCAGTGTTGCGAGATGACAAAGAATAGCACTCCCTGTTCTCAGAAAAACCTGTCAGCCCGTTCAGACACTTTGTGAAACAATTTTATATCACTCACCCCAAAGACTGTTAGTTTAGATCCAAAGATGAAGCAAACCAATTCCACATATCTGCTTCAGCTGATTACTTCTCCTGCTATGATCCTGATATCAGAGCCTTGATATCCAAGCAACATTAAGGTAAAATGGTGGTCAGAAAAAACTGCTGTGCATCCTGTCTAGGGTCTGATTCTGACCACACGTCCGGATTAAAGTCTGTTGTGTGCACAGATTATCCAGCCACTGATGGTTAAAAAATGACCAGAAGATAAAGAAGGTACACAGCTCAGGTTTGCTCTTCAGTTTAGCACTTTATTGAGCCATGAAAGGCCCTAATCTGACCTGATCCTCAATCGCTACAGCATATGACTGTGATAATGCCCTAATTTTCTGGTCACCTGAGCACTTTCATTGGAGTGCACCCAGTGAGCCAACAAAAAGAGGGTCTCTAAAGCCTAAAAAAGCTCTTCAATTGGATGAAGGGTCCCGAGAGGTGGTGCCCAGAGAAGAAAGTCAAACACTCTGATGCTGGGTTAAAAATTGAAGGATTATGTGGCAACATGGAGGGTGGCTACGCTTTCATTTGTAAATACAAAGCTCAGAGATCCTTGTATCTCTCTGTGTGGCCCTTTGCCTCTGTAAACACATGAATAAGAATAAGAATGAGCAGAATGGGATCTATCTGGCTCATGCCTATAGTAGGGGACCAGGAGAAGGACTGACTACACTCCCTTTATTCAGCTAGAGCCCCTAACAATGATCCATATATGTGTTTCCCACTGATGTGCTGTATCCCCATCAGTATGACTGACAATCTCACTAATACAACTTGGTGCACAGTTAATGAGTATTCTTGGCACACGTTCCTGAATTTCTAGATAATTTATAAAGAGCTTTAAATAAACATAATTTATTGTTTTCTTCCTTTTTGTGTTGCGGAGAACACAATGAAAGCTGTGGCACAGAAACAGCTAGTAAAAGCTCTGAAGGGCTGGAAAAGAATGAAATCTGGAGCATTGTGTGCAACATAGTTAATTAGGACCTGACCCAATTAGCAGAGGAGAGTCCAGCAGCCATGTTGGCTCAGGGCCTAACGATGGGAAAATCCATATGCTCCATATAAATGGTCTGTGTTGGCTCTCAAGGTTCCCCAATTATAATGTTACTGAATGTTGGCTGAGCCAAATCACCCTGTATTGCCCCCTGATGGGCCCACGGTGGGGGTTCTATGGGCCCTCTTGATTCTCACTCCTAACTTTCTTTGGGTCCATGTATGTTGTTGTTTGAGAAGAATGTCTTTCTTTGACAATGCACACACAACGAAGTGCAGACCAGTATGAGGTTGAACTTGCAATCAAAATTCAAACATGGAGTTTTTGGAAATCATACATATGGGGTTTGCAGACAGTGTAACACATCTCGGGCTGGGCAATCATTCAATAAGATTATTTATTGACTTTTAATGGAATAGTATCGTGATGAAATCATTTATTGAGTTATTGTGTTACACAATCAGGTCATCAAAATGACAACAAGCAGATGCTACCAATTTTTTTGGAAAATCTGATTATTTTTGCTAAATTTCTCAAATAAATGAGAAGATACAATGGATTTAGGAAAAGGAAAAGTGTTCAGAGAACAATAAATAATAGCACCATAAGATACAAAAAAGCACATTTCATGCATCATCCCGTCTTTTCCCATATGTGAATTCAGAATATGCTTGTCAAAAACAGGGAGAGATTTGAAGAAATCACTCCTTATGAGGGAGGCATTCGGAATTTCTAAAGCACTTTAAGCATGCAAGAGCTAAATGAGAAAATATTCTTGAAGAACAAAACATAATTTAATTGAGAGCAATTGAAAATATAGATATATGGGTGGATGTGTTATGTTCAAACGCAGATTGTCTTTCAAATTAGTTTGGGTTACTCATAAATGTTAAGTGTTGCAACAGATTTGAATAAACTGTTTTGGGGAAATTAGATGATACAAAATGACTTGTTTTTTATTTAAAAGTGTGTATTTATGCTCACCCATATTTCTCTTGCAATTTTTCAAATCAGCTAATGTTATTTTGTAAATTATATATTATTCAATAAATATAAATTAATACATTATTTATTTATGGAGATTTATCAATCACATGATGTGCCTGATGATGGCAAGATAGACAAAAATGTGCATGGTGGCATGGAGTTTGGAAACACATATGAGTACAATGCTAACTTCAAATCTACTTCCACAGAACAACTGTTGAAGATGCACAGAGACGCCCACAACTGGAAGAGAATGTCTACTACTGTTGGATAAATGCAAACCAGAGTGTGCTACTTTGTACCAAGAAGGGAATTGTTCCTTTGATGAGCCAAGAAGTGTTGGAAACACAACACATTAACTCATTAATGTTTATTCTATTTGAACTAAATACAACCTTGTTGATCGCCCCACCGTCATTATGCTCCAGGCAAGAATCAGTGCTGCATCCAAGGTTGAAGTCTTTTTGCAAATCTCTTCTGCTACCACAGAAGGTGTAACACATGAGTATTATTATATTTGGTCCTGGAGCACTGCCTCACTGGAGGCTTTGCTTGGCAGAAGGTGACAGGAAATTCCTGAGCCCATCAAATCCAGCCTCTGAACACCAAAGTAAAAGAGCTTTTGAAAAGTCAGCTTGATCCAGCCACAAGACAATAGATACATGCTGTACATAAACATTGCTAACTGACATACAGTTTCTTTAATATTTCTCTCATGACAGCCACCATTTCATATCCAGACAAAGAAAAAAGAAATACCTTGAGAAAGTACTAGTAGCTTAACGGTTGAATTACGGGAAGACAATGCCCTGCCCACTCTTTAGTATCTTTTTAACTGCCTCCTCCCCATCTGAAGGACCCCCTTCCAGTGATAGTGAATAAACAGACTGTTTGGGGAGCCAAGTCAAATTTATCTGACCTCTTTTGTCTTGAGCTCCTTGTTGAATTGTACCTAGTCTGCCATTAATGCTGTTTTTTACATGTTTAAGCACCTCATATGGGGCTTCATACCTTTCCCCAAAGTTTCTCATGGATATGTACATAAGGCCTTGAAATATATATATATATATATATATATATATATATATATATATATATATATATATATAGTGTTATGGAACAGGGCAGTAAAAAGGGCAGTTTTCACTCTGTAGCAGATCTGTGGTTCACACTCACTTTTACTTCACTTTGAATGTCTGTGTGGTGAGTAAAGCCTTATGTTAGTGCAGCTTAGGGAATTAATTTATATTGATGCCATATCAGAATGATTACATCAACGCTATCTGCATTATTATAATAACAAGAAATACTCTGCTTACTTGCTAAATTTGACTTTTGATCCAAATTTATGTACAAACCTATCTTGAATGTGAGTTTTTCAGCATACATCTAGTTTAGGCTACTCCTGGGTGTACAGCTAAACATGAGCAAATAGCTGTGTGGGGTTAAGGGGTTAATCAAAGTTGGGGGAGTGAAACGTGGGTGTGGGAAGGAGAGTGGGGCCTGCATGAAGGAGCTCTGTGTGTGTGTGTGTGTGTGTGTGTGTGTGTGTGTGTGTGTGTGTGTGTGTGTGTGTGTGCGTGTGCGTGTGTGTGTGTGTAGGTGTGTGTGTGTGTGTGTGTTTATGTGTGTGTGTGTGTGTGTGTGTGCGTGTGTGGGGATGGTGAAAGTGTGTCCCTTCTGCAATTGGCTGTGGCTCTAAGTGTCTCATTATGCAGCTTTATTGTTCCTTTGTTATGCCGGTGGTATAAATACAACCCAGTGGGCCCAGAGGGTGATAGTTTAGACAGACTCACTTCTGTGGACAGACTGATCAGAAGACTGAACAGCACAAACTCTGAGAGAAGTGTGTGGTGACACTACAGCGAACTGGAACAGCTTGACTGCAGAGAACTAGGAAGCATCAACTCAAGCTCCCAGCATTCAGGGTAGTATTTTTGGACCATTTTCCCGATTTGTGCCCCACTTTAATTTGCGTCAACAAAGATGGATTCCGACTCTGGCTCCATTTGCAGCCGCTCTTCATCCCCGGACCTGGTGGTGGATGACTCTGCAGGGAGCTTCTTCTCCAACAAGATGTTCCAGACATACTGTCAAGAAAACAGAGCAGATAGTGAGGCCGGCCAGGGCAGGATGGAGCGCTGCAGTGCTGGCGGTAAGACCAAGATCAGGTCTGATCCCAACAAGGAGGAGGTACAAGACCTGAGACTGAAAGTCAACAGTCGTGAGAGGAAGAGGATGCATGATCTGAACCAGGCGATGGACAGCCTGAGAGAGGTCATGCCCTACGCTCAAGGACCTTCAGTCCGCAAGCTGTCAAAAATCTCTACCTTACTGTTGGCTCGCAACTACATCCTCATGCTGTCCAGCTCCTTGGATGAGATGAAGAAGTTGGTGGGGGATGTTTATGGAGGCAGTGCTGCTGCCCAGAGCCGCAACGCTGCCCACCCTGCTATTACTCCTGCAGCTCCCACTGCCCACCACCCTCTGCATCCCCTGGCCCAATCTCTGCACTCTCTGGTAGCCAGCACGCCTTCAGCTCTCCAGCATCACTCACCTTCTCCAGCCACAGCTCCAACCCTGCACTCTCCTCCATCCGTCAGCTTCCTAGGTTTTCACACTCCAGTCCAGGGTCTTCTGAAGGACCCCCTCCACTTGGCCAGCTCCTACAGACACTTCCCTGGCATGCCCTGCCCCTGCTCGCTCTGCCAGCCTTTGCCCACAACTACCTCCACATTACACAGCCTGTCTATGATCAAGTGAGCAGGACTCTCTTAAAAGCTGTTCTCTACTGTTTGGATCAATGAGCCAAGCAGCTCACAGAAGATTGTTAAATTAACTGCTAAAACGATGGCTGGTGCCAGAGCTTGTACATACTGTATATATCTTCTGCCATATATTTGCTGATATTTTTTTTATCAATTGTCTCTTCTGCATTGTTTATACAGAAATATCCTTAATACAAACAGGACTTTACCAGGGTAGCAAATACTCTACTTTAGCTGATATCTGTGGTGATAAAACATTGTCAGAAATGGAACTGATGTGTCCTATTGTATTGCAGGATTTCTAATTTCCTAAATTAAAATGTTGTTATATTATGAACTCTTGTTTGCTTTCTTCTTTTCATGAATGGGATCTTTACATGAATACTGCATTTTTTTTGCCCTGAATGTAGTTGTTTTTGTATATGTGGTAGTTTTCCCTGAATACTTTTCAAGGCAGCTACTAGGGTTTCAGACACATACTGACATACACACAACCTACACAACAATACAGCTGCATCTTCTTTAACTAAACAGAAGGGGTTTTATTGGTGCTTGGGGGGACAGGAGAGCAGTGTAAAAATCGATGTTTAGGAGAGGGGACCAATGGCAGCTAACCAGCTTTGGAAAGACCAACCTCTAAAGAGTTAAAGAGGGACAGAAGGATGAGACAATACAACAGCGCAGAGGCTGAATGTGGTGTTCTTGAGCCAGGGGACTATCCATCTTCACCTCAACAGGGAGTAGGAGATGAAAGGACGACACTTTTGTCTGACGCAGGCGAGGGACATAGCCATGTCCTTAGCTCTAGGGCAGTGATTTGTCTCTGTCTCATAAGAACATGGATAAGGGCAAATTTAAAGCTGAGGGCATAATGTGGTCAGTCTAAGGAAAAACAAGCAAGAACTTTCTATAAAGCACAGGATTTTCTTCTTTAACTTGTAGATATGCATCAAGTATACACATACACATTTTTCATCAAACGTTGCAAAATCAAGTAGCTGATTCATAACAATGATTAATCCATTAAACGACAACCATACCTTTAATACATACTGATTTCCATGAACATAATTTAGTCAAACAACCCAACAATGGCCAGCCTTCACTTAGCAACAAATCAAGCGTGTAAAATACATGCTTATCCTCCCATGGCTGACAGATGAGTTGGAGATCAGGGGAGAAATGAAGAGATGTAACTCATTCTCGCCCACCTCCCTCCTACCCCACCTCCTCCTCCCGAGAGCCCTGAATGGGTTTGAACAATAGCCATGCGTGGGATACAAAGGCCGGGGGAGTCCAAGCTCTCGTGCCACAGACACAGACCCCTTCCATTCAATCTACATTTCATCATGGTAACAAGCGCTGTCGGGCCAAAAGGCCTGACACCCTCACTCGCCACAAAGGCGGTTAGCTCTAATATATGAGGCTATTGACACTGAAAAGAGTCCCTGTCAGTACTCGAGGATTGTCAGCTGTGGGTTGTCTCAGTAGGGGGAGGCAGCTGCCAGCCAAACTCAGCGGTGGAGCTTCTGTCGTGGGGACCAGCGTAGCAGCATCACCTGGTCCCTGGTCCCTTGACACAGAGACCCCAGGTCCTCCCACACTTGGGCACAGGTGGGAATGGGAAGCAGAACACATTGTGGAGATTAGTGGGGATCTGCCTCCCTTTGCTGGAGGCAGATAATTAGAGGCACTGACTTGTGCAAAGCTGGTGTTTCCTGATCAGCACCAGATGGTGTTAACCCACGGTGTGACATCAGTGGTCTGGAGCATGTGGGTGTGATGTGTGTAATGGATATGCTTCTTAAATCATACAATATGGACAGGTCCTCTGTGTGCCATTATGGTCAGCCACTGCTGTCATCATGTTGCTCTTTAGCATATGCTAACCAGCCATGGCAGCTCTGGTTTAAGTTATAATGTTGTGCACAATTACCCCTGAAAAATAAATGCAGGGATACAGAAATTAGAAGTATTCACACCATTTATGATATAAAGTAACAATACTACAGTGTAAAAATACAAGTAAATAGACCTGCATTCAAATTCCTACACATGTTAAAGTATAGAAGTATTAACAGAAAATATACTTAAAGTAACAAAAGTAAAATGACATAGTTATATCACAGCGTTATCAGCACTAATTCAGAGTATTTATGGAACCAGCAATTGATCCTGGAGGTTTTAACTACTTTATTAAGGGTTGAGCAGTTTAACATCTATATTAATATTGATCATTGAATCCTTAAAACCTTATTTTGCAGTATGATATTTTTTATCTGTTTTTAGTCAACTTAAACTTTAAAAACATGAAACAAGAGGCTCCAGCCCCCCGCGACCCTGAATACAGGATATGCGGTAGACAATGGATGGATGGATGGAACATGAAACAAGAGAATAAGACAGTTGATGTCACGAAAATTAAAAAAAAATCATTAATTCGTGTTGAAAACAGGTTGAAATATACCACGCTGTCAGATCTTTTTGAGAATAAAGTACGATATCTTCCTCTGAAATATAGTGTGCAATACTACTAAACACTACTTCAATATAGTATTCCATTTTCAAAAAGGATGGAGGGAATCAGGGACGTCACTAGGATTTAAAGACAGGGGGTCTCAGGAGAAGCATACAAAATCTTTGCGCTTGCATCTTTTTAGTACTGTATTAGAACTACACAACAACCAGTGAAGAAGTCAAGCTAGTAACAAGTTAAAAGCAACATAATTTGTCTTCTTCCATTCTCTTCTGTTGAACAAGAGTAACTGTAATGCTAACTTTTAGACTCATTAAAGCTGCATGCTTAGAACAGGCCCCGATTGTGTAAATGTTTCTTAAAGTGATACCATATCTAATTCCTCTCTCCATTAGATAAGCTGCAGGTCTAAACAATGTCATTTAATTACACCAATTACTGTTCTGTGGATTAGTTCAATCAGAGTGTGATTTTGTAATTTTCCTGTCATAAAGTATACAGTAGAATAAGACTGATTTTTGTTTTAAAGGTCACAGTGAAATCTGACAACATCAAATATGAACTTTAACCAAATAACTGTATTTTGTATGTATTTTGTATGTATTTATTCCAACAAAATTAGGATGCAGTGTCTGTAAAAAAGAAAAAAAGACAAATAGGCTTTACAGAAATGCTTCTTTCTAAAGTATATTCTTTCTACAGTCTCTGATGCTATAATCCTAAAACTATATGTATACCCTTTCATCAGCATAAGATTATTCTGAAAATAAAAATAAATAAATACATTAAAAAAATAATTATTTGGTGGGGCTTGGGAACAATTGAGGGTAGCTTCCCCCCCTATAAAGGCCTTACAACGTAACTGGAGGGAATTCAATAGATTATTAGTTCATAACCAAACATAACAAGGTTTCTCTTTAGATTAATACCCTGTGTCTCCATTAGATTACCTCTCTAAATAAAATTTAAATGAAAAAAAAACTGTTCTTTACACACAACTACACATCAGATTAAGTCATCCAAAATAATGTACAAATTGAGTCTAATTAATTTCTTATTAGCTGAAGAGGATTGCAAAAAATGAAAGACAAAAAATGTTTAACAACGTAACGAATACACCACAGCCATGTAGACAGATGGGTAAGTTAAATGCTAGATGAGTACTTGTACCAACTTGGCTCAGCACAACTTACATTGACAGAGTTAATTAAAGCACTGAAAGACCCAATTAAGAGAATTGAGGGGCTGAACAGTTGCGACATATTGAGGGACATACGCACACATTGTGCAGTGTCTGGATAAGGGGCAACTTCAATTAAGAGAGAACACACTTCCAGAGGCTTGTTGCCTGTTCTTTTTTAATATTGTGCTCACTAAAGCCTACAGCCCCCTTTTCACCCAGAATACTGATGAGGGAAAAGCCCAGCTGCTGGGGGTCAACACGCACATATGCAATACGGTGTGCACATACACTGACATGCACGTCCACAGATGTCTGAGAGCAGGAGATTGATGAGGGGATTCAGGTTGGAATTGCTAAACACTGATTAGCCACCATAATGGCTCAAGAAGGAGAGGTTGTGTCTCGATGCATTTGTTTGGTTTCATATGCAGCTTATTGGTTAAATGAGGTTTAATTAAAAGAAAACATTTGCATATGCTTAAATCTTTAGCCTGCCTCGTGGAGGCATTGTGCTTCTGTGTTTGTCCTCCTTTGTTTCAATGTACTTCTGTTATCACCACTGTCACCACATGGAAGCACATTTCTGCTACTGTCAGAAAAAAAGAAAACATTTTCATGACTTAGTATCTCAAAATAATGAGTTAGTGTAGTATGTCATTATTCTGAGATAAGTCATTATTTTTTAGATACTAAGACAATAATTAAAGAAAGTCTGTAATTTTTTTTAGATACTAAGTCATAATTTTGAGATATAAGGTCAATATTTTGAGAAAGAGCTTCCATTCTGTGTGACGGTAACTCCAAATGCTTTTAACTTTTGATAACATTTCACCCAGTCCTCTTTTCTTTTCACACAAATAGCACGCAGGGAGCATGGTTTGCAGAGCATTTAACACACTTAGTGCAGATTAAATGAGAGTCTTTTATTCATATTTTCCCAGTTATTTATTTAATAGTGTCTGGTGTAAATATGCAGAGGTAGGAAGTCACATGCAAAAGGTATGTTATAGCTGGTTTTGACCAATACACCAAAACAACAGAAAGTCCTCTCAATCCATGCAGCCCAGCCGACAGTGTTTTCCAATCTGCAGTTTTGCCACTCGATCTTTTGCGTTGCCGTTCAATATGTTCCTCTGCAGCCACCATAGATGACGCAAACACTGTAAAGCCTTTTCTGGTTATAAACTCTACAAGATGACTGTCTAGAACAGCGATTTCGCATTTCTCGATGCATCTCTGTATGTGAATGGGATTACCTGAACATCGCAGCACGGAAGTCATATCGCATCACGTGTGTATATTTTCAAGCCATGCAAGCGGGGTTAGAGTTCAGTAAATACTGATGATGTCATCGACTGAAGATGGCTGAAGGGTGAGAGTGAACTCGCAAATTACTTTTTGGTTTAAAATATAAGATTGATATAGAGCACCGACAATCGTGTATGTGTTGTGTTATGTGTCTAATGAGATTCGGTGTGATTGCTTCCTTTACACGCTGTGATTAACAGCTCACAGAATCAGATCAGGAAGTGGAGTTGTTTACCAAAACATAGCCTGGCTGGCGTTAGCATAGCCTGGTTAGCTATTAGCTATTGTAGAGCAGTTTAAATCACGCAACAGCAAAGGGTGGACTATATATATATGCTCTTCGCTTGTACAACTAGCATTTGTTTTCAGCCTTACCAATCGCACAAGGTGGCATATTTCGACAAATTAGCTTGCATGGCACTGGTCGCTGACATGAGCTAACTCGTTTAGGTTGCTAGGCTATGTTGTGTACGTTAGCAAGAGATAGCTAGAGAAAGTCAATAAATGTGAAGTCTCACTATTTTGACAAACTTTTTTTGAGCGGTAAATGTAAAACAGTCATATATTGTGGTTTTATTTTTATGGAAATATTTTCTCTGTGGATTTGGTTTTGTAGAAGTTGCTCATTTCTAAATGTCTGTTTACAGAGAAGGCTGGTGGGGAGGCTGGCTTCAGCAAAGCTTCCAGGCCGTCAAAGAAAAGGTAATCCACATCATGGAAGTTAGTAATTCTTACTGTATCAATAGTCATAGTCGCTCGGCATTTACAATGTTTTGTCTGATGTTGCTCTGAGGAATATTTCAACGCCAACCACACATGTTTAAATGGCATACATCGTTTCAGTAATGCTTAAAATATCAGTTAGATGTTAGTGAACAACACTTAGTATCCTCATTGTTCTGATAACCGGTCAGAGCCAAAACATATACATACCCAGGCAACACTATTACTAACAAAATACCATTAATGGCTATAACTGTAGAGGCTTACAACACGTTTTTTTATAGCTTGAACTTTAGCTCCTGTTAATAAATAAAAAAGGGGGTTGCAACACATGGCTAGTAGGATGTGAGGCTGATTAATTCACAATGCCTGGAGGTTGTTGAACCTAGTGAAAAAGCAGGCCTCGTTGGAGGAAAAAAAATATTTTTACTGGTTTTCTTCAAGTGTTTATATCATATCATATGATTCTGTATTATGATGTGATCATGTATTGTTGGCTTGAACTCTATTTCTTTTGTTATTTGAATGTTATGTTTTTATGTACATTCACACTAAACTGAAACAATTATATAAAAATAATTATTTCCTAATGGAGATAAAGTTGAATCTGGATTTTGATGTTGATTATTTGACTCTTATATCTGCAGTCGTCTGAGGCCTTAGAATTCATAAAGCGAGACCTAACGGAGTTCTCCACTGTGGTACAACATGACACAACCTGCTCAATTGTGGCTACGGCCACTGCTGTCAGAAACAAACTTGCGGTAAGTTGCAGCCTTAACCTTGTTCATTATTTTTCCTGTTTTTTGTTGAATGCGTCTTCAGAGGACCCACATCATCCACATGTCTCGCATATAAATAGGGTATTAGTTGCTAAATACAAATCTAACCTGTCCGTTTATGCTGCTTTCCAGGTGGAAGGTTCCTCTGAGACCTCAGAAAAAGTGAAGAAAAGCCTCTCTAGTTTCTTAGGGGTGATAACCGACACACTTGCTCCACCCCCTGATAAAACCATTGACTGTGATGTAATCACATTGGTGGCTACACCAGCAGGAACTACAGAAGTCTATGACAGTTCTAAGGTGGGCAACAGTTCTTCATGGCCTTAGACAGAGTCACCTATCAATGATGAGTTGACAGTAAACGGTTTCTAAATGATAAAACCGCAGAGCTAGGCCCTGATCTTTGTTAAAGGTTCTTGTGAATAACCACTTACATGAAAAAAAGTAACTATGTATTTAATCTCCTTGAATGTATTGAACAAGTTGAGTTGATTCAGGACCAATTTACTTTGCTTATTTTTATCATAAGAGACTGCAGGACTGTGAAAGTGAGTACATGATTTGCATGCTGCGACAAAACAACCACAGCTAAGCATTTGTTTCCTCTACAGGCACGTCTCTACAGTTTGCAAGCCGACCCTGCTACATACTGCAATGAGCCAGATGGTAAGAACGTACACAGTGAAGTAGTACAAGACCTCCACCAGAACGTTAGACTGGTAGTCATAGTTATATAAACTGCTCAAAAATTAAAGGGAACACCTAAACACCACATGCTAGTTCTCAATGAATAACATATTCCAGTTGGAAATCTTTATTCATTACAAAGTGCAATGCGTTACCAACAAAACAACTTAAAGGAGTCATCACCTGGTTTTATACGTATCCAGCCCCCCTTGGATCGCTTTGGATCAATTCGTAAAACTTATTAGAAAAAAAAAAAAAAAATTTAATCAAACATTGAGCTTGTTCTGACCCTTTTTCGTACCGCGATTTTATCACGCGAGATTACGCGCGAGGTTTTGACTGGTCCGGATGTGCATTGTATAATATGTAATGAGGCGCGCGTTGATTCGCCGCAGGAAGGACAGAGCCGGGGGGGCTTGCCTGCATGCAGACTCCAAAACATAATGGCGGCGCTTCGGCGATTTCAGGTAGCGGACGGGGCGGGGTTGGGTGGTGAAAGAGGGGTGGGCTTATGCAAGTAGCCGCCACGGTGACGTCACCGAAGGCGCAGAATCAAAATCTCGTGCTTTAGGAATGCACACCCTTGTGTGCTATTCCTGTTCGGAAAAAGAGCAGAAGCGAAAAAACGGCGCCACTTTCAAACTCCAGCCTTTCAGGCAAGTTTCAACTGAGGTCAAACACAGATATGCATGTTTTAACAAGAGAAATTGCGATTTCCTGGTGATGACTCCTTTAAGGATGATTAATGAAATCAAAATCCTCATCTTTTGGAGGTCTTGATTCAGAATCATACCGAAAATCAAAAGTGGAAAATCAGGCTGATCCAACTTTTGTGGAGATTTTTCAAGACATGTCAAAATTATCCTCAGTAGTGCGTGTGGCCTCCACGTGCCTGTATGCACTCCCTACAACGCCTGGGCATGCTCCTGATGAGACGACGGATGGTCTCCTGAGGGATCTCCTCCCAGACCTGGACCAGAGCAGCAGTCAACTCCTGGACAGTCTGTGGTGCGACATGGCGTTGGGGGATGGAACGAGACTGGCTGTTCCAGATGTGCTCAATAGGATTCAGGTCTGGGGAACGGGCAGGCCAGTCCATAACATCAATGCCTTCATCATGCAGGAACTGCTGACACACTCAAGCCACATGAGGCCAAGCATTCATCAGTTCATGCATTAGAAGGAACCTAGGGCCCACTGCACCAGCATATGGTCTCACAATTGGTCTGAGGATCTCATCCCGGTACCTAATGGCAGTCAGGGTACCTCCAGCAAGCACATGGAGGGCTGTGCGACCTCCCAAAGAAATGCCTCCCCAGACCATCAATGACCCTCTGCCAAACCGGTCATGCTGGAAGATGTTGCAGCAGCAGAACCTTCTCCGCGGCGTCGCCAGACCCTGTCATGTCGGTCACATGTGCTCAGGGTGAACCTGCTTTCATCTGTGAAGATCACAGGGCACCAATGGCGAATCTGCCAATCTCTGTGATCTCTAGCAAATGCCAATCACATTGCACGGTGTTGGGTTGGAAGCACAGGCCATATTTGTGCACGTCAGGCCCTCAAACCAGCCTTCATGGAGTCGATTTTGGACCGTTTGAGTTGAACTTGAACATCAGTGACCTGATGGACGTCCTTTTGTAGGGCTCTGGCAGTGTTTCTTCTGTTCCTCCATGCATAAAGGAGCAGATATTGGTCCTGCTGTTGGGTTGTTGTCCTTCTTCGGCCCCCTCTACGTCTCCTGGAATCTCCTCCATGCTCTTGACACTGTGCTGGGGGACACAGCAAACCTTCTTGCCACACTGCGCATTGATGTGCCATCCTGGATGAGTTGCACTAACTGGGCAACTTCTGTGGGTTGGAGAAACCGCCTCATGCTACCTCTAGTGGTGCAAACACTGCCAAAATTCAAAAAAGAAAAAAATCTGCCAGAAAGGCCAAGAACAGAAAAATGGTCTGTGGTCACCACCTGCAGAACCATTCCTTTATAGGGATGTTTTGCTAGTTGACTCGTTTCCACCTGTGGTCTGTACCATTTGCACAACAGCAGGTGAAATTGATTCCCAATCAGTGCTGCTTCCTAAGCTGGTTTTGGACTTGCAGTTACATTATGTTGTTTTAGTGTTCCCTTTATTTTTTTGAGCAGTGTAGTGTATGTTTGAAGTAAGGTATTCTTTCATTTGTCATGTTTCTAACCACCAGAGGTAGATGTTCACAATGTATGCTATTTTACACATAAACGTCCCTGTGTTAGATCATAAATGTTATTGCCTTTTAAAAGCTGCACTCACAAGTAATAGGACTGTTAGTCAGTGTTGAATTATACGTTTGCTGGATTTGTGGGATGACACACAATTTACTTGTTCTTCTGAATATTACACAATGCTCTTTGACATCTTTTGAATGTATTTTGAGTCAGTTATTTTTGACCAGGGCCCCCAGAGCAGTTTGACAACTGGCTGTCCAGCTTCAGTTTGGAAGACAAGAAAGGAGAAATCTCAGAGCTTTTGGTCAACAGTCCCTCTATACGAGCCCTTTACACCAAAATGGTATGTATTGATGTATGGTTTTCTTTCCATTTTGAACTAATACATTGCCTTACATTCATTGGAAGTACCTTTTATCCAAGGCAACCCATGACAGGATGTCATCAAGAATTGGAAGTAGAATGAGTAAACAAGATGATAGATTATTATTGTTTAATTCACAGGTGCCAGTGGCTGTAGCCCATTCAGAATTCTGGCAGAGGTATTTCTACAGAGTCTTCCAGTTGGATCAGGTAATCATGCTATTTTATATATTCTTAACTCCAGACTGTCCCTCAAAGGTATTTCCCATCAGATTTATTCATTGTCTTGGGTGCCACCTGCTGGCTGAAACATGCAAGGACCAGCATCACTGCCAATGGCTTTATCTGTCTACTGTGCCTGTAGAAAGCCATGGATTATATATTGTATAATGATAGAGCACTTTAATTGAAACGTGATTGTGATTTGGCCATGAAAATGTTTAACCCTCAGGCGTCACTATAGACATTTTTGTCCATTTGGGCAAATTTAACCTCTTCATCTGGCCATCATTTTGGCTATGTTCGTGCATAGGCCACAATCTTTCGTAACAAAGTGCTATAAAAACATTCATTTTTTTTTTCTTTTGCATAAAACTCTTAAACAACTTCCACCCTGCTCAGAATTACCAAACATTCAATCATTTTAAGGATTTTAACCCTTTAAATGCCAGTTTGATGACCTGATGTCACATTTGTTTTTTGTAAAGGTCACAGGCCCCCAAAAAAGAGTTATTTTCCATAGAACTAATTTTGGGTGGCTCGGGCATTTATTTAAAATTAGTCATGGATATGTCAAAGATTATCCAAAATATTGACTTTGATGTATTATTAGTTTTTGTTAAAACGTTGATTAAAACGTACTCCCCTCTTGAGTCACTTGAGGACAAAAATGTCCCATTGACTCCCATTCAAACCACATTTTTAAGCTCATAGCCATTACAACAAATAATCATGCATTCTGTAATGTTAGGGTTTCATTCTTGAGAAAAATAGTCCAAATTGTCATTTTTAGTGTCAGCCCTTCCCCATTGTAGGCCTATGCATAAAATGTTTGTCATTTTAGGCTTTTTGTGTGTGTTGTGTGTGCGCACTGTATACTAAAGTTACGAGTTCACTGTGGAGTAAACAAAAACAACTGTTAGTGAGTTTATGCACCTGGAGTCCACAAACTGTTTGTAGCTTGGCTGTCTGCTCATTTAATTCCTGAGACAACCAAGGAGCAAGATGAAGAGGCGCTTCTCTGTGGAAGAGGCTCTGGATGAAGTCATGCGGCCTGTAACTCCCAGAGAGCTGCAGGAAAGCGAAACATCCACTTCCTCAGAGGGAGAGTCTGATGTGGACTTCGTGGTGGAGTCAGATAATTCTGATTCCTCTCCTTCCTGTAGTGACCTTTCCACTGAGAGTGGAGAGGACACAATGGATCCTGTCATGGAATGGACTTCAAAAAGTGTGCAAGTCTGTTTGCAACATTGAATCCTCTATCTCTATCTTTGGGGGAATCCACCTGCAGCCTCTGGGATGACCACAGTGGACGTGCAATCTTCCGGGTTGCCATGGAATGTCGATGACCTCTTGAGTGAAAAATAACTCAAAAGACCATTCAATGTCGCAAATCCTGGTGATGGTGTACCGTGTCGGCCCCGGAATCAAACCCCTGGAAACAGTAACATAGTGGGTAATCTCATCATTGGTAGGAAACCAGACTTGCCCAATTTTTGAAGTCCATTCCATGGCAGGATCCATTGTGTCCTCTCCACTCTCAGTGGAAAGGTCACTACAGGAAGAGGAGGAATAAGAATTATCTGACTCCACCACAAATTCCACATCAGAAAATCCTCAAAATTATTGAATGTTTGGTTATTTTGAGCAGGGCCAAAGTAGTTTAAGAGATTTATGCAATAAAAAGCAGAAAAAATATGAATCTGTTCAATTTATATAGCAGTTTTTGTGAAGTGGACATTTTTGGCCCTAAAAGCGCAAGCGGAAATTAAAGTGACGCCTGAGGGTTAAATTTAAAATATCACACAGTGTTTACAAAGTTGTTGGACAATTTATATTATGATACATTTTTATTAACTGAATAATATAATATAATATCCAATAAAAATAGTAAGTCTACAATAAGTTAATTTAATCTAGTAAAACCACACTTTAATCATTCCTATCTCTGTGTTAGAGAGGTCTCATCTTATATATTAATGTAACACATTCATTATGTAAGGAAGGTCACTAAAAAAAATGCAGATACGAACATTGAAATTCTTGCATTATTGCAAATATGAAAATGTGTCTGTCTCTTTCCTAGGAGGAAGCAAGGAGAGTGGCATTGAAGCAGAGGGCAGAACAGACTACACACACAGAGACCCTGGGCTGGGAGGAGGAGGAGGAGGAGGGTATGCTATCTTCAGATTTACATTGCAAATACACAGATCAACCTCAAAATCTGTTATTTACACTGCTTCTCTGGTGTTCATACTGTTCCTGTCAGATGATTTTCTTGGTGCCACATCATCATCTCAACTCAACAGCTCAACCCAGCAACCCACGACCTCGAAAGCTCCCACAGTAACGACACTACTGAGCCCTATCCCGTCCCCCACCGCAGAGCGTGACGCCACCCTCTCAGTCAGCAGTGACAGCATCAGCCTGCCAACGCAGGTGGAAGTGCGGCCAGAGCCCGTTGCAACAGAGCTGGGCAAGAAACTAACAGAAGCTAGCTTGGAAGATGCTGCGGACAAGACGCAAGCAGAGCAGACTCCAGGAAAGAGTGACTTACATCTTGATGCTCAAGAGGAAGTTGTATCCCAGCCAGAGTGCACTGTTGACAGGGTGTCAGTGCTGGCTTCATCCCTCACCTCTAAACCAGAATTGGCAAAGGAAGAGGGGCCACAGGACCTGAGAGTGTTTGAGCTTAACTCTGACAGCGGGAAGTCTACACCCTCGAACAATGGCAAGAAAGGTACGATGGAATGATGATGTTTTCCAGGTTGCAGTGACATTCTTACTGTTCCAGTTAGATGTAAAGAAACAATACAACCGAAAAAGGATTAAGTTCAGTGATTTTGTTAAATAAGTTTAGAAGAAGTAGCAGGGTCAAGGTCACAGAAAGTTCCATGTTTGTCTTGATGTCTCCAGGGTCCAGCACCGATGTGAGTGAAGACTGGGAGAAAGACTTTGACCTGGACATGACGGAAGAAGAAGTCCAAATGGCACTCTCTAAAATAGAAGCTTCTGGAGAGGTTTGTGTTGTGACATTTACCAAAATGGGAAATTTAATTGGAAACCGCTTAAAAGTCTGTCAAGGTCAAATTGATCACAACAAGTGGATGATGATTTGATTATTTTAATTATTCATTTAATTGACATTTATATATTTATTACATGAATAATAAAGTAATGAAACAAACAGCTTCGCTATTTACCAGCTCGCTGACAGATATTCTGGCTTTTCCCTCACATAGGGCTCGCTTGGGTGAAGCTTTGCTGGTTTTTGTTTTTGGCCAGGTCTGTGTTACTGCAGCACAGGCAGTGCATGAACGTCCCTTTGCCGCAATTGTTCCTTTTTCCGGCGGGTGAGGGTGTAGCTCCAGGCGCTGGCGGGATGGAGGGTGGTGGGCACCATACGTTTGTATGCGCTGTCAATTCTGTGTTGATGCAGAGCTGGTTGATTATTTGCAGAATTTCTCTATAAAAGGGCGTTATGTGAGCAGGCATTATCAATCCGCAGTACATTTTCAACCACTGCTCTTTTCCCATGCACAATCGTTTTTTGTTCCGTTTTCTGAGTTTTGTCATTAAGTTCTTACCATAGTTTAAAAAAAAAAATGTCAATCTTTGTCATGTATGAAAAGCACCACATGAACACCTAAGCTGATGATGTTCTTTTTGTACTATGTGTTTTTTTTTTATGTACGCAACATGTTCCCTGTCTCCGCAACAAATTTCTCCCTGGTGGAGACCAATAAACTAACCTAACCTAAGCTAAGCTATATGATTATAATAAGCAGAAGTTTTATCCGTCATCAATATAAACAGTTTCCACTGTTTAATACTAAAATGTTTTACTAAACCCTTTTCCTTTTTTTTCCCCCAGATGGATGAAGACTGGGAGAACTGGGCCTGAGAGGCTCTGCAACACAAATTCTGTTCCTCCATGAAAGCTAGTTCTTGGCAGTTGAACCATGCTTAACGTGTTTAAACTCTTTGTCCACACTGTCACCATGTCATGATTGTCAGGAGGGGATATTCCGGCGGGTTTGGACCATATTGGCAAACCTGTTGAAAAGAGCAACGGAAGACCAAGGCAATAAGAATTACAAAGCTCTGTCAGCTGTCAGTTTAGTGCATAGGCCGCTAGCCGGGTAATGGCTCAGGTCTTGGCTATTTCTTGGAGTTACTTCTGACTTAGAGAGCATATGCTATTGGTCTCTACCTTTCTAAAGCTTAAGGACACGCAGTGACAAGTCAGGATGTAAAAGGTATCACTGCAGCAGGGGAGGAGCCGTTTCCCCTTTTTCTTTATGCCATTAAATAAATCACGTATGTTGCAAGTGCATTGCAATTCAGGCAATGACTCAACTGCAGGCTGCGAAATAGCCAACAACTATTATGCTGCTTGTCACCTTTCTAAGGTGAAATACATTGCAACTGATTTTTGAATGATGATGATCGGTTAGTGTATTTCTGCCTGTGCCCCTTTCTATGTTTCATCTTTATTATGCAAGTGGATCTTCAAAATGAAAAGAAATATATTTTGACCTTCATTCATAGAGCATTTTCATTTTGGATTCACTCCCAATTCTAGATATATGGCCATGTAAAACACACAGTGTGATAATGTTATCTGTCAGTCAATCAACCTGAAACACAACCAACTTATGTGTCATCATTCCTATTTAACTCTCTCTTTGTCATACCTTGTCATTCATTTGAGTACATGACCTTGTTGCAGGCTGTGACTCTGTCACTTTGATGATAAATGAGTTTGTCTTATTTGGGTAGAGGGAATTAATTAATTACTTATTAAGAGAGAAGTCATATTTTACTTCAAGAGAATTCATACTAGCCCTGATACTAGATCATTTGCCTTGGAATTCAGGGTAGCATTTGTTGTTATTTACATGTATAGGAAAATATGACAAATCTGTGAATTTCAAAAGTTCTATGTCGGCCCATTTTTGGAACAAAATGGCTTCGCAGTCGATAGTGCCAAGTAGAACAAGGAACAATGTGCGCACCCTCTACGCTTTTCTGATTTCCGTTTCCATTATCTGTAATGTAACTAAGAAAAATATTCCTAGAAATGTAATATTTATGCTAAATAATTGCTTGATTATTGTATAATGTGCTTTGAATTGCATGTCTGTGCAATAACATGCAAAACATTGTGCAGATGGTTACTGTTGAGTTGTTTGTTCTTTGGTAAAGACATTGGCTGTTCTTCAGGTTTTTCTGGTCTGACAATGTGTTGCATGTCTAGAATTCTCGACCGTGTATCCCCTTCAGATTCACACTTTGAACTAATCAAAGCTGTTCTGCACACATCTGCTTTCAAATCTGCCGAGTGCTTTCTTCTTTTTTTAAGTCAAGTATTTCTCTATATTTTACAAACTATTGTCATTAAAGGATTCATGGCTAATGGGTTTAGTGTTGTTCATTGTGAAATATTCCGATATGGCTATTTTTCCACTGAAGAAGGATAAATTAGACGGGTCTGTTTTAAACTTGGCCACAAAAGCATTATTAGGAGTGGAGTTGAGGATCTCCAATTGCAGTGTGAGCAATGCGCAGGTAATCCCATCTCATACATACACTATTTACAGATGGTCAGTCAGTTCTATTTACAAAATAGTCACCTATATGAAGAATTAATTTACAGTCTTATTTTTTGCATGAATTCATGGTACTATATGAACCATAAAACAGTGTTGTGTCTGACACTAAAACTAAATATTCGGCATAATGAATATAATTTACAGATTCTGGTTGTTTTTTTACGTTGAATTGTGGGTTAAATGTTAATGACTAATACATTGCATTGTTAATAATATATTTTATTTATGGGTGCCTTGTCATGCTTTCATTGCAGAAATATTTTAGCTCATGTTTTCTGTATTAACTTGTATAGCTTTCCATTGACGGATGGTTAACCGAGTGAAATATTGAAACCCAAATACCATTAACAATTCTTACATTGTCTTATGCATTGTTTGATACACATTTCTCTAGATTCATCTTGACATAAATGATACCTTTAAACTTATGCTTGTTTCCAATGAAACACATTGTTGCGTGTGTGATGCACTGATGTGTAGATGAGATTTACAAATGCAAGATTCTTGTTCCATTCTGTTAAAAATGCCTACAGTATAATAATGTGTCACTAGATGGCAATGTTGTGCTATTTCAACCTCCCCAGTCACTACTTGCCACTCCTTTTCTTGCAGCTGCAGCTTCCATCTCACAGATATGGCTACATTTTCTGACATACCCTTTTCATCATCAGCCACATCAATGATTTGACATTTTTCATAAATTTTTGCCCAGAATCTAAGTTATAAGTTATCCTTGTTGGATGCCTCAGGAGAAGCAGCAGGTGATCAATGAAATGTTCATGTTCTCTTTCTGGTGTCATACAATACAGAGTGCGAATGGAGGGGGGGCTGAGGACTCATCAACCCTCCTCAGACCACACCTGCCATTTGCACTCTGTATTGTGTGTGTACCTAGTGAGGGAGAGAAAGTCAGACAGACAGAAAGAGTCGCCATCTTTACAGACAGCATCTATGTTGCAGAGCCAGCAGGCTGCACAGGTGTCCCTCCACAGTGACCTACATTAACCCACTATCATGATGCCCTCCTCGGGATTATGAAACAGACAAGGGAATGTGTGAACATGACCAATGTCAAGACTAACATACAGTAGCATCCGGACAGAAAAAAAAATCAAATCAGGGGCCAATCTCCTTTTTAGAATTCACACACTTTAAGGACGAATAAATAGAAATGTGATCTCCTGCAAGTATGCTCAGGTAGATTTTTTACAAGATTATTCATGGGCAACTCAGGCGAATCAAAGTCATCATCTAAGGCCCAGGATGACTTTGACCGTTGAGCTGTGTTCTTGAGGCTGTGATGACATTTAACCTCCTTATTTGTTGAACAATATTTCACCTCTTTTATGCTGAAACCAGCACCCCTCACATCCCCTGTGGTAATGGCTTATGCATATGCTGCCCTAACCGGACCCTAAATAACACAGACACGGTATGCATTACATTCTTTCTTACTATGTTCCCACTCGGAGGCCTTAGTCAGCAGAAAGGCTGTAAAGGAATTTCCTGTTGAAACCCACCGCACCCTGGGCCTGGTAGCATATATGTGTGCACTTCACATTACCTACAGCTTTCACCAATGCATTTGCAGATCATTTCACTGTAGACGAACAATTAGGGGGGTGGACGCCAATTAGACAGAGAAGAGAAATACTTCCCTCCTGAGGATCTATTCTACTCCCCCCCCCCCCCCCCCCCCCCCCCTTCCCTTGTAATCCATCATTGACCGAACATTTCCTGCTTCTCTTTCCGCCTCTTCGACTTTCTCTCTCTGCTATCCCTCTCCATGAATATAGTGTAGCTACTATCACAAACATAGTCACACTAATTTCCAGCATCTCTCAGACACACATGAATATATATATATATATATATATATATATATATATATATATATATATATATATATATATATATATATATATATACATATACATACAGAGAGAGAATTTATATTATAAATGGACCGATTGTCACCCTATGTTCCGCTCCAATTACATTCCGGTACCGCTCACAAACACGATAATAATAATAATAATAATAATAATAATAATAATACATTTTATTTGTAATGCACTTTATATTTACAAAAAAATCTCAAAGTGCTACCACAGCATAAAAGAAACATAAGTTAAAACAAGAGTTAAAAGCAGTTATCAAAGTAACAAATAAAAAAATTACAGATTAAAAAGATTTTTTAAAAAGGTATGTTTTGAGTCCCTTTTTAAAACAATCAACTGACTGTGGAACCCTCAGGTGTTCTGGGAGGGTGTTCCACAGTCGAGGAGCAGAGGAGCAGAAGGCTCGGTCTCCCAGTGTGCGGCTCTTAGTCCGACACGAGTCTGAAGCATGCCCAAGCCCGACCCAAAATCCACCTGTGTCTTGCAGTCATCAACAGAATTTTCAGTCAAAAATCAGCCCTAAAGGGAGAAACCCTGTAACCCCTCTGCCTTTCAATAAGTACAAAAGATTCCCTTTGAGGGAGGAGGCAGACTCCTATGGAATGGGTTGCCAGGGTTTTCTATAATGACTTCCTCCCAATGCACACTCATTTCATGTGTGTGTGCATCCCTGTGCCTTTTAGCCCTGTGTATTTCATTCAGCTTGTGGAGTGTGGAGTTCACTTCCCCTCACAGTTGATTTGGACAGTTATACTCTCTCTCTCTCTCTCTCTCTCTCTCTGATAGGAACTGTTTTCAAAGGGGAAGAAAACAACTTCTAAAGGACTCTTAAGATGCCTTCAGATTTTTCCATTGCAAACCATCGCCTTTCCCAATGTCAAGCGGTGGGAACAGGCCACTTTGTTTGTATGAAGCAGTGTCTGGGGGGAATGCTGGGTTTAGCTGGGGAGGGGATGGCAGGGGGAAAGTATGATAACTCCCACTCCATTCAGTCAAGACAGAGGGGCTCCTCTGGATGCATGTCAGGGGACTAGTAGAACGCCGTCCCTCTACTCTGGGCCTGCCAAAGCAAATGTTTAGCTGAACAAACCCTCGCTATTCCTTCTCTGTCTTTCTTTTCTGTGTCTTCTTCTGTTTTGTGGAGAAGTCAAAAAGAAGCTTTTACACAGCACACTTGTGGTCATACTGTAGTCCGAACAGAAGCAACAGCAGTATGTGGTTTTTAGTTTTAAACTGTGGCGGGTGATTTTCAAGGCAGTGGAGAGCAGATCACATTAAAACAGTGCCAGGTTGGTATTATGATAGGGTTCTGGCAATTCACTTTTTCACTTCCATGAATAATTTGATACTTTGGAAAAAAGTTCTTTAGTTTAGCATAATGACTGGATACAGAAACAGCTAGAGGGCTTTGTTAAAAGGCTTTTGGAAGTCCCTGCTCCCAGTCAAGGAATAGTCAAACTAAAACTTTGAAACAACTGAGATTCATTGTGAGGCTCTTGTAGGGAAATTTTGTTATATAGAGCCAAGTTGCTGTTGAATTTTACACCTACAATCTGGACAAATCTGAATAAAATAATGTAGCATAAGCTGGTTAACTCCGAAAAATGTATGCTTCCTAACCATTTCAGATTTTGTCTTCAAGTGTGTCCATTGCTTCAACAACAGTAACTGACAAACACAGTCTATAACCTGCTGAAATATCAAGTTCAGATTTTCTTTAAATTGTTTACATGGGGTTGATGTGTAAAACAGACAGAGACAGACACAATTGCAAATACAGCCCTCAGCCCGTGATTCTGCTGTGTTCATTTTTTGTCCTCTTTTCCAATTATTTTAACAGTGAGACAAACCACTCTCTTCTTCTATGTCCCTTCTGTCCTTTCTCCCCTCCACCTCCTCCTCTTTTCATTACTGTCCCATTCATTAATTTATTCTCATTCTTCTCCACTGCTCCGGGACACCAGCGGATCCATTTATCTCTTTCTCTCTCTCTGCATATCTGCCTCCCTCGCTCCCTGGTCTATCAGAGGACCACACAATCCGTCATGTCATCTGATGTCTGGTTATTGAAGGTGAAATTGTTTTGGTGGTAGAGGAGGCCTAGCCAAGTCGGCAGCCATTAAAAAAAAAAAAAAATTCACAGCACCAGCTAGCCTGTTACATAAATCTGTAAACCGCAGCATACAAGAGGTGAAACTGCAGAATGATCCCTGGAGACACGGTCTGGTGAGGACTTCTGTTGGTTAAGTAGTTTAAAATAGATCTATGGTGTGATTTCTTTGCGCACTTTTCAACATTTCAATGTTTTTCAAGGCCTTCTGTTCTCCATCATTGGTTTTCAAATGTGATTCTCTTTTTGGATGGTCGTGTTGGCCAGCTGGTCCCTGTAATAGCTAATTTGTTTGATCCACTTAACAATTTTTTGCTTAGGACCAGTAATCTTCTGAGGTCCCTGCAGGTTGCCAGGCTACTGGTCTTGACGAAGAAATAGTATGGCACATTACCCCTGTAAAGTTGTTTTGTCATTTTTACACTTCAGTTTTGTATAAATTATGCAGAAAAGATCTAGGTCTCGCTAAGCGGATTTTTAATTGAAAACACTTTTATGATCCTTTAACTTACTCCAGCGCCATCAGTAGGTCAAAATTTCAACACATTCAATACTTAGGTTCATGACCAAATGTCTACAAAACTAATGGCATTCCCATCAGCCTCAGCTGAACTTTGTGTTCAGTGCTTATTAGTAAGTGCCAGCATGCTAACATGCCAAACTAAGACAGTTAACACACGGGCCATTACACCTGCTAAAAATCTGCATTTTAACATGCTGATAGCATTCAGCATGTGTTCATCTCTTTACACACTGCTGACATTAGCTATAGGGTCATTCCGTGCCAACTCAGCCACCCATGTACATGACACCTCTGAGATTTAGCTGAAAAGCAGTGAAGATATGCCTTATGTTACCAAACAAAGGAATCTGAAGTTTCAGGTCAATATCTCAAACGGTTTGCCCGTGGCGTCCATTTGAATTTCAAGTGCCACACCCCTTTTTGACACATTGGAATTTCGCATTTCATTTGTTGGCATTTTTGGAGGCCCATAGCTTCTGTTCTAATAGTGATAGAAGGCTGGAAATTGCTCTGTAAGTTCATTGCAATGTGTACTACACAATTCATCAGGCAGAATCAACATTCCTTACTGTTTGGGTGAGAGGTGGGTCACCAAAGTCCAGTTTTTTTTTGACGGCCAACATTATTTTTCACTTTTTGGGTGCTCCTAGCACCACGATGAATGATCACATTTATTCTAAACAGGATTATTTGTTATATTTGGGACCTTTTCTCTTGCCAAAATGAATTTGAAGGTTATGGTACCACTGGTGGGGGTTTTATGGGGGTCCAAAAACCCTCCCGGGCAGAGGTGACTCTTAAGTTATTTCCACTATTTTCATGCTTTATCATCACTAAATTCTCCCTGATCTACATTCCAGACTTCTGGGAAAAAAAGTCCAAAATGGTGCATTTTGACGAATAAAATTCATATTAAGGAGCTTCATAGTCAAAGGTTTGATTTCATTAAAAGAAAGAACAAATATGTATCTTTATCTGGTATAAATCTCATTAGGATCATCAAGTGCCCACGCGGTCATTTGGGGGTCCAAATATGGGGTTCCAAAAGAGTCACCTCTGCCCGGGAGGGTTTTTGGACCCCCATAAAACCCCCACCAGTGGTACCATACCCTTCAAATTCATTTTGGCAAGAGAAAAGGTCCCAAATATAACAAATAATCCTGTTTAGAATAAATGTGATCATTCATCGTGGTGCTAGGAGCACCCAAAAAGTGAAAAATAATTTTGGCCGTCAAAAAAAAACTGGACTTTGGTGACCCACCTCTCACCCAAACAGTAAGGAATGTTGATTCTGCCTGTAGAATTGTGTAGTACACATTACAATGAACTTACAGAGCAAATTTCTATTAGAAATTCACTATAAGAACAGAAGTTATGGGCCTCCAAAAATGCCAACAAATGAAATGTGAAATTCCAATGTGTCAAAAAGGGGTGTGGCACTTGAAATTCAAATGGACGCCACGGGCAAACCGTTTGAGATATTGACCTGAAACTTCAGATTCCCTCGTTTGGTAACATAAGGCATATTTTCACCGCTTTTCAGCAAAATCTGAGAGGTGTCATGTACATGATACCCCGATTTTGGCTGTTTTCACATGGAATGACCCTATAGCCAAATAATAACTTATTTCTCTTAACAAGGGCTCCTTAGATGGGATAGGTGTTGGCAAGGGGCCACCCTCACTTCATCTCCTCTCTCCCCTCTTCTGTCGGGAGTGGAAACTGCAACCCCAGGCAAGCAGCAAACTGCATGAAGCAATGTACATGTGTGTAAAAGATATTGGGAGAATATTATGAGCTGAGAGTATGTTTGTGTGAGAAGGAAAACGGAACAAGACAGGCCTGTTACAACAGTTCCTGGGCTAATCCTAATCCTGCAATTGTGTCCAATGTCAACCCCTCTGCTGAAAGTCATTTCTAGGTCTGTGCTTAGCCTGAAAAAAGGTGAAGGGACCGTCTGCTTCCATGCTGCTGATGCTGCCACTGGTCAGTCAAACTTGCTGATCGCGGTGGATGGCGGCCTCTGGAGAACTCTCCTCCTCCACCGTCCCAATCCAGGGGATCCGATTGACACTGTGAATGTGCCATCTGCCCCTCGACAAGATTACACTGTGCACTGGGCCAAGAAATCCTCCAGCACAGCAGATTAAATATGAAATATAGGGCAGGAATAGTTGTGCTGCTGCATGTCTCGATCTAGTTGTGCCATGTCGCCCCTTTATATTCATGCCATTGTCTGGATTAGGAATTGTCTTATTTATTTATTTCATTCAGTGATTTTTGTGTATATTTTTTTTAAATGATTTTCTCCTGATCCTCCTCTTGTCTCTTCACTTTACATTTTAATGAATGCAGTCCACTTTCCACTTTTGGGCTGCTTATTTTCTTAACATGCTGGCAGTTGATTTATTCCTCCAAAAAAGAGGAAACTGAAAGAAACTTGGGGAAAAGGAGAGGAGATCACCACAAAACTGAGAGCGAGCAAAGATAACCACTTAGGCTGAAAATGGTTACTATGGAAACTGTGCCTTTCTTCCCTCTCCTCTGGGCCATTTGGAGTCGCACATTTTCGTGAAACAGTGGGTACAAATTAGCACCATCCACCCCCGTTTTCTTACAGCCGTGAGCGATCACTCGGAAATTGAACTTGGATTTCAAAGAATGGTCAATGGGAATCTTGTCAATGTTGCTCTAAGTTACTGTGATCCTTGTTATATCCGTCTACTTTAGCAGAAAACGTTCTGTCTTTCATCAACCTTTTCCATGGGATTCAACAACCTATATCTGTGTTTCCTCTCCGTTGTATGAATGAGAGTTTTTGTCAGGCTCTGAATGTGTCTCAAAAGGACCCAAGGAGGAGGGAGTGTCATCTCTTGGATGCATTTTCTTCACTTAACTTGAAACAATCCAGATCCACACATCCGTGATCATCTCGTCAGAGATTTACAGCTCTACGTATGGCTGCGGTCGTGTGTGTGCATGTGTGTGCACATGCTTTTCATCAGTGAACATTGCCTTGCCGAGTGAGTGTGCGTGTCTCATCTGCACCATCATCTGCATCACATCCATGAAAACAATACCAAAGTTTCATCATGAAAGTATTTAATTATTTGACTTGTTTTGTGCACTGGCCACTGATGTCGTTCCATAGGCTACATCACTGTGAATCATCTGTTTTTTGTTTTTTTACTTTTTGTTTTCTACGTCTCCCCTTTGCCCCCTCTCTGTCCTCTCCACACATCATAGTCCATTTGCGGATTAGTCACCAAGAATCATGTGGCACAATAGAATTAACAGTGGTTACAGAGGCTTCACTTACTACTGAGGTATTTGGAGGATGCTCTTTTTAACCAGCCAATGACAGCCACAACGTCCATGATCCGAGCACACAAAGAGACCCTTCTACAGTACGTTGTCCTTGTTGCCCCTGAGGCTGCTACTGCAAACGTCTGCTTTTTGTCTGTTCCTGGTGATGTTCTTCCCAGACAGGAGAATCTGATATGTGTGTAAGTGAACTCTGCAGAGAGCCCAGGAATGACATTATGGCTACTATTTTTTTTATGGTAATACTTTTCAGTTTTACACAGTGAACAACAGTGAACCGTGAATCTCTGGTGTGTTATATAATGCTGATTTCCTTTCTCTCCTTGAAAGCACAGGATTCAGTGATTGTTGACAGCAGATGTTCTGTCTAAAAGATTTCAATATGAATGTTTTGCTTGCTGCTATATATAACTAACGCAGAAATGCATTGGCACAGCATCTCACAAGACAGATGTCTCAGCCCTTTTGTGTCCATAGGTGAATTCCAGAAAGAGGGTTTTGTTAAACTCTGAGGGATACTGGAGTTTTACTCTCCATAAAGAAAGTGGACTTAAACTTTCAGTCAGTTACCATGGGAAACAGACTCTGTGATCCTAACCTGCTCATTTTCTTTAACAAACCCTAAGTTTCTCTCTATAGCCTTCCTTTTGCTGGGCCTGAGCCAGCTGTGGTTAAATGGGGTGTCCTTTCCAATCGATATGGAAGCACAATTGATTAGTAGCCTTCAATGGGAGAGGACTTTGAGACCCTGTAAAGATGTGCTTTCATCCCTGAGGATTGAATGAGTACTAACAATATTCTCCGGCCTTACATTCCCAAAATTGCATATTGCAGACATGCTCTCTGACCACAGCAAACTCTTTGCATAACCCTGTCACGGGTATACTAATAATAAAGGAGGTATGGACCCAAATGCAGATATAAAAAGGTTTATTTAAATAATAAGCTAACAGAAAACAGAGTTCAAACTCAGGGAGGGCACAAGGGCAAAACACTATACAAAAGAAAGGGAGCAAGATAATCCACAGGTAACCAGAACTCACAAACAGTACTCCAGAACAATACAAGACTGGGAGACACAGGTAGGATAGATCAGGTGGTGGGTATACATCCGGGATACAACAGAAGACTGAGTAAAGACTGAAAGGAAACACACAGGCTAAATACACCAGGGCTGATTAGGTCAACGACAGACAGGTGTGGAAATATGAGGGGCCATCAGGGACATAATTCAGAATTACCTCTCACACACACGTGAAATGCTCTCATATACACTACTGAAACACTCTCACATAAACAACTGAAAAAGTATTTGCTCACACACACTAAGCTATTATTACTATTTTAGTAGTGTGTGTGAGAGAGTTTTACTTGTATGTATGAGAGCATTTTAATAGTGTGTGTGAGAGTTTTACTTGTATGTATGAGAGCATTTTAGTAGTGTGTGTGAGAGAGTTTTACTTATATGTATGAGAGCATTTCAGTAGTGTGTATGAGAGCATTTTAGTAGTGTGTGTGAGCAAATAATTTTTCAGTTGTTTATGTGAGAGTGTTTCAGTAGTGTATATGAGAGCATTTCACATGCGTGTGTGAGAGGTAATTCTGAATTATGTCCCTGACGGCCCCTCATGGAAACACAAGGGCAGGATATGGTGATTGGGGGAGCACGAGGGGCAAGGCTGACGAGACAGTGAGACACAGCTGGGAGACAAAAAAGGAGGGAAAACAAGACAGGAGGACTACAAAATAAAACAGGAAACCAACACTACAAAAACCTACAGTCATGACAAAAACAAGACAGGAGGGTGAGACTGGGCAGGAAGGCGACCAAGCAGGATGGGCCGCTCGGGAGACCGGGCAACTACTGCAGGCTGCTGAGACTCTGACAAGGCAGGGACTGCAGGCTGCTAAGGCTTCGGCAAGACAGGGACTGCATGCTCTAGACTGGTGACGGATAGACCTCTGTCTGGACTGGTGACGGATGGACCCCCGTCTGGACTGGTGATGGACGGACCCCCGTCTGGACTGGGCGGACCCCTGTCTGGGCTGGTGACAGATGGACCACCGTCTGTACCGGTGCAGGCTGGGCACCCGTGAGCAGCATCGGGGGGGGGGCTCACCTCCCCAAGCCTCACCTTCTCCTCGCCGCCGTTCGCAGGCTAGGTTTATAAGAAACTTCATATAGTTCTTGTTTTTAAAAAAAACCTGCTGGGTCCATTTTGATGACTCGGATGTTCTGTCACAGGTATACTTATAATAAAGGAGGTATGGACCCAAATGCAGATAAAAAAGGTTTATTTAAATAATAAGCTAACAAAGAAAACTCAGGGAGGCCACAAGGGCAAAAACACTATACAAAAGAAAGGGAACAAGATAATCCACATGTAACCAGAACTCACGAACAGTACTCCAGAACAAGACCGGGAGACACAGGCAGGACAGATCGTGGGTATACATCCGGGATACAACAGACCGAGTAAAGACAGAAAGGAAACACACAGACTAAATACACCAGGGCTGATGGAGGGAAAACAAGACAGGAAGCAAAGCATGTGACAACACAAGACAGAAGGACTACAAAACCCACAAACCCACAGTCATGACAGAAACAACATGGGAAGAAAACACATGATAACCCAAGACAGAAGGACTATGGGTCTGCGGTGGTGAAACTACAATGATGGACTACAAAAAGCACATCGCCCACATGTTATTGTTTCTAGAAACAGCTTCTTCAGCTACAGGCTTCAAATTCAGCAGGCTATCCTTCCTGTTGCTGTCATATTTTACAATCAAAACTGCTGCCAGTAAACCGCACAGACCAACACTGTTCATTCACACATGGAATATTAATTCAACTGTTGAATATCAATATTCTCTATGTGAAATAATGTGGATTTAACTGATCACTTATATGTTGCTACTTTTTTCTTATTCATTATACAGGGAAAGTACCAAGTATTGCATGAGTTAAAACTTTGAAATGATAATGGTGCTGGGCGAAAAGTAAGTGGATCACCAAAGTTGTGAGAATTAATGAATCCATTAGCACATGTCCCTCTGGGACATGCAACTATTTGACACATGATATTGCATCCATAGTTGATATTAGATATTTCAGTTTGGACCAAAATGGTGGAATGACCAACTGTCCATTCTTAGAGCCGTGCAGCTAGTTTGGCTTAAAACTTGGCAAAGAAGACAAAGAAAGAGACAGATGAGAGAGAGAGAGAGAGAGAGAGAGAGAGAGAGAGAGAGAGAGAGAGAGAGAGAGAGAGAGAGAGAGAGAGACCTTAGCAGGGCCCACAGATGTTTTATTACCTGGTCATTTCCCTTTTCAATGACAAACTTATATTCATAGTGCTGCTACTAAAATAAATACCAAGTCCTTTAAAGGTTAATGAAATAGCTCTGGTGCTCTCCTGCTACCATCACCAGCACCCTGCCTACTGCTGGCTGCCATAGCAACGCATCCACCGTTAAATTATGCTGCAGATGATTAGGAGCAATGATGACAGAGCCCAGAGATGTGAACACAAACACATACACTCATGCACACTCAACGATGCACTCTTGCACGCGTGCCTTTATACATTCTCTCGCGCAAACAGTGCTACAAAAACTCCTTATCAAGTGGTTTTCCTTCCTAGACTTAATATCCCCTCCAATTTGGTTATGTCCAATCATTGTCCTTCATTCTTGTTCATACTGAGACAGAGACATTCATTCGTCACGGAAATCTATTGGCGGTGGTTTGTGCGTCTATATGGACACACGCTGGGCCACCCAGTACACCGTCCGGGAACGTGTGTGCACACATGACTATGAAATCCTGGTTGTCTCCTTTCGCCCCTTTTACCTCCCGAGGGAGTTTGGCCAGATTACAATCATATTGGCCTATGTACCTGGGCCGGACTTTGTGGGAGCTGCTGCCAGGATAGCCGAGAGCTATAACACCGCCCTATCCCGTGCAGCTAACCAACCCGTCCTGTTGCTCGGGGACTTTAACTCCTGTGACCTGTCCGACCATCTACCCACTTTACATCAATACGTGGACTGTCCCACCCGCCTGGCACGTACCCTGGATAAGTGCTATGGCAACATACCAGACGCCTATAAATCCATCTGCCTTGGGGAAGTCTGACCATAATGTCGTCCATCTACGTCCACGTTACAGGGCTAAGCTGAGACGAGAAAAGACAGTGACTAAGGAAATTTAGATCTGGACTGAGGACTGTATGGAGGAGATGAAATGCGAGCTGGAGACTACCGACTGGCTATTTCTTAACTCATGTGATACCCCTCATGAACTAATTGACACTTTTACATCCTATCTGTTGTTTAATGAAAGTAAAATCACTTGAACTAAAACTGTTAGAATATTTCCTAATAACAATTTATGGATGTCTAGTGATCTTAAGGAATGTATCCGTGAGAAAAAACGTGCTTTTAAAAATGGTAATATTGAGTTATTTAAGGAAAAAAGATGTGAACTAAGATCTAAACTGAGTAAAGCAAAAATAGAATATAAGGATAAAGTTGAATGTCATTATTTCTCAGGAAATGCCAAGAAAGCATGGGAAGGTTTAAATGTGATGATGGGCAGGGAAACTAAGCAAAAGCGTACCCTCCTGTCACACCCCTCTCCATCTTTTGCAAATGATCTAAATGTCTTTTTCAGTCGTTTTGACAAGAATGATTTTAGTGCTGAACGTGATAGTGTGTGTAGGTCCATTTCGGGATATGTAGTAGTAGTAGTAGATTTTATTTGGACATGGACATGACAATGTCATTGGACGAACCAGATGCATTTACAGTGTATTAGCATAAATGCTAGTTTGTCCACACCTGTCCACAGGAGGCTTTTCAAAAACAACAAAAGAAACTAAACAAGACAGAAACAAGATCAAATACTGATAAAAAACTGATACTGATCATTAAAAAGAGTAAAAATGCAGTATACAGTAGAGTACAGAGCAGCAATATAATGAGTCGAATATATATATAGGCTACGTAGGGAAAAACAAAGGCAGCATGATCAAACAATAAACCAGTTGTAAATTATTTGTGTGAGCACTGTTGATTTGATTTGAGCCGTTGTTTAAGTTCTCTGTTAAAAGTGTTGCTGTTAGTCTCTAGTTTTAGACTAGTGGGCAAGAGGTTCCATAGTTTGGCCCCTTTGCAGAGAAGACAGACTGACCGAAAGATGTCCTGTACATGGGAACAAGACAATCACCATTGATGGAGGCTCGTGTATTTGCCCGACGAGAGCTCTGACGTCTGATGGCCAATTCAGACAACAGGGGTGACACATGGTTATTTACACACTTGAAAAACAATTGAAGATTACTAAAATTAATAAAGTTATCAAAGGTGAAAAGGTTGTGTTTTTTTAGAATGCCGCAGTGATGCCATCTCATGGGTTTCCGGTCCATGACTTTTATTGTCTGTTTGTATATGGAAAAGATAGGTTTTAATGCAGTAGAAGAAGCTTGTGACCATGATGTGATGCAGTATGACAAATGAGAAAAAATCATAGCATGCATAAATAATTTGGCCGTTTGACATGACAAGTCCCTTCTTATGAAACGGAAACAGTTTAGATTTAGTTTGACCTTTTTTGCAACATACTTAATCTGCGTAACACATTTTAAATTCTGATCCAGGATGATGCCCAGATATTTTACTTCATTTACGGATTCAATTAATTCATTTTTGATCCGTACCTCGAAAACATCGGTGATAGGCCTATTACGGATGGAGAAGCACATAGAGACGGTTTTCTTCACATTAATGGTCAACTGAGACAGCTCAAGCCATTTTGAAATGCTGAGTAATGCTTGTTTCAGGTGCTCACCTGCTAAGCTGGGTGTTTTACTGGACACATGGATAACAGTGTCATCAGCATACATTTGACAGTTGGACCCCGGACAGCAGTTTGGTAGGTCATTGATATACATAGAAAACAACAGTGGACCAAGTACAGACCCTTGCGGTACACCCATGCTGTTGGCACGCAGGTGGGACCTGACCCCATTGACCCTGACACATTGCTCTCTCCCCTCCAGGTAAGATGCAAACCACTGCAGAGCTTCTGATGACATTTTGAACGATTTTAACTTGTTCATTAGAGTACTGTGGTTTACCGTGTCAAAGGCCTTTTTTAGGTCTAGGAACACTGCCCCAACAACATTTCCTTTATCCATTGAAGCTTTTATGTTTTCAAGCAAATAACAATTAGCTGTTTCAGTTGAGTATTTCTGTCTAAACCCAAACTGCTGTGGATGAAGCAGCTGGTTAGACTCTAGATGTTCCATTAGTTGCTCAGCTATAATTTTCTCCAGAACCTTTGAGACAACAGGGAGGATAGCAATAGGCCTATAATTACTCGCTATGTCCTTGTCTCCTGATTTATAAACAGGGGTAATTATTGCAGTTTTCCAGCTTTCTGGGAATATTTTGGTTTGTATAGACAGGTTAACTAAGTAAGTGATTGGCTCTAACAGGTAGCTCTGATGTTTCTTGATTAATGCAGCATGAAGATTATGAATATCTTTTGACTTGGAGTTACTCATGTTTGTGATCACCTTTTTAACTTTATCATGAGATACCAATTTAATATAAAAGGAGTCAGACTGAGCATTGTCAAATTCTTTGGTAGATGATTCCGTAGCTTTAAAATTACTCGCCAGCTCTTGTACAGACTCAATAAAAAAGCTATTAAAAACATTTGCAATGGACTCATTACTATGGATAAGAGTATCACCTACTTTCAGACTGGTTATTTTGGGGTGTTTATGCTTGCTGGAGTTGGTTAGTTTGTTTATATGTTGCCACAGTTTTGAACTATTACCATTGGCCTCTTCAATGAGTTTGGAGAAGTAATTGGTCTTGGCCTTTCGTAATTCAGACACTACTTTGTTCCTCAGGCCTGTAAAGACAAGGTGGTCAGTGTTGTGTTTTGTTATTAAAGACCTTTTAAGAGCAAGATCTCGCTTTTTAATGATCTGAAGGATATCACTGTTGACCCATGGAAGAGATAATTTCTTGGGTCTGCTTTTCCAGGTTTGTGTGTATTTGTCAATTAGATCACAAAGGGTTGAGACAAAGTTTCCCAGTTAATTTCACTCAAGTCATGTTCAAAGTCACCAACTTTTGACTTGGGAATTGCAGTTGTTAGAATTAGATTTTCTGTTTTGTTGTGGTGTACTAGGCGTTTTTTTGTTAGCTTTCGTACCATCAGTGTCATATTATGATCTGAAAGGCCAGTTATTAGATTATATGTTTTTGTAACCCTCTCTGGCCTGTTTGTAAAAATCATATCAATAAGGGTTTCACTTTTCCTAGTGATTCGAGTAGGTCTACTGATCAGCTGTTTGTATTTAAATTTCTCCATTGTTGATTTTAGTTTTGATTTATCACTTTTATCCAGCCAGTTGATGTTAAAATCCCCAAACAACATACATTCATGACAGTTATCGACAACAGAGAGAAGATTCTTCAGTTCATTGTAGACACTTGCATCATGTGATGGCGGATTATAAAGTACAACGATATTAAATTTCATTTTAGGGGATAGCATTACATTCAATCCCAGGCACTCTAAATTCAGGTCCAGTTTAAGCTCTACACATTTAAAATGTTCCCTAATATAAATTAAAACACCCCCTCCCCTTCCCTTGGCCCTATCTCTCCTATGGCATGTGTATCCTGATATGTCAATTAGGTCAGTAAGAACATTAGGATTTAACCAGCTCTCAGAAAGGCACAAAAAGTCCAAATTAGAGTCATTAAGTACATTCCGGATTTGGTCTATTTTAGGCAATATGCTTCTGATATTGATATGTCCTCCCAATATACCTTTAGGTTTACATTCAGAATTCCAGATGATTTGGGCATGATTCACAGTTTGAAAAAGTCTTAACTGCCGTTGTTTCTGGACTGCGCGATTAGTGAAGTGTTTTTTGGCCCTTTCGGGCGTCCGTCTTTGTTGACATTCATCAGCTGTCACAAACAGTTCACCTAGAGAATGACAGTCTATTGCTGGAGCACCACACGAATCAACACCAGGCGCCGAACTCACCCGAATGTTAGTGCCGCTGGTGGTCCCGGGCTGGCCAAGTACCATTGCCGCTGATGAAGCAGCAAAAAGTGCGGGATTATACAACTCCGCGCCTCCATCCGAGCCCGAAGGGTACGACTGTAACCGCCGCACTAGCCCGACAGGCTCTCCCAGCGTGACATCTCGAATATCGATAAGTGGACTAACTCGTCCACCCATCCATGCCTCCCCAGTGGAACCGCAGCGATAAGAATCCCCTCCGGCCAGCTGACTCCCAAGGCCCACGACCTCCGCGGCCCCGCTAGGACAGACGCTATCTGGCATCAGAATCTGCGGAGTCTGGGTGAGTTGCAGCGGGGTTGTGATAATAACCGGTTGTAATAGATGAGTGACTTCGGACGATTCCGACTGCATCTGGATGATATTTTGCTCGGTTGAAATAGCTGCTGAGTGAAATAGGGGTCCAGGATTTAGATGAACATCTCCAGATAGTAGTAGCAATAGAAGTAGTATTTTGACAGAAGACTGGCTGTCCTTCCGTCTAATTGTAGTTGTGAGTACTGGCGTGAGCAGCTGGGCCCGGCCGTCCTTGAGAAGCCTCGTGTAGGCTGCGACATATCCAAAACCAAAGAATTTCAACTGTGCTTTTGCTGATAAAATGCCCAGTGGATCTGCGGTTGTGGGCCTGTGGGGATGGTTGTCCTTTGCGGCCAGAGTCTCTGGTGCATCGCAGGTGACCAAAACCGGCAACAGTAGTAGGAAGCCACAGGTGAGGAGGTACAGCCCGGCATTGCTTTGTTCATACTGGCCTTTGTTCTTTCTGAACAGTTTCAAAATACCATGCAGAATATAGTTTAAAGGCCTGATAATCTTAAAAAGTAGGTAGAAAAGATTAAAAACAGCGATGTTAGAAGATATTTGCACCTGAGTGGAGCCTGCCAAACCACCCAGAGCAGCTGCTGCCATCTTTTTTCAAGACAGTCATGAAAAAAAGGCAGTGCCATGTCCCTATTACACTGAATGAACATGAGATTGTAGCTAGCCTGTCTAGTATTAAGCCCAACTCGGCCCCGGGGCCAGATGGCCTGAGAGGGAGAGTTTTAAAAGAAAATGTTCATGAACTTAAAGGTATTGTGCTGGAGTTATTCCAGTACTTGCTCAATTCTTTAACTATGCCCAAATTATGGAAAATGTCTTGTATTGTGCCTATCCCTAAAAAACCTGGAGCTACTGAATTAAAAGACTTCAGGCCCATTGCTCTTACTTCTATTTTAGGAAAATGTTTTGAGAAAGTTGTAAGCAGACAAATTACAGCGTCGGTCTCTAACAGCTTAGATCATCTCCAGTTTGCTTACAAAAGTCAGAGGGGAACTGATGACGCAACTGTCAGTATGTTCCACACCCTGTCAAAGCACCTTCAAGCCCCCTCCCACTTTGCTAGGGCCCTATTTATCGATTTTACCTCTGCCTTTAACAGCATGCAGATTCACATCCTGCTGCAGAGACTTATCAATATAGGAGTAAACGGTGGTATTATCCACCTTGTTAGGGACTTCCTCTCTGACCGTCCTCAACAGGTCCTGGTTAATAATACTCGGTCCGACATCATTGTGCTTAATACTGGCGCCCCGCAGGGGACTATTTTATCCCAATTACTTTTTTCCATATACACAAACAAATTCCAATTAGATCTGGAAAAGTTTTGTTTGTTTAAGTATGCGGATGATATGGCCCTGGTTGCCTTATTAAAGAAGGGGGACATAGTCGGAGAGGAAGTATATAGAGCACATGTGTCATCTCTCCAGAAGTGGTGCAACGAAAGTTCCTTAGAGATCAATGTAACAAAAACACAGGAACTTGTTTTTCATGAAAAGGACCCTGTGCAGCCCCTTATAATTAGGGGACAAATTGTAGAGGTAGTAGACAAGTTCAAATATCTAGGTACATATATTGATTGTAACCTAAATTTCAGTGAAAACAGAGACTATATTTTTAAAACCTGTAACCAACGTCTACATCTATTGCGCAAGCTCAACTCCTTTAGAGTGAGTAAGCACATTATGGAAACAGTTTAGAACCTGATAGAGGGCATTCTAACTTTTAACATGGCAATGTGGTATGGTAATCTAAACATTAAAGGAAGAAGCAAGCTGCAGAGAATAGTAAAATGCCTCAAAAATCATAGGGACAAGACAGAAACAATTAAGTTGTATGTATGAGGAAATGCTTAGGAAAAAAGCTGTCAAAATAGCAAACGATCCCTCTCATCCACTTAATAGGGAGTTTGAACTTCTCCCCTCTGGTAGACGTTACAAAGTGCCACAGGCAAATCGTAACATTTTTAAACATTCCTTTATTCCTAATGCAATTGGCGCACTGAGCACCATGCCCCGTTGATGCGTTGATGTGTTGTAATTTAACTGCCACTGCTGTCCTGCTTTTTGCCCTGAAGATGTCTGTGTGTAAGTGTTGTTGTTGTTGTTGTTGTCCTGCTTGTTGTTTTTATGAGACCAAAAACAAATTTCCACACCGTGGACAATAAATGAAACTAACTAACTAACTAACTAACATACTGGCAACTTGGCTGGCTCTCAGTCCAAATTCACTTTCTCTCGATAAACCCACACAGACACACAGACACACACACACACACACATGCTCTGTCCTTCACTTGCCAAGCATGAAGTCCTGCCTCTGTTATTCTGCAGAAACAAGCAACGTCCCTTTTTTTGTGCAGAAAGGCAGAGCCAGAGGTTCTTCTTCCTCTTCATAACCCAGCTGTCGGCAGCCCACTGCAGCTTGCTAATCCTGATAGGAAGCTCCCTTCACCTTGGGGTCCCATTGAGAGAGTGAAACTAATCCAGCCGAATGGGTTTCATCAAGTGAAATGGAAAGATAATGATACCTCTGGCACTCTGGGCCCCTAAATGTCTCCTCCACTCTTTTCTTCTTTCTGTCTCCTTTCCTCTTGCCATGTTCGGAGAGGTTTCGGGCTCTCGCTGAACAAGGGTGGAGTTTGTCGTCTTTGACGAGTGCTTCATACTGCAATACTCTCGGACTTGCAGTGTGCATGTGAGCGTGCTCTACACATAAATGGGTTTGGGGCAGAGACGAACTGAGAAGCATCATCCTTCCACCTGACAACCCATATTCACCTCCCTTTACTCCCCAAAGGCCTTACTGCAGGGTCACTTAAGACTGAAGCTTCACACACCAACAGACATACACACACTCACAGGTGACATCACCAGATGGATGATGGGGACTAGTGCAAGGCCGAGGGCTCCTCTTTCATCAGACCAATTTATCTTAAAAGTGCGCACTCCCTTAGCGGACACTGTGACATGCATACTCCCCTGGCACCTCTCCCACCCCTTCCACCCGAACCACTCCACACTACCAAGACCTGAAAAACCCAAAGTCTGCAACCCCAACAAAATGATGGATGGCAACGTGAAACACAACCTTTCTTTTTGCAGTTTCCCGTCACTCTCTTTCTCCACCCCCCCCCCCCCCCCCCCCTTGCAGCCCTCCTGCATGTCTGATTGAATTTCAGAAAAGTTGAATGTGAAAGTGAATATCTGCTATGCGGACATTCTAGCATGCATTTATTGTTTGTATGTTCATATATGTGTGTAGGTGGGAGAGCACAAAAGGAGTAGGGGGATTGATGTTGTAATTTGCTGAACAGCTGCCACTTTACCCAGATGCGGACCTAAGACTTGTTTCTATTTTTTCGCTCTTACTTTATCGGCAATATTTTGTGGTTTCTTTCTTTTGACAAATGTACTTATTGTAAGTCACTTTGGACAAAAGCATCTGCTAAATGCCCTAAATCTAAATGTAAATAATCAACCATTTCAGTCACAAATGTGTGTTGATTTGAATTCATTTTAAACAGGATTTAACTAATATTTTAACAAATATTTAGAGTGATATTGTTTTTATGGTTAAATCACTTTGGTTCACTACTTTAGCTAACTATTTCAACCTATGTCACCATTAGCTATCATCTGTCTAACTAATTTAACCACTCAATTTCCTTAGCTAACTAATTGAACCATTTATCCTACTTTATCTAACCAATTACTGTATCTAACAAATTCAACCACTTATCCACTACTAATTTAACCATTTGCAGTTGCTCACACGAGGCCACCATTGTATGCACCGACATGTGTGTGGCGCACAGCAACTTTGCTTGCAGTTGAAGAGTCGTAAATATGCAAGACGAGCAGACACTCATTTAACTCGTCACAAGGCCGTTAGCGCCGTTGTGTGACATGTAATGGCCTCTCTGGTTCCGCAAACCTGGGATGCTTTGTCATTTTTGAGTCTCCTTTCTGTGATCTTCTGTGTAAAACCCCCCTTAACACTCACTCACAAAGACCATCAAGCCATCGCTCACTCTCAAAGTATCTCTGTATTTAGATTTTCGACCTCTCTGCTAGAAGTGCGCACTCTTTATCTCGCCTCATAGATTCATGAGTCTTTCACTGGTGAGTTTAATAAATGACAAACAAGCGGTATCGTATTCTCCCCAATGGAACACAAAGGCTCAATACTGAAGCCAGTGCTTTAAGTGCAGTTCTTCTAGTTACTGCTGACTCCCACAGAAACTACCACATCAATGTCAGAACCCCAATTTCTGATTTTGTTTTCCATAGAAAATAGAGATGTTTATGGATCTGTTTCCTTGCTTGTCTGATAAATAACTAACAAATATGACAGCAACCAAAATCCAGCCTTTGTAGTAAGTCAAAGAAAAAACTATTTGTTTATTAAACTCAACTCAACTCAACTTTATTTATATAGCACTTTAAAACAACCACAGTTGAAAACAAAGTGCTGTACAGAGACATAAAACAATTAAAACACTAAAATAAATAAAACAGACAGTAAAACAGGTATTTCATTGTTTTTAAAAGCAATTAGAAACAATAAAACAATAAATCAAAGCAGGGCCATAAAAACACTAAAACAAGAGTAAAGTCTCATGTGGAGTTGAAAGCCAGGGAGTAAAAATGGGTTTTAAGACTGGTTTTAAAAATGGACAGTGAGGAGGCTTGCCTAATGTGCAATGGAAGCTCGTTCCAGAGTTTTGGGGCAGCAGTGGAGAAAGCTCTGTCCCCTCTGAGCTTCCTCTTGGACCTCGGTACCTCCAGGAGCAGTAGGTCAGCTGACCTGAGGCACCGAGCAGGAGCGTAGGGTTGAAGGAGCTCAGAGAGGTAAGGGGGGGCGAGACCATTTAAAAACTTAAAAACAAATAAAATAATCTTAAAATGGACTCTAAAATGCACAGGCAGCCAGTGGAGGGAGGCCAGGACTGGAGTTATGTGCTCCCTCTTACGCGCTCCAGTTAGGAGGCGTGCGGCTGCATTTTGCACCAGCTGGAGACGTGCTAGGGAGGACTGGCTGACTCCAAAATAAAGTGCATTACAGTTACATTGAGTTGATTGTTACAATAGTCTCAAGGACCAATCAGGGGCACAGAATATGAGAAAGGGACCTTGAAGGATTCAAGGCTGCAGGGCTTAACAAAGGCCATGGATGCCACGGAATAAAGTGTGCATCACAGCCAACAGAAACATATGGCTAGGTTACGTTGAGCGTCAGCAGGTTAAACCTCCTTACTGTCCCCTCTTGCTCTCTCTCTCTCTCTGATCCCCTATACTATATTTAGTCAAATCCACATGTTGATGATTGTTACGTGGTCTCACAAAAACATAAATACAATAATAACAATAGCCCTATTGTATGATTTGCTGTATGACATTTATTGTAAAATAAGGGAAGAGGGTTATAGGTGTTATAGGTGTGATCCACTCTTGATACCTTTTCCAAAAATCTCCATTTTGGGGTGAGGAAAAAAGAGGGCTTAGTGTGGACCTAAGGCTAACACAGACCAAAAAGGTTGAGCTTGTTGTGAATGCACTCTAAATGAGCTGTTATCAGAGGGCCCCAGAATTTCCCCGGTCTAATTCACTGACCTGAGGCCACAGCCTACACCTGCTCAGAACCAGACCACACTGCTTCCTTCTTCCTTCATCAGCTTCATGTCCACTCAAAAGGTTTCAATTAATTTCACTAAACATCAAACACTGCAAGAGGTAGCTCCACAGAACAGTATCACAATATATTTCCCCACCCTGAACCCTGGTTAAGCTTCAGATATTTCACTTTTGTCGACAATACAGTTTTCATTCATGCACTATTCCCCCTCTACTTATGAACCCCTCCCTTTCTCCTCACTTACAAACTATCCATCTTCATGTGTACAATACTGCATGCATAATGACTGGTATTATGAATCACAGATGTTTTGTTGAACAGCCACGCAATAGAAAATTGTGGTTGTTTATGAGGTCCACTCCTTAATATGTTAAGGACACACATATGGAAGTGTTTACATCCAGTGGAGGGGGGGGGGGGGGGGTCTGAGCCACTTGAGGCCACAGAAACGAATGTGGGATGTTGACTGATGACAACCTGCCGTTAGCTGTCAGCTGTCACTGCAACTCTTCACGAAGGACCAAGCTAACGGCTAAACCGGGTTCCGTGGTGTACTCACAGAGGGAAGATTCCCGGACAGACCCGGGGGACTGCGTGCATCAGGCTCGGGGTTCAGCGCCCGATCCAGGTCCTTCGTCCTCCGAGTATGCCTCCCCTCGCCCCGGCGGACCATGAGCTGTCCGGTTTGAGGTCGGAGCTTCGCTCCATCGCGACCCTCCTGGATGATGTCCTCCGGCGCCAATCCTCGCTCCTCGCCCGGGTGGAAGCCCTACAGCAGGATGGTCCCAGCCCGGCCGGCATTGCCCACGGCGCATCCGATGCCCCCTCTTCCTCCTGGACGACTGTTGTTAAGAAAGGGAGACGGGTCTCTCTATCCCTGTTCTCCCCTGGCATGGATGAATTTGAGGATGATCCCATCCCGATGTCAAACTTCTTCACCCCACTGGAGAAGTTAATTGAGCTACCGGCTACATCCTCACGTACCGCTCTGGAGCAGCCAATCCTGCCAAACTCCCGACGCAGAAAGCGTCGCACTCCTCCATCTAGCCCACTGATGTCTCAGGACAAACGTCCAAGGTGTTCATCCCCTTCATCTGTATCTTTTGCAGAAAACTGGCCTCCTCTCCCTCAGCCATCGTTTCCACTCCACAACGTGGGTCCGTTCCCCTCGACGCTCAATGATGATGTCATCTGCGCAGGTGACTCTAATCCCTCTTCTACTGTTCAGGAAAACCCTGGCATCTCCCATCTCTTCCTGTCTCCTAAATTGTCTGTCTATAACAATGGCTGCAAGAATCAACCTCCTGAAATTCTTATAATTGGTGACTCTATCATTAGAGATGTGCATCTCCCAGGCTCCATCACTTACTGTCTCTCTGGTGGGATTACTACGGACTTCATAGAACTGATACCTGTCATCTTTGATCTCCATCCGTCTGTTCACACTGTTCTGTTACACACTGGCACAAATGACATCATGTCCAGACGCTCGTCCAAACTCTACCATGATCTTGAGTCACTGATTCACACCGTCGAAAGCCTTGGAAGGAGTTGTGTTCTCTCTGGCCCGATTCCCACCCTACTCAAAAGCTCAGAGCGCTTTAGTCGTCTTTTTAGCTTGCACACATGGATGCAGAACTTCACCACTGCAACAGGCCTTGGTTTTATTAGCAATTTTGACTGTTTTTGGACTGAGCGTGACCTCTTCAAATTTGATGGTCTACATTTGAACAGGAAAGGATCTGAAAGACTAACGAACAATTTTATTAACTTCATTGCTTTTAGCCTGAAATGATGCCTTTCCCAGCAAGACCCTGCCCTGCTCACATTGTCTTCCTGTCACAACACTGTCTCTGACAGTGCGGGTCCTGCTGTCATCTCTACTGTTGGCACTATCTCCGTCTCTGCCCCCCTTACTCCACCTAGTTCCTCTGCAGCTGCAAAACCTGTAGCTCTTCCTTCAACCTCCTTTCCTATGTCGATTTCAATTCCAATCTGCTCCCATATTCCTATTAGAGTTACTGACAGGCTGTCAAAACGCTCTCTCTGTCCTCATAGCTTCAACCCTGTTCCCACTACAGTTACTCGCTCCAGCTCTCATAGAAGGGTTCGATCTAACCTAATTAGCATAAAAACTGTTCCTGTCCCTCAGGCTCCTCCCCCTGTCGACCTCAGGTGTGCCTTACTTAATATTAGGTCACTCTCCAGCAAGACATTTTATATTAATGATTTTATTTCTCACCATGGTTTGCATTTCTTTTTCCTCACTGAGTGCTGGCTTTCCTCCACTGCCAGTGCTGTTCTTATTGAGGCATCTCCCCCTGACCATAGCTTCTTATTCTCTGCCAGGCAAGACAGAACAGGTGGGGGACTTGCGGTTATCTTTTCCAATCAATTTTCTTGTACAGCATGCTCACTTGGTAACTTTACATCTTTTGAGTATCTGGCCATGCTCATAGGAACCCGTCATCATATCCTGACACTACTCATCTATAGACCACCCAGGTATAATCCCATTTTTTTAACTGAGTTCTCTGAGTTTTTATCTACTGTTCTGATTAAATATGACAAAATAGTCCTGCTCGGTGACCTGAATTTTCACATCAATGATGCTTTGGACTCAAAAGCAGCAGAATTTCTGAATCTTCTTACTGGCCTTGGCTTCATCCGGCATGTCACAGGCCCCACTCATAATCATGGTAATACCTTAGACCTAGTCTTTACAAAGGATATTACTGCTGATCTCCCATCTATCCTTCAGGTGCCGGTCTCGGACCACTAATTACCGACCTGTCTCCACTCTCCCCTTTTTCTCCAAAATACTTGAGAGAGTTGTTGCTGATCAACTGACTGCCCACCTTTCTGCCAACAACCACTTTGAAAAATTACAATCTGGTTTCCGCTCTTGTCACTCTACTGAAACTGCCCTAACTAGAGTAGTAAATGACCTACTTGTTACTGCTGACTCTGGATCAGCTTCCTTACTTTTGCTTCTTGATTTAAGTTCGGCCTTCGATACTGTAGATCATGATGTGCTTCTGGACCGACTGGAACATTATGTTGGTGTTCATGGGCTGGCGCTCTCATGGTTCCAGTCCTACTTATCTGGCAGAACACAATGCGTCAGTTTTAATAACTCCTTGTCCAAATCCTCTACAGTTATAGCTGGTGTGCCTCAGGGGTCTGTCCTGGGCCCTTTGCTGTTTTCTATTTACATGCTTCCTCTGGGTAGAATAATTGCTGAATACGGTATACAGTTCCATTTCTATGCCGATGATACACAACTATACATTCCACTGCAACCTAATGACCCCTCTCAAATACTGAATCTGGAAACATGTGTAAATCAAATCAAGATCTGGATGAGCCACAACTTTCTCATGCTCAATACTACTAAGTCTGATCTGATGGTAATCAAGCCAAATAATTATAAATACTTATCCCAGGGTCTTGGTCTCAATATTGACGGTTGTTTCATCTCTGAAAGCACTCGCATCAGAAACCTCGGTGTTACCTTTGATCCAACCCTGACTTTTCAGTCCCACATTAAAGAAATCACCAAAATAGCTTTCTTTCACCTGCGGAATATTGCCAAAATCCGCCCTTCTCTATCCCGGCGTAGCGCCGAGGTGGTTCTCCATGCCCTTGTGTCCTCCCGTTTAGACTACTGTAATGTCCTTTTTTCCGGCCTCCCCATCTGCACTACCAGGAGTCTCCAGCTTGTACAAAACTCAGCCGCTAGACTTTTAATGAAATCAGGTAAATTTTGCCACATAACTCCGGTCCTGGCATCCTTACATTGGCTGCCCATTCAAGCTAGAGCTGATTTTAAGGTTCTTCTTTTAACCTATAAGGCCTTGAATGGACTTGCACCACTGTATTTAACAGAACTACTTACTCCCTACACTCCGTCACGTCCTCTTCGTTCTCTTGGTTCAAACCTCCTGGTTATCCCATATATCAGTAAAAAGTCAGCTGGTGGCAGGGCCTTTTCCTACCGTGCTCCTCTCTTATGGAATGGCCTTCCACAAGACATCAGAGATGCTACATCCACTGCGATTTTTAAGTCTCGTCTTAAAACATACCTTTTTACCCAATACTTTGGTGAACACTAACTAATTTTATCACTCTCCTCTGGTGTTTTACTCTTGTTTTATTTCTACTATTGTTGTATTTATTTTTATTTTTATTTTTATTGTCTGCTATTATTGTTCTTGTTTTTACTGTAAAGTGTATTGAGACCATGTACCATGGTGATTTTGCACTTTAAATAATAAATTGATTGATTGATTGATTGATGTTGGAAAAAGCTGCATTTTTTTCACACTCGCACCAAAAATGATGGAATGATGTGCTTGTAAAAACGAAATTCCCCTCTGACCGCATCCATCTTCTTGCATGTGTTCTGCATTACAACCCCCCTAAATTTCTGTTGTCCCCTATTTTCACTTGTATTGCTCCACCTGGTATGTGCTCATCCCTGACCATTGTGATGACAAACCCTATAAATGTATCCCCCCCCCCCCCCACATAGTCTTTGGACTCACCTAGTCTTTGGACTCTTATCGCTTGTCCTGCTCTCTGTCTCTGAATTAAAAGAGCCATCCTCATTATGTTTTATGTGTTTTTTATCAGCTATCTCCCCCAGCAGGAGTAAGAAATCCTCAAGCCGGGTGAAGTTAGTTACATTAGCCAGCTGTCCACATGTCACTAGTTCAAATCTGTGTTTCTTCGTCTACAGAGCACATTCAGCCGTCCTCACAACGGCCTTGACCGAACATTGCATTCTTCACCGGGAATTGCCATAAATTACTGAACTGAGGTGTCTGGAATGGTGCTGATTAGCTCTGATGACCTTTAGTTTGTTTTCCAGTGCTCGAGAGAGAGAGTGTGTCCTCTAGCCATATTCAAAGCTCTGCAGCACCCTGGAAAGACAATTTCTCTTCATAAACAAGTTGATCAATGTGACCCCGCACATCCATCCACATCATACACTGTAAGTTTAGTTAACATGATTTTACTCGGGTTGTTTTAATAAACCAGCAAGAATATTAATGTGTCAGGGAGACTGAAGCCAAACTGTCCCATATTGTTAGTGTTATTGTATTTTCCACAGGCTCAACACAGCCCGGCGCACTCTTGGCTTGTGGATTGATGTGTGCAGCTGTGATGAGCGGGTGGGACGGTCCACGGAGAATGCAGAAGGTGACTTGGACGGCTTGATCAACAGTGAGTAATGAGTCCACTCCAATGTGCACAGGAAGACTCCCTTGCAGCAGATTAACCCCTCCTTCAATCTCCCCCAGTTACATTTTTAGGGCATTTAGCACTTTTGTTGAAAGCAAGAAACCAAAACATATCTTTGCAGATAAATTAAGAGCGAAAAAGTAGAAACATGTGTTAGGTCCTCATCTGACAACAACAGTTCAACAGTGCAATGATCAAAGTGCTACAGGTAAGAACATAGAAGTGTGTTTTCTTGTGTGGAAGTGAGTCATGCTATGCAGAGTCGAGGTGAAGTCTGAACAGGTGAGTCTTAAGTATTTTGCGGGAGATGGCAAGTGACTCTGCTGTTCTGACATTGGTCGGGAGTTTGTTCCACCACTGAGGTGCCAGAATAGTGGAAGAGTCGGGACTTTGCTGAGTGACATTTGTTTGATTTCAGTGATGGTGGTACCAGCTGAAGTAGAGGAGCGAAGTGCTCGCATCGGGGTGTGTGATTTAACCAGTGTTTCGAGGTAGATGGGTGCCGTTCCATTGGTGGCCTTGAAGGCCAATGCCATCGTCTTGAATTGGATGCGGACTGCAACAAGGAGCCAGTAGAGGTCACGGAGGAGGTGGGTCACATGTGAGAATTTGGGTAGATTGAAGACAAGGTGTGCAGCAGCATTCTGGATACGCTGCAATGGTCGCCAAGGCTGGGAGTCCAGCAGTAGTCAAGGCGGAAGATGACCAGTGCTTGGACCAGAAGTTGTGCTGTGTCCTTTGTGAGGAAAGACCGGATCCGGATGTTGTAGAAGGAAAATCTGCAGGACCACAGCAGTGATGTTGGGGGTGCAGGATAGTTGGTCATCGAGGATGACACCCATGCTCCTCGCAGTTGACAGGTCCATGCGATGGCAATCTTTCCCTGGGATGAACAGGAGTTCGATTTTATGCAGGATGTGCAGTCTACCAGACATTCTGAAATGCAAGTTGCAATGTGGGTGTCGGAGGTTGGGGAAAAAGAGAGGAACGGCTGGGTGTCATCTGCATAACAATGGTAGGAGAATCCATGTGATGTGATTACAGAGCCTATTGATCTGGTGTATAATGAGAACAGAAGCGGTCCTAGTACCTTGAGCCACACCCGTTTCCAGAGAGCAGGGTTTGGACATACCGTAAATCCTCTAATATAGGCCTGTATTCTATTACCGGCCAGGTCTCTAACATTGGCCGGACTTGCTGTCTGTGGAGGTAAATAAAGGCCGGTCTCTAATGGAGTCCGGGGCTATTATTAGAACCAACGTTTTTCTGGGCAGGCCTCAACATTTAGCTTGTGATAGTAACATGCAAGTACCACAGGGGCGCAATGTTTTTTTAACTTAGTTCAGTGTGAGATTTTGGCTGAAGGTACGTGTCCACAGGCAGCGTTATTTCCACGCTTCCCATTCATTGTCTATGTAAAGGTACGTGTCCACAGACAGCATTATTTCCATGCTTCCCATTCACTGTCAGCCGTGCAATGCCTTCGCGTCGCGGAGATTTTGGCTGAAGGTACATGTCCACAGGCAGCGTTATTTCCACGCTTGCCATTCATTGTCTATGGTATGTAAGAAGCCGCCTCCAGCAAGCTTTCGAAAATCTTTTAAAACTGACCGTTGTCCATCTAACACAAACACCTCGACTTACCCAAATGGAGTCCGAGCTGTCCAGCCTGAGGTCTGAACTCCACCACATCGAGAACCTCATGGATGTTGTCCTTCAGCGGCAAACTCTGCTCCTCTCCCGGCTAGATGTGCTACAGCAGGACGTGCCTCACAGCCCTGCCAGCCCGACAGATGCCGAAAATCCAGGCCCATCGGATGTTTGTCCTCGGCCCTGGACGTCCGTCGTGAAGAAACAGGGACGGATTTCTCTCTCGCTGTTTTCACCAGATGGAGACGATGACTCTTTTCCACTGTCAAACTTTTCTTCACCGCTGGAAAAGCTAACAGAGCTAGCGGCTCCATCGACTGCTCCGGAGCAGCTAATCCCGACCCGCTCCAACTTGAAAGGAAAGCGTCGCATATCCCCAATAAACACCGAATCTCATGAAAAACGCCGTCGATGTTTTTCTCCCCCTGCCACTCTGATTTCCGAGCGTTTTCCTCCTGGCCCCCTGCCATCGTCTCACCTGCCCAGCGGAGCACCAGCAACAGCGGCGGCCAGTGATGACGTCATCGGAAAAAGTCACTCACCAGTTGCAGTTGTCTCAATCGACTCTCCTGGCCAGAGCGCAATCCCAGCTACCGCCCCTAGCGGCATTCTGCAACATCACTCCTCCAAGCTCTCTGTCTACAGTGATGGTTGCAAGAACAGACAACCGGAGATCCTCATTATTGGTGACTCCATAACAAGATCCATTGAGCTTCCTGGCGCAATCACTTACTGTCTTGCTGGTGCCAAAGCTGCGGATCTAAATGAACTGATCCCAGTGCTCACAGACCTCCACCCTTCTGTCCACACACTGATTGTACATGTGTGCACAAATGATGTTATGCTCAGACAATCAATTGCACTTCGCGATCAATTAGAGTCTCTCGCAGTCACAATTCAGAGCCTTGGTAAAACCTGCATTTTTTCTGGTCCCATTCCCACTACTTCAAAGAGCCCTGAGCGCTTCAGTCGCTTATACAGTGTACATGAATGGTTGAAATCCTTTTGCACAGCAACGGGGCATGGCTTTATCAGTAACTTTGACTGTTTTTGGACCAGACATGACCTTTACAAACCTGATGGTCTGCATCCAAATCAAAAAGGCACCAAACAACTCATACAAAATTTCATAAACCATATTGCTTTTAACTCTGATTGATACACACCTCAGCATGACCCTGCTCAAGAAACCACTCCTAACCAAAATGAAGAGCATCTCCCTCCGGGTCCTGCTGACTTCTTCCTCCAAGACATACCCACCAGGATCTCACTCAATCGTGCCACTTCCCAATACAGCTGTATGAAAAATTTCACTATAAGACCAAATTTAGTTCCCATTCCACTCTCTGTAACATATAAGCCTAAACTCGCTTCAGATCATCATCAATCACTCTTTTCAACTGCCACTGCTAAGGGCATCCACAGCCATGCTGCAGTTTTCTGTCTTCTTAATGTCAGGTCTCTTGCAAACAAGTCCTTTTTGTGCCAAGATCTCATCATGTCTAACAATATTGACTTCTTCTTTATCACAGAGTCCTGGTTAAGCCCTGGTTACTCCATTCCACTTACTGAAACATGTCCCCCTAACTATTCATGTCTTAGTCAACCCAGACTGTCTGGTCGTGGAGGTGGGGTAGCTGTTATCTTTAATAACAACTATAAATGCTCCCCTGTCTCCCTCAATACTTTCTCCTCCTTTGAGTCTCTGGGTTTTTTGCTAAATGGCCAACATCCTATATTGTGTGTGTTAGTTTATAGGCCGCCTAAGACAAACACTGTTTTCATTCAAGAATTCTCTGAATTTCTTTCTTCAATTATGCCCAATTATGACAAAGTACTCATTGTAGGTGATTTTAATATTCACGTCTGTTGTCCCTCCACATCTTGTTTTACCACAGATTTTATTACCCTTCTGGAGTCGTTTAATCTTGAGCAACTGGTTAAAAATCCAACTCACAATAAGGGGCATACTCTAGACCTTGTAATGTCTCACGGTGTCTCCCTGGATAATTTTGAATTACTTGACTTTAATGTCTCCGATCACAAAGCTGTCATCTTCCATACTCTTCTTCTGCCTCCTGCTGTCAAGCCTTCTACTTGTACCCACTCTCGGTTTTTTAATTCTGAATCGGCTAGCCATTTCAACAATATGTTCTTAGCTGCCCCTACCAGTAACAGCCCTAACCACAAAAATGTATCTGTAGATGATCTGCTGGACCATTTTAACAGCACGTGTTTGACAGTCCTTGATGAAATTGCCCCCGTCAAAAGTAAACGAACTAAACAGAATGCCCTCCCCTGGCTTAATGAGTACACTAGGAGTATAAAGAGGCAACGCAGGAAAGCGGAAAGAAAATGGAAGAAAGACAAGCTGAAGGATTCATTTGATAAACTCAAAAATGTAATGTGTGCCTATCAACAAGCCATCAAGCAAGCAAGGTACTCATACTTCTCTGATCTTGTAGCAAGTAGCTGCCACAACCCCAGGGTCTTATTTCAGACAATAAATTCTGTGGTTAGCCCTCCACCCAACCAGCCGATTGAAGCCTCCACTGAAAGATGTGAGCAGTTTCTCCATCACTTTATCAACAAAATAGACGACATTAGACGGTGTATCACTCCTCTGTCAAGAAATCTTCCCACTCTTACAGAACCATCCACAACTCTGTCCCACTTTAAGCAAATCTCTCTGTCAGATTTAGAGGAGCTAATTAACCATCTAAATTCCTCCACCTGTCAGTTAGACACTATCCCAACTAGACTTCTCAAAGAGGTATTTCAGACAGTCAGCCCCCGAAATTCAGTCCATTATCAACTGTTCACTAACTACTGGCTCCTTCCCACTAGGCTTCAAAAAAGCCATCGTCCGTCCTTTTCTGAAGAAACCCACCCTCGACCCTTTTGTTTTAAACAATTTTAGACCAATTTCAAACCTACCTTTTTTATCTAAAATTTTAGAAAAGTGTGTTGCATCTCAACTTATCACTTACATGAATAGCTGTAGTATCTTTGAAAAATATCAATCTGGATTTCGGACCCACCACAGCACAGAAACAGCTCTCATTAAAGTCACAAATGACTTATTGCTCACTGCTGATTCTGGGGCCTGTTCAATCCTAATTTTACTAGATTTAAGTTCTGCATTTGACACTGTTGACCATGAAATCCTCTTAAACTGCCTGGAAAATCACGTTGGTATCAAGGACACCGCCCTTGCATGGTTTCGTTCTTACCTCTCCGACAGATCTTTTTCGGTTGTGATGGGGGATTTCTCCTCATCAATTGCCCCATTTTTATCTGGTGTTCCCCAGGGGTCAATTCTCAGTCCACTGCTTTTTTCTATATACATGCTTCCCTTGGGTGAAATTATTAACAATCATAAAATTAACTTTCATTTTTACGCAGACGACACGCAACTGTATCTACCGCTTTCTGGCAACAACACTGATGAATGTGCCAGAATTCTCGCCTGTCTTCATGATATTAAATGTTGGATGTCTCAAAACTTCCTCCAGCTGAATGAATCCAAAACAGAATTCATTCTTTTCGGACCCCCCAACCAAACCAGTAATCTAAAAATTAATTTTGGTCCATTGTCCTCTAACATTAAACACTCTGCCCGAAACTTGGGCGTTATTTTTGACTCAGAGCTGTGCTTTGAGCAACAAATCACCAAGGTAATTCAATCCTGTTTCCTGCAAATCAGAAACATTGCTAAGGTTAAACCCTTCCTTTCCCAAGCAGACCTTGAAAAAGTCATTCACGCATTTGTTTCCTCCAGGCTGGATTATTGTAATTCGCTATATGCAGGACTGAGTCAAAAGGCCATCTCCCGTCTCCAGCTTGTCCAGAATTCAGCTGCGCGACTTTTAACCAATACAAGGAGACATACCACATAACACCTGTCCTTGCCACTCTGCATTGGCTACCAGTTAAATTTAGGATTGATTTTAAACTATTACTCATTACTTTTAAAGCCCTACATGGCCTTGCCCCCTCTTTTATCTCAGAGCTACTTCTACCCTACGAGCCCAGTCGCTGTCTGCGCTCCTCCAGGTTGACCCTTCTAACTGCTCCCAAATTCACTGCCCTCTTTTAAGTCAGGTCTTAAAACCTACTTTTACAGGAAGGCTTTTTTAGAGTAGCTCTGGTGTTTGCCCCCTTATTGTTTTAATTGTTTTATTTTTTATTTTTTATGTTTTACTCCATCTATTGTATTTGCTCTATTGTCAATATGATTATTGTTTTATGCCTTTAACCTGACTGTTTTATCTCACTCTGCAAAGCAGATCAGGTTTTTGTGGTTTTATGTTTTTTTTTAAATTGTTGGTGATGACGATGTTATTTTTTACTTGATCTGTAAAGCACTTTGTAACTGTGTTTTGAAAGGTGCTATACAAATAAAGTTTATTATTATTATCTCAAATAAAGAGATTCAGCAACTGCATAGCTTATTTCTCGCATAAAATGTTTTCAGAAATACATTTCGGTGAACTATTTTCATAAAATAAGAGAAAGTTCCCAAACGAGCCGCCATGTTGGTCGGTTTGAAATCCGGGAGCAGACAGGCCACCAGTGAAAGCGTTCGTCCAATCAGGTGCAGCCATGAAGTGTGCACGTGATTGTATGAAGGAGAGCACCCGTCAATCATCCTCCTAGTGGCAGCCCACTTGCCTTTCCCACTTGCGTGCCTCTGCAGTGGCACAAGTGCTCGTCAAGGAGTGGTTTTCGAAGTTTGGTGTTCCAGCATGCATTCATTCCGATCAGGGTCACAACTTTGAAAGTGCACTCATTCAGCAGCTGTGCGGTCTCTACAACATCGAAAAATCCTGCACCACACCGGACCATCCGGCAGGTAACGGTCAGTGCGAGTGTTAATCGCACTCTTCATGACTTGCTGCGCACTTTGCCTTCCTCTAGAAAACGTGGCTGGCACTGCTGTCTACTGTGGAGAAAAATGTAAATACATGAGCTAATCACACATGTTTTAAATTACTACACACACATACACACACACAGGCACAGGCGAGAGAGCAGCAAGGGCAGGGGTCAAACAACATACCAAGGATACATTCCTTAGCGGAATCCGCACAGGGGGGGAGTATATGATATATGTGCATCTCGACAACATACACACACATACATAGATGACAGCACCCGGAGGGATGGACCGTATGAGCCAGTGTGGGTGGAAATACCCAGCGCTCCAACCAGGCCGCGGCATGCTAAAATTACGCTCCGCCTGCATCTATAGAATGAGCCAATCAGACTCATGCGGAGTCTCAATGAAATAAGCTGCGCACTCTGTGTAAGCGCCTTTTGTTGAGTTGACTATTAGGTCCGTGCACGTATAACTGCCGGAATATGTTTTCCTGATATTTGTGCTAATAAAGCGCTGTTATTGATACAACTCATAGACTCTCCTCGTATATTCAAGCTTACTGTTTTTTTTCACAACAAATCTGGTAGCAGAGGATGGTTGGGAGAAAAGCTTGAGGAGGAAAGAATTTTAACGACTACCTCCTGTCTTGCAGAAGGAGGGGGGTCTCCTGAAAGAAAGTGGAGGCCAGAAGGATTCATCCATTCTCGGGAACGTTGGTCACTGAGCGCTCAACCGAATAGGTAAGCAGAAACCTATTTAATTGAATTCTGTATATTGAAAAATATAAATTAGGTGATCAACAACTACCGAGTGTGAGTATGAATACTTTAGACAAAATTTAAATAAAGGATAAAATGTTAAAAGAATAGAAGGAAAGCATATTCTGCAAAAGTGATAAAAATAAACCTGCCATAGTGTGTACACATGTGTGACTGAACCTAACAGAAAACACGAGATGAAGGACGAATAGAAGGGCTTTTATGTGTACAGTATCGTGAAGAGCGGACCCACCACACCCCGTGAAGCATGAGAATTCTTGCACATAATTAAGTCACTCTATTAACGAACATAGCATGTTTTGGATTAACCAACAGACTGCATAAATAGTACTTTGTAATTCGGAAATCGATACAATTCCTCCGGGACCGCGCTGTCGAGTAGAGAAGCGTAGGCAGTGGTTGTAATACAATAAAATTTAGACATGGCATGGAGTTTTATGACATAGACATAGAAGAGTTCAGAGAGATAGATAACAAAGAAGAAGAGGAAGCAGCCGACACCCTGTTGCACGCTCTAGGAAGTGACACTCTCCACTCAGCAGCAACAGCAGAGATACACATACCAACGATAACGGTAGTGAGTAGACAGATACTAGAACTAGAAAAACTTATTAAGACGAGTCTGTTAAATAAACCTAGTGGGATTGGGGCTGGTCTGGGTAACGTTAGGAGCGATTCTTTTGATTATATTGAGGGATTGAACGAGGGGGAAATGGAAGACTTCGTAGAGACCTTGAAGGCTAGAGTTATGACTGAGGATAGAAGTAAAAAGGGAGATGGGAAGATAGTTAAATCAGTAGCGAAAAGGTGGGAGATAAAGGGATGGATCACCAAGGACGGGCTGCCATCAAGAGAAGCTATGAATATAATGGTGAATGATGTCAAACAAAGATTAGAGAGAGCTCGACAGAACATGGAGGCTGAAAAGGACAAGCGATCATTTTTCAAACCACTCAAAAAGATGTTTGAAGAACAAGAAGAAGAGACAAGAGTAACAAATCTAATGCTAAAAGACCTGTTTCAGCAGAGAAGAATGGAGAGGGGAGACAAACGTGAAGAGACACAGGGAGGGGGAGGGGGCATATATCCAGTCCTGCCAGAGAAGTTAACAACTGGGCCTCCAGAAACGACACCTCCCCCAACAGCCCCACCTCCCTACACCCACCAAAGATTTATGCCTGCACAGACCACAGACACAGCAGTACAAGCACCAGTACTAACATTGGCCGGCATGGAAGTCCTAGTACAAGACCAAGACAGAGAGGAAATGAAGAGAGAAGTGGAAAGACTGCAACAGCGAATAACGGCACTGGAGCCCCCTGGAGGATCAAGGAGTCAAGGCGGCTCAGAAAAGACCTGGTCAGAAAGTGAACCAGAAGGACCCCTCACAAAAAATCCCTCGAAGCCACCTAGTGGTGGAAACCATATCGACCCAAGGAAGGAGGGGTCAACCAGAGTAAAGTCACCTGCCAGCAGTATTGGCGGCCAGAAAGAGGAAGAGGAACGGGGAGCGGCTGGAGGATACAACCCTAAATCAGCGGCATGTGGATACGATCGGGACTTCATGAGAGATAACGAGGACCACTTTGGCCTCCCCACAGGAGGGGTAGACATATCTCAATTGACTGATCTAAGCAACATGGCCGCTGCAAGTCCAAAAACCCCGCCAAGGAGCCCAAGCCCCACCAGAAGAAGATATGTGGTGCTTCACGGGCCCCCATACCACGGATGTCTCCCTCCCAGAACACATACCACTGCCAAGACAACATGGACTCCCATGTACGGACCACCCAGGAGCCGCAGCGGTTTTGAATGCGGTGAACTCACGATTTTGGACTATAACCCCCCATGACGTAGGAGCCCTGGAAACACAACCAGTAATTGTCACCCTGAAAGACCCAGATGCACCTCCTATTTATCGACGGCAGTATCCTCTAACCCAAGATCAAATGAAGGGAATTGCCCCCACGATACAGGGCCTTCTGGACGTCAGGGTAATATACGAGTGCCACTCCCCATGGAATACTCCCATATTACCGGTACAGAAAGCAGGGGGAAAGTGCTGGAGAATGGTACAAGACTTCCGCCCTATAAATGATGTAACGACTCCAGATGTTCATCCAGTACCAGACCCACACGTAGCACTCACGAGTTTAAGCCCAGCATTTCAATACTTCACTGTCATAGATTTGGCAAACGCTTTCTTCAGTGTTCCACTGGCACAAACATCACAAGCCATGTTTGCTTTCACGTTTGGGGGCAAACAGTACACCTACAATCGGTTGCCACAGGGGTTCAGGGACTCGCCAGGTCTCTTTAATCAGGTACTAAAAGCACACCTACTAGAACTCCAATGGCCACCAGGGGTTGTGCTCATCCAATATGTAGATGATCTTCTCTTGGCAGCAGAAACATCTACCCTCTGCCTGGAGGCCACTGCCCTACTGTTCTCAGTTCTGCACAAAAAGGGCTACAAAGTCAAGAGAGAAAAAGTGCAGCTATGCAGAGAAGAAGTCCTATTCCTAGGCCGACAAATTTCGGCATCAGGATTGGGAGTATCTACGGCCCACAGGGAATCAATCCTACACCATCCAAAGCCCACCACGGTGGCAGACATGCTGTCATTTCTGGGACTAACAGGCTATGTGCGGGCAGTAAGATGACATGGTTGGAGGCCCTCCCTTTGGCTCTCATGGCCATGAGAACCTCAAAAGGGGGAGGCACGCACCTGTCGCCCCATGAGTTGTTGACGGGAAGGCCAATGCCTGGCCCGCCACGTGATGGAGGACATATACCTCCTTTAGATGTGTGTCAGATAGAGAAATCCGACTACATGAGAGAACTAATATCTCTCATCTCAGCTCTCTCAATACAGGTGCAGAAGGCACAGGAGAAGGATCCCGAAGAGCAGGGGACGATAGTCAAGGTCAAGGTTCACAAAAGAAAGTGGACAGACCCCAGGTGGACTGGTCCGTACGAAGTGAAGGAGGTTACTTCACACTCGGTCCAGGTCAAGGGAAAAGCAGGAGCTCCCTGGCACCACCTGACACATTGTGCCCCAGCATCACCACCTACTCGCTCACTCCAGGAAGTGAGAACAGATTTGGCCCAAAATGACGACTCCGAGGAGTTTTAGGAGACTCTCCGGAGATCCGTCTGTTGCACCGGAGGAAAGACGGAGGTGGAGATATGCAGACTATCTCCCAAGGGGGAAAATGATGTGCACCGTGATCATGGGTGTAACCAGGGTGGCGGTAATACTCCTTCTACTAGGACTCGAACTAATAAACAAAGAGCGAGACAATTCCACCAACATTTACCTAACCCGTCGCAAAAGGGAACAAACGAAAACTTTCCAGATCCCCGAAGTCGCGTGCGGTGCTAAAATAGTTTTAAATTATACTGCCGGGGATACCACAATGTTCACATTCGACCTGTGCTCCGTGATAGACTGCGGGGAATCCCAAGCAAGTTGGCGGGGCTACGATGTCTATCTGTGTCATAGTCCACGAATAGTGGAGAGCTGCGAGGCCACTGGGAATGCTTACCAACGTTGGTTTGGGTTCTCGGTGGATTCACAGCCATTTTGTCCCGAGTGGTATCTAGTAACAAAGTTCACTGGGACTTGGTCCGGTTTTACCCGATTCCCACACAGCGAGTTTTGGGACCACATTTCGTTCCAAAGAGATTTCAGTCCAACCGGCAATCCGCTCACTCTCTCTATCAATAACATTAAGGCAAGTTACACGGGAAAAAATCGCATATGGATCGCATTAGGAGTAGACGTCACCGGAAAAGACCAGATACGAGGAATACAAGTAAACATATACCCGCCCAAATATGCCCCCACTAGTAAAGGTAGTGCAACGAATACGACCACAGCTAATTCCACTGCCCTAAAGCCGCCCACTACCAGTCCGATAGTGATGACCCAGGATTACACAGAATTAACTCCTTTAGACGTCGTAAAGATGGCTACAGGCTTCGGAGAAAGTAACATTTGGTTGAGGTGGATTACGGACAATGCTAAGCGCCAGAACATGACGGGATGTGTAGCATGCGCGGCTGCGCGTCCTGCCATGTTCGTCGAACCTGCCCCCTTATATCCAGACAAAGACAAAGTAGGTTATGAATGTATGATGAACTTGACCAGAAAAGCCACACCCTCAGGATGTCAATCCCTGGCATCAGTCTTCCCACCCATTGATAGTAAAACTAGGGCCGGCTATTTTACCGCCATAAAAGGAAAAGATCCCAGGTATCAGTGTTTCAACTTCGCCAGCAGCAAACCAAAAGTTAATGTGGGAAACATACCCTCAGATTGGTGTAATAGGACAACATCTGGGGATGTGATAGGACCATGGGCCCGAGCGGGACTGTTTTACTATTGTGGAGGGTTGCGTCTCTATTCTCGAGTAGAGGCCGACACCACCATAGGCACCTGCGCCATGGTCAGACTAGGGATGCCCCTTACGTTAATAGGCAGTCGAGTGATAAAAAACCCCTCAGGATCTAACGCCCTCGTCCAGCGAAGAAGAAGACATATACTTGCTAAAAGGGACACAAGCTTGCAAGACCCATTTGGAGGGACCACATACGTGGACGCTATAGGTATCCCTCGAGGCGTGCCAGACGAGTATAAATTGGCCAATCAAGTAGGGGCAGGGTTCGAATCGATCTTTCTCTGGATACTCCCCAATAAAAACGTAGACCGCATTAACTACATCCACTATAATCTTTTGCGCCTCGCTAATGCCACTAGGGATGCAGTAGAGGGGCTGGCGGAGCAGCTCGCACCCACATCGATCATCACTATGCAAAATAGAATGGCGCTAGACATGCTCCTAGCTGAAAAAGGGGGTGTCTGTGCCATGTTCGGAAAACTTTGCTGTACCATAATCCCCAATAACACGGCCCCAGATGGCTCAGTCACTCGAGCATTAGAAAACCTAAGAGCACTCTCCAAAGAAATGCACGAAGCATCAGGGGTCGATGACTCGTTCACCAAATGGATGGAAGTAGTGTTTGGAAAATGGAAAGCGGTAATAATATCTTTAGCAGCCTCAATAGCCATCTTCCTGGCCATACTAGTCACCTGTGGGTGCTGCTGCATTCCATGTCTGAGAACCATGGTTTCCAGGTTAGTGCAAACTGCACTGACTAAAGAAAAAGACCCACCAAAATATATGATGCCCCTACTAGCTAATGAGGAACTTGAGGATGGGAGCCTGGACATGGAAGACGAGGAAGGAAAAGAGTACCTTTAAACAAAATATTCACACCTAGTTGGTGTGAAAAGGGGGATTTGTGGAGAAAAATGTAAATACATGAGCTAATCACACATGTTTTAAATTACTACACACACATACACACACACACACAGGCACAGGCGAGAGAGCAGCAAGGGCAGGGGTCAGGCCTACTGTTTTTTTTCACAACACTACCTCAGATACTTTACGCTTATAACACTACACCACATCAATCCACTGGGGAATCTCCGTTTTTCCTCATGTTTGGTCGTGAGGTAAGGCTCACTGTTGACTTCTTGCTGAGAAGGGTGCAGGACCTGTTGACGGGACAGTGAATTATTGGGTCCGGGAGCATCAGACCCGGCTACACATGGCTTTTGAAAGCTTCCAGGACAGGCTGAAGGAGGCAGCCCCACGCCAGAAGGAAAACCATGACCAGTCTGTCCGGTCAGAACCGCTAATGGTGGGCCAGTTAGTGTTTTTAGGAGTTAGGTTGGAAGGGTGTCATAAGATCCAGGACAGGTGGAATCCTGTGGTGCATCGGGTGATCAAAGCTCCCCCAGGCAATGGTGTAGTGTATACAGTTGCACCAGAGGCATACGGGTACACCGAACACTGGTTAAAGCCATAGTTGGGATGGCTGCTTCAGGAGACAACCTCACTCCTCTTCCCATCTCACTTGGCCGGCCAGTAGCGTCTGAGAGCTCATCTGATGATGAGGTGGCTGTGGAAAGGGACACCATTTGCCCACCAGCTGGTCATCTGCTGGTGAAGCCCAACCGGTTCCTGCATTTGAGACAGCCATTGCCTGGACAGTCCCATTGCCCCCTGCTCTTTGAGCTCCTTCGGCCTCTCCCTCTTCTGGGAATAGCAACACCGTGGCGCTACATACAGTACCCTTACCCTCAGCACTTCCTGCCCACTCGACGGTACGGCCACCTTCGGTAGTCGCTCCCCTAGGGAATGATGAAGCTGTCAGGCTGGTCAACACTCAAACTTTCATCACTTACCTAGGCCTGCCAATGAGGTGGTTCAAACAGGGCTTTCAGCTGTTCAGTCAAGTGCTGTCTTCTTTCTTTTGACCTTGGTCTTAAGAGTCGAGATCCTGTAAGCGCTTCTCCTCTGTTCTGCTACTTTGCCGCTGTTCTGCCGCTGCTCCGATGGCTTGGTTTAGGTCCTGTGGGCTGCCTTGGGTCAGCGAGCGTACTTTCTGCTACTGGCCCTGCATACCGCTGCTATGTGTGGTACTGTGGTGTGGGTGTGTGCGTGAGTGTTTTAAAGGGCAGTCTGCCAAGGTTTGGTTTAATTGTTTATTTATATCTTGCTTGAATTTTGAATTTCTTTTGGTAATTTCTTTGTAGTTTGGATGTTTATTGTTTTGTTGGGTAATTAATTTGTTTCTTTTGGGAGTTTATTGTAATTATTTAGACTTCGTTTGGGAGGAGAACTCCCCAGTATATGTCAGAGCCATCTTATAGTTGTGTAAAAAAGTATTAATTATAGTTAATTATTGAGTTGATACACTATATTGCTGTAAGTATTCACTCGCCCATCTGAATGGGTGAAATCAGGTGTTCCAATCATTTCCATGGCCACAGATGTATAAAAGCAAACACCTAGGCATGCAGACTGTTTCTACAAACATTTGTGAAAGAATGGGTCGCTCTCGGGAGCTCAGTGAATTCTAGCGTGGTTCTGTTATCGGATGCCACCTGTGCAACAAGTCCAGTTGTGAAATTTACTCGCTCCTAAATATTCCACCGTCAACTTTCAGTGACATTATAACAAAGTGGAAACGATTGGGAACAACAGCAACTCCAAGAAGTGGTAGGCCACGTAAAATGACGGAGAAGGGTCAGCGGATGCTGAGGCGCGTAGTGCACAGAGGTCGTCAACTTTCTGCAGAGTCAATCGCTACAGACCTCCAAACTTTATGTGGGCTTCAGATTAGCTCAAGAACAGTGCATAGAGAGCTTCATGGAATGGGTTTCCATGGCCAAGCAGCGACATCCAAGCCATTCATCCTCAAGTGCAATGCAAAGCGTCGGATGCAGTGGTGTAAAGCACGCTGGCACTGGACTCTAGAGCAGTGGAGACACGTTCTGTGGAGTGACGAATCACGCTTCTCCATCTGGAAATCTGATGGACGAGTCTGGGTTTGGCAGTTGCCAGGAGAACGTTACTTATCTGACTGCATTGTGCCACGTGTAGTTTGGTGGAAGGGGGATTATGGTGTGGGGTTGTTTTTCAGGGGCTGAGCTTGGCCCCTTAGTTCCAGTGAAAGGAACTATGAATGTGTCAACATACCAAGAGATGTTGGACAATTCCATGCTCCCAACTTTGTGAGAACAGTTTGGGGATGGCCCTTCCTGTTTCAACATGACTGTGCACCAGTGCACAAAGCAAAGTCCATGAAGACATGGATGAGAGAGTTTGGTGCGGATGAACTTGACTGGCCGATAGAACACCTTTGGGATGAATTAAAGTGGAGACTGAGAGCCAGGCCTTCCTGTCCAACATCAGTTTGTGACCTCACAAATGCTTTTCTGGAAGAATGGTTTAAATTTCCCATAAACACACTCCTAAAATATTGTGAAAAGCCTTCCCAGGAGACTTGGAATTGTTATAGCGCAAAGGGGGGACTGTTGTCATATTAAACCCTATGGATTAAGAATCTGATGTCACTTAAGTTCATATGCGAGTCAAGGCAGGTGAGCGAAAACTTTTGGCAATATGGTGTATCTCTGTGTATCTCTGAGACTCTGTGATTTCTTTTGTCTTGTTTACTTGGTTGATTTATCGTTAATCCAATTTGATACTTACTACAATTTATTACTTGATCATTTTCAGTTAGTTGGTACACATTATAAAACATTGTTTTTTTTTTTTCGTTGATTTTAGCCCTCCTAATTGTGTTTCCCCTCTCCCCCTAGTGCTGAATGCCGACAGTGGTGGTGGTTCTCCTAGGTGGTGGTGATCCCTTGTGTGCTGTGTGACTCCCCATTCAAGATTTTCTTTGTTTGCACGTCACCTTTTTGCTGTGTGAGTGGGGTGTTCTCCTTTTTCTTTTGGATGTCACTTCACCTGCCAAACCCCTCCTCCAGCCAGTAAGCCTCAGCCTGTATCCCCCCCTTCTCCAGTTGGGTCCCTTCTTTCTGTTGCATAAAAGCCTTGTGCTTATTTTAATAATAAAATTCTGTATACAATCATTGAACTCCACCTCCTGCCCTCCCTGCATGAACGAACCTGAGTGTCCTTTTTGTAGGTAATAATTTACCTTTATTACAGGTCCTTGGGCCCTAACCCAAGGTGGCATTTGGGGTATTTGGTATATAACATAGTAATAACCCTTGTGTTGCTACACATATTTTGACTAAGTCTTTATAATATTACCTGTAAGGCATCTAAAAATTGATTAGTCCACAGTCGGACTGTTTATGAGTTCATACTCCTTTCTGTATTTTAACACAGTGTGTACACTGCCTGAGGATTAAGATGTTGATGAAAGTCATGTTACCTCCAGGCTGCACTAACAGGTTTTTGTTCTGTCCTCCAGGATGTGTAGCCAAATGCTGTCAGACATGCAGGCCCCATTTGTTTTCTATGTAAATACTCGGGAAGCTTTCTTTCAACAACAACAAAAACACTGAAGATCATCAATCAGACCGACTTGACTGTTTAGGTGTTTACTGTTTGGAGGTTTTGGAACATGTGCTGAACAAATGTCCAAGCACAAAAAATATATGATGCTATTGCGGTATTTCTCTGTGGCACAGTTGCATGTGTGCATTGCTATACGTTTTAAGCAACCTTTTTGCATTAAGAATGCATGTAAAAATTATATGTGCTATTTGAAATTCAATGTGCACATTTCAGATCCCTTAAATGTACAGTATGTCCAATCTTTTTTCATGTAGAGCAGAGATGGCTGAAGGCGCCTGGATTACTGTAAGAAAGCAACACATTTTTCACTGGCTTTAGGATGATAGAGGCCAGGCGATTTAATACTAAGTGCATACAATTAATTTGAAGTTCCATGACTCCATGGCTCAGAGCAAAGAGCCACCGTGGGCCTGGAAGACACAGCATCAAGCCAGAGGTGAAGCAGATTGGAGAACACAGGCAATACTGGATTACCCTGGACCAGATCAGTTTATTGATGTTTAATCTAATAAATGGTCCTCATTATATGGCGCTTTCATCCAAAGCGCTTTACAGTAATGAATGACATTCACCCATTCACGCACACGTTCACACACCGACGGCGGAGTCAACCACGCAGGGCGACAGTCAGCTCGTCAGGAGCAATTAGGGTGAGGTGTCTTGCTCAGGGACATCAGGCACTCAGCTAGGAGGAGCCGGGGATCGAACTGGCAATCTTGCGGATGCCAGCCAACCCGCTCTACCTCCTGAGCTAATGCAAAGGTTTGTGACAGACAGTGGCTTGGATTGCACAAAAGGTAGTCCTATTATGTTAGGTGTTACAGGGATAGTGATAAATTATTACTTTAATATTGAGATTGTAGAGCATTTGTGTTTTGTATGCATTTGGTGTGTTATTTATACGATGACAGCTTTCCTAAAATTTGATTTGAAAAAAATCACAATACACAATCACCTTGCTTACAGCATCACAATATATTGAATCATAACCCCTTTTATCATGATATGCATTGCCAGATTCTAGAAAATATGAAGCCCTAGTATAATGGCGCAGTAACAATATCAATTACTTAAGCCTGAAAAGCAGAATTGACACTTAGCATGTCATTGGGGGATGTCCCAGGCAATTCTCGCCGGAGTCCATACCCTTCCCCTCCCCTTCGTCTCCCTCCCTCTATCCTCTCCTCCATGCGACGCTGGGAGTACCGGGGCGAATGGAGACTCCACCGTCCAGAATCCACGTTGACCATATACAGGGAAACTGCAGCATGCTCCTTCCAAATGCGCCACAACGTAAGGCACATTCCTCCGCTAACAGGCCGTGGGGGGGGACAGCCACGTACACGCACATTCACCAGCAGCTGTCAACAAAACAGCCTGAATAATTTGGGTGAATGTGTACGCTAGATATATGCCTATGTGTTCATATCTTCATGGACTCCAAATTATTTCCCCCAGTTTTGAAATATTTGTCTTGTAGTTATTTATGGTTTGCATCAATGTGAACTGCTGCATCCCTGTGGATGAGAGAAGCAGGTGTGCGCCTTAAAAGCATCTAAATAACGGGCTACTGACTTTAAACCAGGTTTTTTTTTACAATTGTTTTCTGAAACACCAAAATAGCACCAGGGAAACTTTGCGCCAGACCACGCCTCATTTTCCACTGACACACCTTGGGAAGCAGGGCCGGACTGGGAGACTTTTTCAGGCCAGGAGTCAGTCATGTAACCAGGCCACCCTGGCCTTGCCCACATGCGCATGTTCACGCCCACACCTACATGCATTGGCACGCATGTACACGCACGCACGAACACACACACACACACACACACACACACACACACACACACACACACTGCATTCCAAATAGAAGTTCAAATATGGGACCTATGTACAAACTAAGTTAGGAATATACAGTAACTTTTGTGTTTGGGGCCGGGCTGGTAAAATACAGTAACACAACAATCCTCAGCAAAATCCACTAACACACTTACTAGAAGAGAATAAAGGTTTAACGCAGTGCCAAGGTTACTTAAACATCATATCATGTGGAATGTCAACTGCCTCTTTGGCATAATTTTTATGTGTAGCCTACAATATAACCTAATAAACAAAGACAACAAAGTCCAAATCAAACAATTAATCAGCTATGAGGGGACAGCCTTTGAATACATGTTCACAGAACATGCACACACTGATAGACGCAATGTATAATACAGTCCGAGAGTATAGCTCCTAATAAGCAATCACATAATATTGACTCATATTCTAATATAGGGCTGGGATACATAACAGCAAGTCAGCAACAGACAGCAAAATTCAACACCGCTAGTGCTTAATAGAATGGCAGCTATTACCGTATTACAAATGAGAGCCATTTATGTCAAATGGCAGTGCCTGTTGGTGTTATGTCGGCAACTTGCATGTTGTTGCTCTAGAAATGATTCTGTACCTTCTGCCAACTGCTCTGCACTGGCTTCTCCTGAAGTACCAGCAGGACTTGTGTCATCACCATCACCACCTTTGAATAGCAAACATATGCTTACAGTGTTTTTCCATACACTATAGTTCATACAGTAAGATAGTGTAGCCAGTGGTGTGGTGGTAGTTGATGAGGTGGGTGTACTGCTAGGTAGATGGGTAGGTTACAGAGGAGGAAGTGGGTATACTCTCCCATATATTCCAATGGCTTTCTGGCTGATAGGTGGGTATACTGTAAACCACCAGAAAAAGAAGTGGGTATACCCCGTATACCTGCGTATACCCTCCACTACACCACTGAGTGTAGCCTATGTCTCACTTAATGTGCCCTTGTATTCATATACATAATAATGGAATGATAACAGTAAATAAAAAAGTGGCTTGTTTAATTTCATGGCCAGGACCTATAGCCTACTGTGTAAAAGTGTACAGCCTCAAGGACCCAGGTCCCTGGACCTCAAGAACCAGTGTTTTTTTGTTGTTGTTGTTTTTTACATAACTTACTTGCAGAGGTATCTTGGCTGGGGGGGGCGGGGGCCTGAATAAATTTGTCAGTTTACGGCATTTGGCCGCATCCTCCTCCAGCGCCTTTCTTTTTTTCTCTCTCTCCCTCTCGGCACCGCCTTTTCTTTTTTTTTTACCCGGGGGGTTGGGGTCCATGGTTTACAGTACTAGTCGAAGCCTCGACTCTCCCTCTCTGCTCGGCGCTCGCTACACACACACCCCTTCCTCCGCACGTTGTCTGTGTGGTTGATACGGACTGTTGGGGCGGGTGTTAATCAAAACAAACCAATCGCCTTGTCCTCCTCACATGCTACTGGCCTGAGTGGCCTCTGATTGGCCAGGCCTGCATCTGATGATACTTGCGCTGCATGCAAGATAGGGCCCTGTGACTCACACGTAGTGAATAGACATTTGACACCTGACCCTAGGGCTGGAGGGAAATGGTATTGACATGCTGGTGTCTCTGCTGCTCCACACCGGCCTTCACACTGTGTGACAGTTGAGTTTTCTGCAGTGCCAGTAAAAGGCAAAGTATTTTTATTGCAACTATTGGAACCCACTTAGCAGCAATGCATTTGAATGGTCTGTTTTGTATTCCCATTCAGTCATTTTTTTTCCTATGGAATTTGTTGAGTGGTTGTTGATTTTATCATCACTCTCTAATGCACCAGAGCTTACTGAATAGTCCTCCTGAGTGAGTATGGTAAATATAGACGCATTTCATTCTGGGATAACAAGTTGAGGTGCTACAGAGGCACGTCAGAGCACCACTACCATCCTCAGGAGGTTGCTCCTGGCAACATAATTTTTCTGAAGAGCAAGAGCAATGACAGAGCAAACTGACTACATGCCTAGAAACAATGCAATTATCTCCTGCATCATCTCACCCGGTGAGAAGGTGTGAGGATGAGAAATGGAGTGTGTTGGGAGTCATGCATCAATCAGTTTCTTAGTGGTGTCTGTATTTTTTTCTTTCAAGAGGCTGTCAGGCTGGCACACATGGAAAGTTGAAATATGATGTGTTTATCAATCTCCTGCTTTCTTTTTCTCATGGGTCATTTGATAATTTGGTGCATGTTCCTCCAGTGACTTAAGGATCAATGAAGTCCCTTTTTATTCTATTGCAGAATGTAAATAATGTCATTGAGACATCTTTTGTTGCAAATTACACCCCTATCTGAACCTCTTTCTCTCAATTTCTCTCTCTTTATTTCATTATCCTCTGCAAGAACTCTAAAGCGCTCCCCTGGGATACTGGCTCTGCTGTAATTCAGGAGTAAATCAGGTGAAGATATGGTATCTGAAGGTAGCAGGTCTGATAGGGACTGTAGTTGAGAGACAAAGAGACAAAAACAAAGACAGAGACAGGCAGAGATGTATTGCCGCAAAACGCCTGGTGTAGTAAGCAAAAGTGGATCAGATAAAGAAAAAGGAAGTACACTAAGAGAAAGAGACAGACATTGACATCGATAGATTCAAACAGTCAGTCTTTGTTAAAGGTGCCATATTATACTGTTTTTCCTCAATTCCACACAGCTGTCAGAAGTCCAACAACACTGTATTCGATATGCATTACCCCAAACCCATCCATGGTCCTGAATTTCTCAAAGTTGCTCAAATTAACTCTGATGAGCTTTCCTGAGAACAGGCTGTTTCTGTGCCTGCACTTTTAAATGCTAATGAGCTCCGTCTGTCATCGCCAACTTGAAGAGTCACAGAGAGGATGCCGCTTACTCTAGCGGTAGCATGCGCCAATGTTTACGGTGGATGTATTGCTATGGCTCCCCTATGTGGCTCAGGTGAAGTTGCTGGGTCCCGTATGGTTGGGACAGATCCTTTTACGAGGGTCAGTGTTAAGGCAAAGCCAGCTTTGTACTGACCCTTGTTACTGAAGCAGTCCGATGTGAAGTGGTTAGCATGCACATACAAGCTAACACGAACCGTAGCCAGCACATTGTCATTAAAAATGAAATGCAACCACTGTCTCTTCTGTTCTTCTGTAGCTGGGACAGAATATACACACTTATGTTGATTTGCACAACCAACAAGAGAGCAATTTGCATGTATAGCTGTTAGCGCACCATTGTGAAACACCGCTATCTCACTGCTGTCTCAATGCAGGACACACCGAACTTCACCTCGGTGATGAGCGCCCCCTCTCGGATATCTCCTATCATCGCGCTGAGGAGTTTGGCCTATGCAAATAACTCCATTTGTTACATAACGAATGGAGCTGAATCTGAACAGCCCATAGAAGCGCCATTTTACCAGTGGGTGGGCAGCAGACCATGCAGGAGTCACTTGTTTTCCTCATTCTGGGAGTTGACAGGCTCAGGGAGGACCAGTTTATAGGTGTAGAGACCAGAGAAAACGTGTTTTTCATAATATGGGACCTTTAATGGACCGCAGAGAAAAGTTAGAAAGCTCAATTCCTCTTAGTTTTAAAGACTGTTAATCAGACATCATACAGTTTCACAAATTGTTTCTTGTAGTTGGTCACCAGGTTTGCACACATCTCAGGAGGGATTCTTGTCCACTCCTCTTTACAGGCCCTCTCCAAATCCTGAAGGTTTCGAGGATGTCTCTTGGCAACTTGAAGCTTCAGCTTCCTTTCACAAATTTTCTATAGGATTAAGGTCCAGAAAATGGCAAGACCAATCCATGACCTTAATGTTCTTCTTCTTGAGCTACTCCTTTGTTGCCTTGGCCATATACATTATTTTGGGGCATTGACATGCTGGAAGACCTATCCACGACCCATCTTCAGTGCTCTCAGTTCTCATCCAAGATCTTATGGTACATGGCCCTGTCAATCGTCCCCTCAGCGCGGTGTAGTCATCCTGTATCCTTAGCAGAGAAACAGCCCAAAAGCATAATGTTTCCACCTCCGTGCTGGACGATGGGGATGGTATTCTTGCAATTGTATTCAGCATTTCTCTCCCTCCAAACATGACGAGTCATAGAGTTACATTTTGGTCTCATCCGACCACATCACCTTCTCCCAAGCCTTCTCTGAATCATTTAGGTGTTCATTGGCAAACTTCAGACGGGCCTGTACATGTGTGTTCTTGAGCAGGGGGACCTTGCGGGTACTGCAGGATTTCAATCTGTAACGGTGTGGTGTGTTACAAGGGTTTTCTTGGTGACTGTGTTCCCAGCTGCCTTGAGGTTGTTACCAAGCTCCTCCTGAGTAATTCTGGGCTTATCCCTCACCCTTCTCATGATCCTCCTTACCCTACGAGGTGAGATCTTGCATTGAGCTCCGGGCAGAGGGCGAATGATGGTTATTTTGTATTTCTTCCATTTTCTAACAATTTTATTTTCTAATAACAGTTGTCTCCTTCTTACCAAGCTTCTTGCTGATGGTCTTGTAGCCCATTCCAGCCTTGTGCAGGTCTACAATCTTGTCCCTGATGTCCTTTAAAAGTTCTTTGGTCTTGCCCATGGTGGTGGAGAGGGTTTGAATGGCAGAGCTTAATTTTGTTGACAGGCATCTTTTTTTACCCTTAATGAGCATAGATTAGGAATACTTTCTTAAAAGGAACCCCGGCTATGAAGACTTCTAGGCCCTAATACGCCACAATTGTTCTCTTGTACTAAAATATGTTGTTAGAAGCACACAAAATGTTGCCATTGCTTTAAAAATATATAATATTTAGTACATATTTTGACCCCATTAGGACGCCATGTTTTCCGCGCGCAATGCACTCTGGGGGCGATGACGTAGAATGGTTGCACCCGGTAGAATAGCTATTGACGCTAGTGTTTGTTTACGTGCGTTTGTTGAGTAATTTCAAGTAAAATGCCACATTGTACTGCTTTTGGATGCGATTTTCAGTCAAAAGGCAACAAGGGGAGTGATGTGAGATTACACTGCTTTCCTACTGACAAGAAGAAGAGAAAGGAGTGGGAAGATGCCTGTGGACGGACACAACTTCCCAAAGATCCGCGGCTGTGTTCTCGACATTTTCTCCTGATGCATTTGAGGCTTTTAGTCGACCACAACTGCTGAAAGAGCTCACCGGAGTGGCTGGGTATAAACGAAGACTAAAATCAAATGCTTTTCCGACAATTTTCCCACATAAGGAGCCTAAATGCCCTCAGGGAGCGAGTGAAATGCGCGTTAAACATCGATAAGTACCGCTCCGTCGTAAAGCGGTACAAAGCGATACACAAAAACTATCTTCTACAGAGACTTGCAAAGTAAACACATGGCGTGTTATGGATGACTACCGGAGTTAGCGTGCTCGTGGGACTAAACGAAGTGGCTACTTTTGTTCGTTGGACTCTTACCTTTCTCTGGATATCGGGATTATCATGCTACATGTTGTTTTTGGACTTCCAGACAGCTCGAAAGGTAGGGAACGCTGTGTTTGCTTTTGATGTGTCTCCGTGATCCTAAAACGGCTTGCTTTGTTCCATTCACGAGACTCTCAGCTTTCAAATGATGTATAATATGACGCAGACGCATTGAAAATAATAAGCGATTAAACGGAATGAATGCGAAACTAGTGCAAAACGGCACGCGGGCGGCCCGTGGCCACGAAACAAGCTAATTATCTATAAAGCACACGACAGCTCTGGATGCTAATAATCTCCAAAATTATTGATTTGATCACACAATAGCTTACCGTGAACATCTGCTGACAAAAATTGGAGCTCTTGACAACAAACACTCTCCCTCTCGGTTGAGACGCAGTTGCCGCACATACACCACTGGTTTTGTCCCACTCTCGCCTCATCCCGTCTTTCTTGCTCTTCATTTTGATGCTCGTTTTGTGAAACATTGTCAGTGCTGTCTTCCTCATTAATGTTTCGCTCGGGTTCAAATTGAAAAGGCTGAACAGATGACATGTTTATGTCGCTGAACAGTTACAACAGGGTCCCGAAGCCGGCCAGTGCCATAGGCCAGTGCAACCATTTGACGTCACTACCCAGAGTGCATTGCGACGTTAACAACAATGGCGACCTACGAGTTAAACTATTTTTACAAATTTTATAAAAACGAAGACATCAAGAAGGTTTTTTATATCACTTTATTATAACTGATACTAACATTTATCTTTTAAAAACTACAAGTCTTCATAGCCGGGGTTCCTTTTAAAGTAACAGGACTAAACTGTGTGCCTCATGGTCATATAACCAATCTGTGGGAGCCAGAATTCTAGCTGGTTTGTAGGGGATAAAATACTTATTTCTTTCGATCAAATGCAAATTATTTTCTAACTTAATATCATGTGTTTTACTTGTAGATATTCTATCTCTATTTGTAAAAATAAAAGTACCATAAAAATGATAGACTGCTCATTTCAGCAGCGGATCAAATAATTATCAACACCATGTACATATATGTGACCTGCCACGGCAAAACCAGCAACAACTCGGGTGGGATGAATTCGCGTCAACGACAAAATAAGCTTTTTTTTTTTCAAAATGAGTGATTTTCATTTTTTTTGCAGAATATTCAATTTGAGATCATGAAGAAGCCACTCCATGTTTCAGATAACAGTATTGGTTGCCTACATTTTGTAAATGAGAAAAAATCTGCGGTTGTCTTTGTCTTTGCTGGGGCGAGTACGGCGATGCGGTTCATTTCCATACAGATCACCATTGGCCATTCACGCACTGTTGTTATTTTTTTGGCAAATCAGCTGCATGTTAGAAGCGAAACACATGGCTACTTAAGGCTCGGTTATGCTTCCGCGTAGTGATCACGCAATGGCCACGCAATGGCCACGCAGTTACTGGGAGACCGTGATGGATCTGCGTTGGGTTTACGTGTCGAAATGCAATTCAATGCCACACCGGTAAAGGGTGCTATGTTTTTTGTAAAGACTGACCGACTGACCGAGACTCTTGACGTATATTGTCGTTAGTCTCGTTATAGCCTATTTGTTTACTTTCCAGCTTTAAACATCCACAATTTTTCAGAACTTGGTGTTTTATTTCTTTGTGCAAAAGCGACAAGGTGCAAACAATTAAACAAGGTGCAAACAATAAAAATAGCCTATTAAAAGTTTAAATGGCAGTGTCTATGAGTGGAAACCGGAAAGCGGTCTCCAGCGGATGTAGTTAGCGGACCAATCACAGCCAATGCCGCTGCGTTGGTGTTGGTGTTGCGTCGCCTCGACACGCTTCTAGGATTTTTGGGAGGTGCACGTCAGGCCCTTGCGTTGGACGAAGCCCCCTTGCGCTGTGTCGACGCGGAAGCATAACTTGGGCTTAACTTGGGCTTTATTCATCGCCCGTGTGCCACGCAGCGGATCAGCTGGAGCGGAAGATATCAGACGCTATATCTACGGTTACATTTCAATGGGATAAAGACAGCGAAATGGAGGTAATCCGTAACCCGGACTGCAAATGCTACGGAAGAAGAAAGGAGAACTCTCTCCTTGGAAGACATTCATGTAGTGACAAACTTTCTCAAGAGCTTACGTACAGCATACGGATGGATTCTTTAGCTGCCGAGAGCAAAAGGATACAGTAGTTACGTCGGAGATGACTGCATCCACCAAAAAGCCGCAGACGAAAAGAAAGTCCGCCCGGACCTCTTATTTCATCAGAGCCAACAAAGTCTGCAGGAATACTTTTCAGTTTCTTATGGGGTGAGTTTCCGTTGACATCTAAGCTAACTACTTTGCTTGGCTAGCTAAGCTAGCTCAGTGCTGTCGTTTTAAAATTATATGCACATCGAAACTAAGCTGTAATGGGATGTTTTTGGCTCGTAATGTGGGCATCTGATTTAACAGTAAGGTGCAAAGGGGCCTGTTGGCATTGCTTGAATTGACTGTGATGCTAATACTTTAGCAACTAGCCTACCTGAGGACAATAGGCTAGTTGCTAATCATAAGCAGGCTAACAGATACCAGATATCACTGAGGCTGTGTCCGAAATCACTCCCTACTCCCTATATAGTGCACTATATAGGGAGTTCGCCATTTTGTAGGGGTGTCCGAATGTGTAGTGAGCATTACTATTCCCTATATAGTGCACTCAAAGTTTCCCACAATGCATCGTGAAAAGTAGTGTACAGCCGATGGTCACTAGCCGAGCAAATTTTACCATCATGCATTGCGCTGAAAGACAAATCGCGAAGGGACGACAGGAGAGAGAGCAGGAAAAAGCGGAAGAAATATGAATAATCGTACAATAATAAATGTTAATATTTGTATTGCAGAGCAGAACAAGACGACACAAACGGCCAAAGTGTGATGTTTTCCTTTATTTACTTAAAAAAAACGCGATATATATTAATTATTATTTATATGAGACTTTGGGCGAGCGGCGACAGTTGGCGGTGGCCGGCGGCGGTGGTGGCCGCGGCGGCCGGTGATAGGCGGCGGATGGCGGCGACAGTTGGCGGTGGCCGGCCGGCCGGCGATAAGCTGCAGTGGCCGGCGACAGGCGGCGGGGGCCGTGGCGGCCGGCCGGTCGTCCGGCGATAAGCTGCAGTGGCCGGCGACAGGCTGCGGTGGCTGGCCGGCCGACGAGAGGCGGCGGCGGGGTCTTCGTCCGTCAAAAACCGTCACTCAAACCAAAGCGCCGTATGACAGTCTGAAAACTATAAAGATGCGGAGATGAGGGACAGATTGTGGCGAGCGATCGCCGAGGAGTTTGGGGTCGGGGACGGACTGCAGCCTGTTCAGGTCTGGTGGATCGCGGAGATGTGGGGTGCCGGTAGTGCTGCAACCTGGTCCTGAAGTCCACCTGGACCCGATCGGGATCGTTGAAAATAAAAATAGCAGTGAGGACGATGTAGTGATCGTCTCATTATTGAAAATTATTTTTTTCTCAAGAAATGAGACGGCCACAGAATCCCCTTATTGCTGGAGGACTCGTTCTTTTGGTTTTGTAAATTTTCGCAACGAATATGTATTAAAAAATAATTATCCCTGGTAATTTCTCTGCGTGAGACTTAAGAGCCGTTGGCGGAATCTGACACGTATTAATTATGCGTCAGGACAACGTCATCAACGGCGCCGAAAGAAATCCCCCGAGTAGTGTCCGAAAGTGTTTTTTCATTTTGCCTTTGAGTCCACTATATAGTGCCCTCCATAGAACTACCCTATATAGGGAGTAGGGAGTAGGGAGTAGGGAATGATTTCGGACACAGCCCGTGTGACATCTGTAGGGGGGAGGGCTTATCTGAATGAGATGCAAATGAGCACCATTGTGTTTCCTTGCTCACCAGGTGAGGTGAGGTGAGATTTGCAAATCTTTCAGGCCAGTTTTCTCAGTGAACGGTTTTCAGAGAAGCATACATTCAAACTTCGTCAAATATTATCGGATTTCGACGTGACATCATTGGAAAGCTTAGAATCTACAATTTCAGAATCTGTTAATAACTCAAAATGCCCCGAGGCCGACTTGTTCCTGGTTTTGCCGTGGCTGGTCACATATGGGTACTTAATAATACCATTAGAGTTCTAACAATAACTTTGAATAAATGTTTCATTTTCATCAGATAGTCCTCAATTTCTGAGTGTCACAAGTTAAATATTCCTAATGATGCTGTTGCTGACATTTCTACTGATAAAAACAGCAGTAAGGATGTTAATAGTCTAAATAACTCTTCAACCATGCTATCATTAAAACCTAGAGGAGTGGCTTGTCACAAAAAGGAGAATAGCTGGTCCACCTTAAGTGCGCCTGAGTTGTTGCTAACTTTGGAGCTAACCCCCTTCACTTTAATCATCAGCTGGCTGATATGGCAATGTGAAATTACCTTGTGTCTCTTCACGTGTGAGCAGTTGTTTTGTATTCACTGGTAAATAAACTGTACAAACACTGCACAGCTATAACATGACTGCTAACTTCACAAACACACACACACTCTCTCTCTCTCTCTCTCTCTCTCTCTCTCACTACAACACTTGTTGTATGGAGTAGTATTCCGAGTACAGATACGAGTACATGAGCACAGTATCAGACCCGATACAGACAGCAGTGTCAGTGCATCCCTACCCTAATCTGTATGTGAATCTTACATGTTGGAGTAAATCTTGCAGTAAATGTTCTTTGATATACACAACACGTGCCATAGTCACATTCAACCAGTATGTGAACTGGATCAATACTGCTTCAAGATAAATCTAAAAAAAGGCCCTTGAAATTTTCTCTGATATACAATACAAAGATGCCTTTTCACAGTGGACGTGGGCCTACCTGCCTTAATACTGCGCCCAACGCTGTCCAAACATCACCATAACATGATACACAGCCTGCTGAAACAGGCAGCACCCTCTCTCCTCCACTCCCACTCTGCTTTTCATGGAGGGGGGCTCCCACACTCCCGGTAACAGGTTTGATTGGAAAGCATCTAGCCCCCGGCAACCAATCCCCAGCAGTAACGCAAACACACACTCACAGGGTTTCCGTGGCAACTGTGGTGCAGGAGGTAGACAGAATAATTTGGTCTACGGAGCAAGCCAGACTATGGTGATGGGAGACGAGGCCTCCACCAGAATGCAAGGGGTGGGGGTGGAGTGGGGTATGTGGAGGAGACAATGTATGAATACACTCACAACTCTTAACTGGGCATTTAAATAATGATTAAAGGACAACTGAGTAAACAACCCACACAGAAAAACTCACTTCATGGACCTTCACTTCCTTTCTCCCCTTGTTTTGGTCCCAAACTGTTTTGCTGTTCCTTCTCATTTTGAACAGGCAATTTTAAAAACAGGGCTGTAATGGCTGACTATCTGGCTGGGTTGTCCTACTTGGAGCCGGATATAACACAGCTTCCAAAAACTGGATTTTTTGAAGATTACTGACTCTGAACCAGTTCTCTCTGGTTACTGAAATGGGATTTGCTGCTACTGCTGATGTGTGCGTGTGTGTGTGTGTGTGTGTGTGTGTGTGTGTGTGTGTGTGTGTGTGTGTGTTTGTTTGCGTGTGTGTGTGTGTGTGTGCATATGCCTCCTACTTTTTCACACATGGATATACAGTATGTATATATCCATGTGTGAAAAAGTAGGAGAGGGAGAGAGAAATAGCATGTGTGTTTGTGCTTTCCCAGCATTCTTTGTTGTCTGCCCTGATAACTGTGGCTTAGCCCAGAATCGTCTGTTTAATCTTGCTGCCATTTGTTGTCTGGTGTCTATGGCTCTTCTCTATCTTTCTCATTGCAGTCATAGCAGCTTAACTTCCCAGAATGGTTACCATAGCAACACTGACAGAGGTTTATCAGTGGCCATGGCGACGGCTGATGCACTGAGATTTGGCTTGCCATGTTTTTTGGATGCAGGGGTGTTGGTGGGGGGTGGGGGGATGCAGGGAGGGAAGAATGATGGCAGCCACACCTTGATGAGGAAGATGGTTGAACTGTGCATGATCCAAGAGGCAAGTTTCACATTTGAAACTATTTTTCTTCATGTCCTTCCAAATCATCAGCACGCCAGTCTGCTGCCAGTGACATGCATGGCATACGTGGAGGTTTATTTTTGTTTGTGTCAGACAAGCTCATATCTGTGTGTGTTTGTGTGTGTGTGTGTTTGTGTGTGCGTGAGACAGCTTGACTGTGCAGCAATCAGCGTTGTCTGGTCTTAAGAGACTCAAATCTTGCCTCTCCACTGAGGTGAGAATTCTCAATTCAATTTCATTGCCCTTTTCCCTGCACCTCAAATGGATTGGATTGTTTTCCCTCTCCTCTGCAGCCGTATTGTAATTTAAAAAGCGTTTGGTGTAAATGCTGCTATTGTTGGAAGTGTAATCAAACATTCATGAGGGAGAGGGATCTAGGGAGAAGTAAAGAATCTAGGTCACGGATGCGCTGGAAAGTCTCAGAGACTGTTGCTTCGCTACAGTGCGCTCTGTTATTCGAAACCTATCTTTCGCTGTGTATTCTCCTCTTTGTCATCTTCTTCCTATCGCTTTTTCCACTCCCTCTTCCTCTCCCCTTTTCCCTTGTTTCCTCTCTGTCTTCTTCAGCCCTCTTCTCTTCCTCTCCTCTCACAGTATCCCTCTACTGCGACTCTCCTCTCATCTTCTGCCCTCTCATCCCACCCTCTTCTGTACCTTGTGTTTTTCATTCCTTTAAGCACATTTTTTGCAACTTCAATAAAAACACACATTATGTTCAGCGTTGTTTGAAACGTATTGCCATCGATCTCAGGAAATCCTAAAACACATCCACGCATAACCAGAGTGTAACCCCTGCAGACAGCTTAGCCAATAGCTCATAGTAATGACCCTCCTGGCCATCATCAGTCAAGTTGAAGGTCATGCTGTTGGTGCTTTTACAGCCATCTCCAAGTTAACTGTGGCACCCTGAGCAAAAGATTAGCAGGGGCTGACCTTGTGAGTGTGTGTCAGTGAGGACGAGACAGACTGTAGACATATCAGGAACAGAGAAATGCTCCAAAGGAAGGAGGCCAACCCTTTATCTGCCAACATTAAAGTATAAATAATTACAGTTGGTTGCAACTATAACTTCTTTTGTTTGTAAGTTTTGCCATTGTTGTCATTCAGATGCAGTCTTATTTGCCTTTCATCACTGATGGTTGTGTTTTCTTTGGTAGGGAGTGACGAGACAGTGCACGTGAAAACACGTGACGCATACATGGGTTCCTTCATTCCAGTGCTTGGGATGGGGTTGAAGATTCTGCATGTACCTGTGCATAAAATCATGTCCTGTGGTCTGTTTGAGGGTGAGGTGTCGATCGGCGTGCGGCCAGCTTTGCCAGTGGAGGGTGTTACAATGATCTTGGGTCACGATATAGCGGGAAGTTGAGTGTGGGCGGATGTTGCACCTCCTGCTATTGTGGCTCCAACACCGTTGGTTAGCAGTAAGCCTGACAAAAGTCAAGCCTGAGTTTCGTGTCGTGTTTACAGCCTGTGCTGTCACACATGCAATGAAGCGCGCACACGCAGATGAAATAGAATATACTGCAGATGTTGTTGTTCCACAGCAGCATTTTATACCATGTATTGATCTGCCTTGGTCTGTTTCTCACAGTGAGTTGGTGGCTGACCAGCGGGCTGACGGTTCCCTTAAAGGTCTGCTGGAGATGGCTTATTCTGCTGGTTCAAAAATAGGACCTCCATGGAACCGGTTAAAAACCATGCTCAGTGTTATTTTGTTGACAATGATGTGTTGATGAGAAAGTGGGTGCCTCAGTGGGAGCATTTTGTTGGTGAACCTGTTTACCATGTCGTTGTTCCTTCTAGGTATAGGGTGTTGCAGGTTTCCCATGACGAGTCTGGCCAACTAGGCATCAGGAACTCATCCTGAGTTATTTATTTTGGTCCTGACTGAAAAGTGCTGTTTCTGCATACATAGAGTCATGCCATACATGTCAGTTAACCAGCAAACCTAATCAGAGCCTAAAACCTGCTCCACTGTACCATTGTTGGTTGTTATTGATTGTGCTGGCCCATTGCCTCCCTCTAAATCAGGTGCTAGTTACCTATTGACGGTGATGTGCCAGAGTACGAGGTATCCTGCTATGTATCCATTATGCACGATCACTGCCAGGGCTGTGGTGTGTGCTTTGTTGCAGTTTATTTCCGTCTTTGGTGTCCCCAGAGTCATTCAGTCAGATCAGGGGTCAAACTTTTCATCCCATTTGTTTACACAGATTCTGAAGCAACTACGTGTTAAGCACCGTTACGGCCCCATGCAGGGTTATTTTTCCCTTACAGGTCTGGCGTTGGGAGAGACCGGCTGATTGGGGATTGACGGCAGCTGCCATCAATCCACTCCTTCATAAGCTGTGCCAGTCTGTGTCCCTGGTTGGCCCGGATAACATGTTGCCCTCCTAGGTCACACAGGTTAAGCGGTCCTGTGTGACATTAGTTTTGTTATGTAAAGTTTTTGTTAAAAGCACATTTTTTGGTATAGTTTAACCTTGTTTTGTTAAATAAATATACTTTTACTGCTCCAAACTGCGTGAGGCTTCTATATTTGTTGTGGTCCAAGAGCCGACCATAACAAATTGGGGGCTCGTCTAAACTAGGAGTAAAGTGGTCAGAAAAGCGCTTTGTTAAGTTTGCGGCTTTCCACCAGCACGGAGTGGATAGTGACGTCATGGTCGGGGATTCTGGTTTTTGCGCTTTTGTAGATCCTCGCGTAGTTAAGTGGGAGATTTAAGTATTTTCTGGGGGGTCTGTGCGAATGATGCTCAGAAGGGAGATAGTCATCTTTTGCCTGTAGAATTTGGTAGACAGCAACGGGTCCACGGAAGGTAAGTTTTGACCATGAAACGCGCACATGCTGGCCTCTGTTGAGTTCCTCTGTAGGAATAGCGCGTTTCCCCTTTGGGATTCGTGGGCTTTTGACTGTAGTGTGGGGTGAAAGGGGTTGGAGCAGTTGTCTCGGGAGCACTCCGGAGTCTTGGAAGGGTTGCCAGCTTGCTGGTCGCTTTGCCATTCTACTGGTTTACAGTGCGTAAATACCCGCCGTCAGTAGCCCCTGAAGACTAGTGTGCAGTTTAGTTAGGTTCAGTTGGGCAGTTAGAGGGGATACTTGACTAAGAGGTGGTTTTCAGACCAAGTGCTGCATTTCTGGTCAATACTGTGCATTTTTTTTTATTCCGTTTGCTGGTTTATGTTCACGTGCAAAATGAGTATTGTGGAAGCTTTCTGTAAGGCTCCATCAGAGGAGTTGCTGGAGCAGTGCACACGAGAACAGTTGGTTAAGCTAGCAGAACATTTTGACATTTCTGTGGGTGATAAACGGCTTAAAGATAATGTTAAGGCTATTCTTAAGTCAAACTTGTGGGAAATGAAGGTTTTAAAATCATCCGTTATGCCACCCCTACCTGGTTGTCCAACTGGGGTTGTCTCACAGGAGACTCTGTCTTTGAGTTTTGAGCAGCAGAAAGAATTATTGTGCCTACGCATGCAGTTGGAAACGGAGAAGGAGGTTACTCTTGAGAAGTTGAGACAGCGGACTGAATTGGCTAAATTGGAGGTAGAAACTGAGAGGCTAAAGTTAATTAAAGAGGGTATATTGGGGGACAAATCGGCAACGCGGGAAGGCTCGCCGGATGATGAGGGTGCCCGTGATATTCTGAGTAGTCTCCGGTTAGTGCCTAAATTTAATGAGCGGGAGATTGAGACTTTTTTTTCTTTATTCGAACGTGTGGCAGACGCAAGGGGCTGGGTGGACTCCGACCGCACAATTTTGTTGCAGTGTGTGTTCACAGGGCGCGCTCAGGAGGCTTTGTCGTCATTGTCAACAGCAGACAGTGCCGTTTATTCTAAAGTTAAAGGTGCGGTGCTCAAAGTGTACGAGTTAGTCCCCGAAGCGTATAGACAACGTTTTAGATATTGGGAAAAGGGAGATGGGTCTTACCTGGAATTTGCCCGTGATTTGGGTACTCACTTCACTCGCTGGGGTGCAGCATCTGGGGTTGATGATTTTGATGGTTTGTGTAATTTAATGGTGCTGGAACAATTTAGGAACTCAGTCCCTCAGAAAATAGCCATGTACATTAGTGAACAGAAAGTAAAGACTGCGGCAGAAGCTGCTGCTTTAGCTGATGAATATTGGCTGACACACAAAAGTATGGGTCCCCGCGCTAACTGTTCAGGGTTTGATGGGGAGAATGGTCAGGCTGGGTATTTCTCTGGGCGATCAGGTGGAGGTTTTGTCCTGGGGTTGAGAGGTGATCGTGGCGGCCGTGAGTTTGACGATGTGTGCCATTTTTGTCACAAAAGGGGTCACTGGAAAAAAGACTGTGGGGTGCGCCAGGCTCGTGGCAGGCACATTGCTACACAGGGGAGACCAGTGGCATGTGCTGGTCGGATTTCAGGCAAGGCAAAGGCTGACCATCCAAAGTGCCCGTTACCAGGTAGAATGTCAGACCAGGAAGGGGGTGAGTTGCCAGATGCAATTGCAACTGATCCTGCTTTGCGGCCCTACTTGCCTTTCATGTTTAAGGGGCATGTTTCTTTGGTTGGTCGTAATGATCAAGTGCCAGTGGTTGTATTGCGGGACACGGGGGCTTTTGATTCGTTTATCCTGTCGTCCGTGTTGCCTTTTTCTGAGGAGACTGATACAGGAAGTGTTTTGCCAGTGTTAGGCATGGAGATGTCTACCTTTTTTGTGCCGGTACATAGGCTTGTGTTGCACACTGCATTGTTTGATGGGGAAGTAACAATGGGACTGCGGCCGGCTCTGCCTTTTGAGGGCATTGCAGTGGTACTGGGTAATGATGTGTGCGGGGACCGTGTATTTGCTGAACAGTCAGCGCAGCCTATTGTTGTTTCTGTGCCGATTGGCAGCGAAGGCCCTGATGAGAATGAGAGACAGTTTCCCGAGGTGTTCACAGCGTGTGCGGTGACGCGTGCTATGAACAGGGCCAGTAAGGAAGTAGATTTTTCAGAGCAGGTAGATGGTGCCGCAGAGTTTGTGTCCATGTCTAACACACTGTTGTCTGTCTCACATGAGGAGTTGGTGAGTGAACAAAGAGCAGATCCAACCTTGAAGGAGCTTTTTCTGTCCGTGCTTCCTCCAGGAGAAGTAGGAAATTATGCGCAGGGATATGTCATCCAGAATGAGGTATTATTGCGCAAGTGGGTACCGCATGGTGAAGGGGGTATTGGCGATCCGTTGTACCAGGTTATCGTGCCAGCAACATTTCGTGACAGAGTTTTGAGGGTGTCACACGATGAGTCCGGTCACATGGGGGTTTCTAAAACATACAACCGCATTTTGAGGCATTTCTTTTGGCCACGTGTTAAGAAGAGTGTTGCTGATTACATCAAAACATGTCATACTTGCCAGTTAACCGGAAAACCCAATCAGACAATTAAAGTGGCACCGTTGTATCCGATTCCAGCTATTGGTCAGCCGTTTGAGCACTTAATTATTGATTGTGTGGGGCCGCTTCCTCCTTCAAAGTCTGGTGCGGTGTACTTACTGACTGTTATGTGCCAAAACACCAGATATCCAGCGGCGTACCCGTTGCGTACATTAACAACAAAGGTGGTGGTGCGTGCTCTCAGCCAATTCATATCCATATTTGGTATCCCAAAAACTATTCAAAGTTACCAGGGGTCAAATTTCACGTTGCATCTCTTTGCACAGGTATTAAAAGTGCTACGCATCAGGCACAATCAGTCCTCTGCATATCATGCTCAGAGTCAAGGCGCACTCGAACGGTTCCATCAGACATTAAAGTCGTTGATGCGTGCGTACTGTGTGCAAATGGCTGCTGACTGGGAAGAGGGTTTACCTTGGTTATTGCTTGCAGCGAGAGAGGTCACTCAGGAGAGCACTGGTTTCAGTCCCAACGAGCTGGTGTTTGGTCATACTGTAAGGGGGCCGTTGGCGGCTTTGCAGGATGATTGGCTTGACGGGGAGCCGCCGAAGAACTTAATTGAATATGTCAATGGTTTCAAACAGCGTCTGTATGCCGCAACTGAGCTGGCGAAAGAGAAACTTGCGGGGGTACAAAAGAAAATGAAATTACGTTATGACCGTCGGGCTGAGCGGCGTGTTTTCAGTCCGGGTGACCAGGTTCTGGCTTTGTTGCCGCTGGTTAGTTCTCCCTTTCAGGCCAAGTTTATGGGGCCATATACAGTGATAAAGCAGCTGTCTGACCAAAATTATTTAATTTCTACTCCAGAGCGTCGTAAACATCATCAGCTTTGCCATGTGAATCTGTTAAAGGCGTATCATGAGCGGGAGTCTTCTGAGCAGGGTCCAGTTGCAGAGTTCGCTCATCCTGTTTGTGTTATTAACACAATTAAGGATGAGGCATTTTGTGAGGACGGGTTGCCTAACCATGACTCCGCGTTGTTGACTGGTCGGCTTAAGAATTCTGAGGTATTGGCAGACTTAAATGGGGTTTTGGATCATCTGTCTGGGCCGCAGCGCACTGAGTTAGTGGGGCTTATACAGGGGTATCCCTGTCTGTTTGGTGATGTTCCTTCATGTACAAATGTTTTGGAGCATGATGTTGATGTGGGAGATGCAGAGCCGATAAGACAACGGTTTTATCGGGTTAACCATGATAAGCTTAAGTTTTTGGATGCTGAAGTCCATTATATGTTGGAAAATGGCATAGCAGAGCCATCATCTTCCAGCTGGGCGTCACCTTGTTTGCTGGTGCCGAAATCGGATAATACTCTTCGATTTTGCTCTGATTTCAGAAAGGTTAACAGCGTCACTAAACCCGATTCATTTCCTTTACCACGCATGGATGACTGCGTTGATCAAGTTGGTGCGGCAGAGTATATTAGCAAATTTGATCTCTTGAAAGGCTATTGGCAGGTCCCTTTATCCAAGAGAGCACGGGAAATTTCAGCTTTTATTACCCCGTCTGGGCTGTATTCGTACTGTCATGCCATTTGGATTGCGTAACGCACCCGCTACGTTTCAGCGTTTAATGAATAAAGTGGTGGGGGGTCTAGACGGCTGCGCTGTTTATCTGGATGATGTGGTGGTATATTCTGACAATTGGTCTGACCACATTGAGCGTGTTCGAGCACTGTTTGACCGCTTGGCAGAGGCTCACCTTACTGTTAATCTAGCAAAGTGTGAGTTTGCGAAGGCAACAGTGACATACCTTGGTCGGCAAGTGGGGCATGGTGAGGTGCGTCCTCTGCTGGCTAAAGTACAGGCCATCGAACAGTATCCTCAGCCAGTGACAAAAAAGGAACTGATGAGTTTCTTGGGGTTGGTGGGCTACTACCGGGGGTTTTGTAGGAATTTTTCTACTGTTGTAGCTCCACTGACTGAGTTGTTAAAAAAGACTGTAAAGTGTATGTGGTCTCCAGCTTGTCAAATACCTTAGACATACGGCACATAAAAGGCAGAGACAATGTAGTGGCAGATGCACTGTCAAGGGCCCCGCATCAGTTAACATCTCTCCATGCTCATTCTGGTCTTTTTTTTTTTCTCGGTTTGTTTCAGGGTACCAGTTGCTGAGCCAAGGCAGGACTGGGGAAAGGGTAACGTGTGGTTTGGATGAACGTTAGACTCGATAAAGGATTTGTTGTGTGTGTGTGTGTGTGTGAGCACCATGGTGTTAGTGGCCAGGGGTCCTGTGGGGACCCTGTCTTTATGGGGGGGGGGGGTGTTACGGCCCCATGCAGGGTTATTTTTCCCTTACAGGTCTGGCGTTGGGAGAGACCGGCTGATTGGGGATTGACAGCAGCTGCCATCAATCCACTCCTTCATAAGCTGTGCCAGTCTGTGTCCCTGGTTGGCCCGGATAACATGTTGCCCTCCTAGGTCACACAGGTTAAGCGGTCCTGCGTGACATTAGTTTTGTTATGTAAAGTTTTTGTTAAAAGCACATTTTTTGGTATAGTTTAACCTTGTTTTGTTAAATAAATATACTTTTACTGCTCCAAACTGCGTGAGGCTTCTATATTTGTTGTGGTCCAAGAGCCGACCATAACAAATCAGGTATCTGCTTACCATGCGCAGAGCCAAGGCGCTTTGGAGCGTTTTCATCAGCGCTTAAGTCAATGTTGCGTGCTAATTGTATCCAAATGGATGGGGACTGGGAAGAGGGCTTAAAATGGCTATTGCTAGCGGCGAGGGAGGTGGTCCAGGAGAGCACAGGGTTTAGTCCCTATTAAGCAGAGATTTTATTGTGTACATCCAGAGAAACGTAAATTTCTTGACATGGAGGTCAAGTATATTCTTGATAATGGTATTGCAGAGCCATCTTGTTCTAGCTGGGCCTCACCTTGTCTGCTTGTGCCAAAGTCTGATAATACTCCCAGATTTTGTTCAGAATTCCGTAAAGTGAATAATGTCACAAAGCCAGACTCGTTTCCACTTCCCCGAATGGATGACTGTATTGACCAGGTGGGATCGGCTAAGTATGACTTGCTGAAAGGCTAACAGGGATGAACAGGGTTGTTGGAGGTCTGAAAGATTGCATCTTGAGCATCTCAGAGTGTATCTGGATGATGCAGTCGTCTATTCTTATGATTGGGATGTTCATTTAGACCGTGTTAGGAAGCCGTTTGATCGTTTGGCTAATGCACGTTTGACTGTTAACCTCGCCAAATGCGAGTTTGCGAAGGCCACAGTTTCTTATCTGGGTCGTGTGGTGGGACAGGGCAGAGTGTGTTTGGAGCAGGCAAAAGTGCAAGCTATTGATGATTATGCCCCGCCTTCAACTAAGAAGGAGCTAATGCGTTTTTTGGGTCTAGTGGGTTATTACCTGTGTTTTTGTAGAATTTTTTCCACGGCACAGGAGCAGTGTTGTTGCAGCCTGATGATTTAGGTGTGGACAAGCCAGTTTGTTTCTCTTCCAAGAAATTTAATAGACATCAGCTGAACTACTCGGTAATTGAAAAGGAAACACTTGCTTTGATTTTGGCTTTGCAGCATTTCAGGGTTTAGGTCACGGAGGAGGGGGGTGTTTTGGCCCAGACCGGGTTACTTGGATACTGGTACTCTGCTCTTTTTGCTTGCAGCAAAGCTGAGATGATTAGATAACTGGGAGCACTTGACCAGTCCTCCCAGCTTATTTAACCCTGACAATCAGGTTTTCCCTTCACCAGGATGACTTCTTTGCTTTGTTCTTCTTTATGTTAGCCACTGACAAAATGCACCACATATTTTTCAATACATTCATACACCCTCATACACCACCGCCTTTGAGTCGGTCGTAACGGGGTCACATGGGAGAATTTGGGTAGATTGAAGACAAGGCTGCAGCGTTCTGGATACGCTGCAATGGTATAATAATACGATATAATACATTTGAACCAAGCTTTAGTCCTGCAGTCTCCTTTTCCCAAAACCATTTCTCTCACACACTGCTCACTCCTCATTTCCCTGTGAGTGAGTGCCTCCAAACCCCCTGATTCCCAGATCGTCTCCACCTGATGCCCTCAATCAGCTGCCTTCAGGCTTGGAGACGCACCCAAACCTGATGCATTCAGGCAGAGATGGGCCTGGCCTGCAGTTCAACTCAACACCTCTCCTACTCAATCTTCCCATGGAAAGCACTGGAAAGATCGCACACAATGAACTTATGGTCAGAGATTCCCTCCTGGGCTTCCTGCCTGCTCCTCAACTGGAAGCAGAACAACCAATCGGATGTCCCAGTGAAGATTTGAACACTGTAGGTCCCTCCGGATGCTGGAGGCAGGATGCTTGGCTGCAGGATGCTTGGATGCTGATGTTGCAGGCCTCACCTCAGGGATATAGGAGCTTGCCACAACTCTGACATTCACATCCCGTACAATGCCTCTGGAGTCTGGCTTGACAATGATGACTCTCCCGAGCTTAAAGTGGCCCCTCAATGCATTCTGGTCGCACAGCCAAACAATATCTCCAACTGCAACATTCCTCTGTGTGGCGTGGCATTTACTCCTCAAAAATAGATTAGGACCGGCAAGTTGGCTTCAGGAACTCCAGAATTTGTTGACCTGGTGCTGCATTTCCTGAAGTCTCTGATAGGGATGTCCCGATCCAGCTTTTTGCACTTCCGATCCGATACCGATATTGTAGCTTTTAGTATCGGCCGATACCGATACCGGCCGATCCAAGCATGTATTAAAGATTAAAGATATTTACTTATTTTGTTGTCAGACTCATGTTGAAAAGGGTTTTACTCTTAACAACAACTAGCCAACTTAATTAGGTTAGTTTGAATAATCAACAATGGTTGGTAATGAGAAGCTGACCTGTTTATTCTTAACAGGGTTAAATAAACACAAAATAGACAGAATAATAAATAGTCGATTAACCACACAAACTGAACATCATCAGTGCTCTGCTCTTGAACAACAAGAGTGTAAACCAAGGCTTAAAAAGCCATCAGTGCAAATATTGTAAACTGTATAAAAAAAGCAAAACAACCTGAGTAGAAAATAAATAGTCAATTAACCACACACAAACTTCGTCTTTTAGGGTAAAATAATCCAACACAGCTGACATTTTTTATCGATAACTTTAAATTCTTAGTGGGACATGCACAGACAAGTCCGTCTTGTTGTTGCAAGGGATGCTGGACAGGTCGCTAGGTGTGCGCTGGAAAACGCTGACCGGACTTTGGGGAAAAACCTGAAAAAATTGAGATTTTCCCGTGCAGGCCGATCCGATATTGATATGCATTTTTTTGCTAATATCGGCGGCCGATCCGATCCAAATATCTGATTGTGACATCCCTAGTCTCTGATAAGGGATAGGTTCTGAATTCAAATGTTTTCCAGTCACCACTTGATGATGCTCGTCCCAACAGGAGGTATTGGGTTTGATTTACTGCACAGTGTCTTTATGGATCTGCACCCTGGCATTAATGGGGCGTTTGTCAGACTTGGATAAGGAGGAGGACTCAGATGCAGAGTTAGAATGTCAAATGCTCTTTATTTTCAGCACTTCCAGCGGCAGAGTGAAAACACAAAACAGGCTATGAAAAATACTAACTAAGAACTAAGGATCGCGGAAGTACAGGAAACTCAAAACACCCTAACGGGGAAAAGGTCAAATAATCACTCCTAACGGAGGCAACGAAAAAGACTATGAGCTAAATACCTAAACGGGGAAACGGCAAAATAATAATCACTCCTGGCGGAGGCAAAGAAAAGACTATGAGCTACGCTACACTAATGGGGACACTCTAAAAGTTACAAACAAAAGGTCACTCCAACGGAGGAATCAGGCGAGGTGCTAGACTAGAGAGAAAAAACGGAACAAAGAAAAATCACTCCAACGAAGGAAAAAGGAACAAAACAAAAGACACTCCAACGGAGGTCAGCACAAGGCTATAAACAAAAGGGAAAAAGCTAAACTAGGGCTAACCAGAAGGTACAACAAAAAATCACTCGTGGTGAGGTAAGCGTGAAAACAGAGGAACATTAACTTGGTCGATACAATACGTGAGCTGTGGCGTTGGCGAGGAGTCGTGGTACAAATACATAACGTTATACTCGGACACCGGACAAGGGGAGACACAGACTATTTAACACATGAGGGTAATGGGCAACAGGTGACAACAATCAGGGATCGGGGGAGAAGTCAGGAAACACATGAGGAAGGGCAAGTGACCTGAAACGAGAGGAGAGTTAATTTCCAAAATAAAACCAGAAATCCACAAGACAAAAACCCCATGACAAGACACCCCTCACCGTGGCGTGACAGCGTTCATTAGAAAGATTAGCGGTCAGTTGAATTGTCATCTGGAGTTCACATTTACATTTACATTTAGGTCATTTAGCAGACGCTTTTGTCCAAAGCGACTTACAATAAGTACATTTGTCAAAAGAAGGAAACAAAGAAACCACAACGTATCATTGCCGATAAAGTAAAGTAAGAGCTAAAAATAGAAGAAGTGATAGGTCCTCATCTGAGTAACGTAGTACGTTAAGAGCGACAGTGCTATGATCAGAGTGCTATAGGTAAAGGTTTTTTTTTGGGGGGGGGTATTAGTGGGTCATGCTATGTAGAGTCGAGGTGAAGTCAGGTGAGTCTTGAGCCTTTTTCGGAAGATGGCAAATGACTCTGCTGTCCTGACATTGGTCGGGTGACAGTTACAGTTCACTGTAACTGAGCCTTGTTTCTCTCCCCAGACTTCTTCACAATCCGAACAGCTGCTTCAGCTGAGCCATTTCGATGAGGTGAATCAGCTGGCTGGATTTCCCAATGAAAGTTGGTCCCATTTTGAGCTGTCTCCTCCACAGCAGACCTGTCCAGGCCATCCAGAAACGGATACAACTCCTCCAGAACAGGTTTGGCACTGACAAAATTGGCCCCTGGATCAGACCAAATCTTCTTAGGATGCCCTCGAACTGCTGTGAACCTCTGATAAGCCATCAGAAAGCTTTCAGTCGACATGGTGTTGGCCAGCTGTGTGGATTACACTGGCCATACAGCAGAATAACTTCATCATGACTCTCTCCCTCACATAATCTTTGACTTGATATGGTCCAAACAGGTCAACTGCTGTGAACTCAAATGGAGCTGCCGGCCAAGTTCTCTCTTGAGGCAGATCACCCATCACTTGCTGACATTTTCTAGCTCTGGCTTTCTTGCAGATCACAGTTTTCAATAACTTTTTGAGCAATTCTTCATCCCTTGATGACCCATGCTCTCTTTCTCACCTCCAGTAGTCTTGCAGCCACTCACTTGTGACCCTTGCTGTGAGCTTCATGAACCAACAATGTTGAGACCCAGGCACTGTAAAGTAAGAGGGGAACACCAACTCTGTCTTCATTAAAAGCCTGGACTCTTCCACCACAAACCAATAGCCCATTTCCCTCCTCTTTGCAGACTACCATCTGGTCTATTGTGGTGGTTGGAAAGGTCACGCCCTCTTGTGCAGCAAGAAAAAGGTCTCTTAAAGCATCTTCGTGCTCTGTTGCAGTGATGACACCAGCTGATGAAACCTTCCACTTTGGAGTTCACAAACTCCTACTTTCAACTGCAAAGCACTTGGCTGCCCCCTGGGCGACCGTCTTAACCAGGCCTCTGACACTCCAGATCTGGTGGCTCTTTCTTCACCTGACCTCTTGAGAGTGCAGCAGTGAATGATTTCTTCTGCATCTTCTATCTCTGGCAGTGACTGATACATCATTTACAGACTTAATTGGCCACTCATCAGCTGGTAGACTCAGGAACTTTGGTCCTTGCTGCCATGGTGAATTTTCCTCCAAATATTTTGGACCAGCCCTACAAGTGATAATAGCAATGTTCAGTGGTCCAGAGATCCACCACCAATCCTAAAGTTGCGTGCTGCTTTGGATTTCTCCAATCATGTTGGCGAAAAAAAGGTCTGGAAGCCTTAGCTCTCACATTGAATTGCACCAAGGACTGTTTGGCTGTCAAAAAAGTGGTACCATTGCTTGACTTGAATTCAGCCATGTTTCTCAAAGTACTTCTTTAAACGCTTAGCTAACACTGCTCCACAAAGCTCTGCCTTGACTGCTTCCCCCTTGTGGTCCAAGGGAGTCAGCTTAGCTTTAGACTCCACCAGCCTAACCATAGAACTTTGATCACAGGCCCACCACAGATACAGGACGGCCACTAGGGGCGCTATTCTTTTGGGCGTTCAGAGACAGAACAGCTGAACAAAGGAGGAGGGAGGCCCCTAGCGGATGCTATTATGTAGCCTACTTCGAAGGGCCTGATTACATACAGCCGTAGGTGGAGGCCTCTACGCAATCCACAAAGCACATGGGCGTTACGTGCAGGAGTGTGTGTGTTGTGTCTGCCACGAAACTGACTGACATAATCTAACACGTTATTCTCCGGAGACGACTCCGTCGAGAAAAACTGCTCCTTTAAAGCTCTCACAGGGCCGCGCAAAGTGTGCCCAAACACTAGTTCAGCCGGGCTGAACCCCAACGAGTCCTGGACTCACGCGCCGCGAACAGGACAAAAGAGATGCCTTCATCCCAGCTTTTATCCGATTCCAGGCAATATTTACGCAACATGGACTTTAAAGTTTGGTGCCACCTCTCCAGTGCACCCTGCGACTCCGGATGATACGCGCTGGAAACAACATGCTGTATGTTAAGCGTTTTCAGGACTTGTGCGAATAACTTTGATTTAAAATTAGTGCCTTGGTCCGTCTGTATTGACTTTGGCAAGCCGAATGTGGCAAAGAATTTGGTCAGGACGCGCACAACAGATTTAGCAGTAATATTACTCAGGGGCACAGCTTCGGGGAAGCGAGTGGCGGCGCACATGATGGTGAGTAAATATTGATTACCTGACTTGGATCTGGGCAGTGGACCAACACAATCAACAATAACACGCTCAAACGGCTCTCCCACAGCAGGTATCGGATGCAGAGGAGCCGGCGGGATGACCTGATTGGGCTTTCCTGCTAACTGTGGGCAGTGACATCAGATTTTAACCCCAGCCAAAAGAAGTGTTTTAACACAAGATGGTACGTTTTGTGGACACCCAGATGGCCAGCCCATCTGTCCTCATGAGCCAAAAGCAACACATGCTCACAATAACAGACAGGAACAACAATCTGCGCCACAATACCCCAATCCACCTTTTCAGCCAGGGGAGGAGACTATTTACGCATGAGAATGCCATCATCAACGTAATAACATGGAACCTCAGAGTTTTGTTCCTTACTCACCACAGCGGCGAAACACTTCTGGAGGCTTTTATCGGCCTTTTGAGCAGCAGCAAGCCGCTCCCGCGTCACCTGTAACCAGGACGACGCAGCCGGAGAAGAAACGCGGGTACCGCTTACCTGCTCCGCATAAAGCGATGGAGGAGACTCCATTTCGGTTTGCTCTGAAAGGACAGGCATCAACACACTATCAGTCAAATCAATATCGGAGCGCACATGTACAGAATGCAACGGACGCGGAATGTAACCCATTTCAACCCCTTGCAGCACTGTACTGAAGCCACAAGCTGACACATCCGAAAAGGGCAGTGTGTTGGAGAGAATCACCGACTGTGAACATGCAGTGTCACGCAAGATTTTAACCGAGTGTTGATAGTCTGAATTACCCGTTAGTGACACCCAACCCACTGAAACGAATGGCTTAAAGCACGGGTCAAAACGCTCCTCACGCCGGGGAGAGTGCATCTCACTGGAGCCGGTACTAATTAAGCCTACACCTTTTGGTCGGGCGGCCTGCGCTGTCGGTGCCGGTGGGTTCTGCTTTTGCCGTTTAAAGGCTGAACACGCCGCAATGAGATGGCCGGGCTTTAAAGAGAAGAAGCAAAGTCTTTCATCGGTACACGCAGCGGGCGCTCTGTTAGTGTTATGCGGAGCAACAGGTGCAGAGCGAGGCTGATCAGACACAGAGGCAGGAAATGCAACCTGGTGAGAAAGCACATACTCATCTGCCACAACGGCAGCAGCTGACAGGGCAGTGATCTTTTGCTCATTAAAGTAAACCAACATGCTCTCTGGTAAACTCTTTTCAAACTCTTCCACAAGAATGAGCTCACGGAGAGCAGCAAAGTCAGTCACACCACAAGCAGTACACCAACTTTTCTGATTGTAGGAAGTAAACGTGAGAAGAACTATTATAGTTTTGATGACTCGCACACATTTAATTTCACTCCATATCATCATCCGCCCATCACCGTCACCCTCCTCACATCACCCTCCTCTGAGCCCAACGCTACAGACTCTGGAAGGACAGAAAGGATTTAACGTTTTGTTTTATATATAATAAAAGTTTAAAATCTGTTTACCCTTATCCCTCTGGTCTCAGTCGCGTCTGATCTCCCTCCTTTTCGGACACAATCCCCGTCAAAGTCACATCAAAATCAAACTTCCTCAAATACTCAAGCAATACATTAAATACATGTTGGTAAAAGAGCGGAAAGATGTCATTTACCTTCAGATCGGACGACTTTTTCGTAAGTTTCGCCACCGTCCGCTCTGTCCCACTGACGCCATTGACAGCAGCAGCAATGTGTTGCCTCCACACTGCTTCTTTTTATCGTGATCCCGCTGCTGTGGCCACTAAATTAAATTATTTTCCGGACCTCCACCTCTCCAACAAGTGTCTCTTCTCCGTTTCTGAAATGTTACGTTTCTTTGCTTTTTCCTGGCCTGACGCCGTGATTCACCACACGGAAACGATTGCATGCCGGCTCATTAATATAGTAAAATGAGGGCGTGTACAGGGCGGGATTCAGGTACTTGTAGGTGATCCTGTGATTTATAAAGTAAACATTGCGTACATCTTGCGTGCGCACAGTTTTATAAATTAGATATTTTTTTGGCGCACGCAAACTTTGGCTTTTTGGCGTATGTACACTTTTAGTAAGGATCCTACGCACAGTTTTATAAATGAGGCCCCAGATCCCTACAGGACACTTTAAAGCTGCTGCTAAACGCTCAAACACATTAAAGAATGCATCCACCTCATCCTCTTTGAATGCGGGAATCAGGGCAACATACTTACTTACCTCCAAGGTGGGAGGTTGCGAGGAACTGGCTGTAGCGCCAGGAGCAGGGGGCGTGGCCACCACAGGGGCCTGTCTCTGACGTAGCTTGAACTGAGCTTCTATCTCCATTTTTCTGACTTGCAGGCGGTGGTCTAACTCCGCCTGCTGAGCTCTCTCCTCAGCCTGGCAAGCTGTCTCTCTCTCCTCAGCCTCCATGTTGAGGCGGGCAAGGCGGACTTTTACCCGAGACTCCAGGGAAGACGGAAGCGACAGGGTGCTAAATGTGGGGAGCGTGAACGGCGTTTTGGGCTGTTGCTCGCCCTGCAAGACTGCAACCAGGGCCGCTTTCCGACCGGCCCCTTCCTTGGTGTCACAGCCCCCGTTAGGGCCTGTGCTGGGTACTCCGGTGTGTGTGTGTGGCTGTATTCGAAACCGCATACTATACTGCTAGTACGTACTGATTTGGCCAAAATGTAGTATGCAGTATGCAGTATGCAAACAAAAGCAAAATCTGCAGTATGCGAAAAGTTCCCGGATGTCGTACTGATTCGGAGAATATTTCCAGTATGCATCCGACCAGTTTACTCTGCCTACTGTTTCCCACAATGCAATGCGCTGGAGCCTGGATAAATCGAGTAATGACGGAGCAAGAGAGCGTTTCCAGGGGAATACAAACGCCGAAGCTGGGACGAAAAAAACCAAAAAAAAAACGCCGGAGCAGTACGCCGTTTATATTTGTTATATTTGTTTACATAAGTACAGTGCATAGGCTACTTGATTATTGTGACGAAAGCTATATAGGTACAATAGAAATCCAGGCTGTTGTACATATGAAATGAAAAAAAAGTACTCTGTTAATTAAAACTTTTTTTTATTAATATTTGGTGATTTCTGTACATGCAGAGCTCCCGAGACAGCGCTATATAATGTATACTGTCCACTACAAACAGCGGTTAAGATAACTGGCTTGCTGTCTCCCCCGGGACGACGACGCATGTTGGCCGGCGGAACACCTCTGGAGACGGGCAGCTGCCTCTGAGACGACCCGCTCCTTCCGGAGCTTCACTTCTCCGAAAACATCGAGGCAAATTACTAAACAGTCGTCATTTGGGTAAACTAACCGCACATTGGGGATCTAAACGGTTACTTTCTCGCATGAAAAATATAAAAATGTAATAAAGTGAGATAATAACAGCGCTACAGCGGGAAATAAAACAGCTTTTCGCCTGTTTTACAACTACCGCTGCCGGTCGCCACGAAATGCATTCTGGGAAACTTGCATACTGCATACTGCGGTGTGAACGGCGTCTGTCTGCTGAAGTAGCATACTGAATCCCACATTCAGTACGCAGTATACAGTATATACTAACGCAGTATGTAGTAGGCAGTACGGTAGTATGCGGTTTCAAATACAGCCACAGTCTCTCTCTCTGTCTCTCTCTCTCTCCTCAGATCCTGAGCTGATTGGAGCATGGGGCTCTGATTAGCACAACTCGGTACACCTGGCCAGTGTGCTGTGGGGGTGGTGATTAAAACCCTGGGTGCAGTCGAATAGTCTTTTTTGCTTAGGAAGGTTCCTAACTGAAGAAGTGACCCGGAAGTAAACAAGTGGCCGCCATGATAAGAGCCGTTCGAATTCTCTAAATGCAAAGGAAAGGAGCTCCAATGCTTCCTTTCAGAGCTCCTTTAGGATGCAACAGACCTTCCTATACGAAAGGAAAGGAGATTACACCGACCCACAATTCTTAGCGAGAGCAACATTTAAAGTGCCGCACACCTCGGCCGTTCGTGAAAACAAACAATATGCCTATTTGCATATTAAACAATTACTTTCAAGCAGACATATAGTAATTGCAATAGTGATGATAAATGTGTGTGGACAGTGATAATTGAATCGTATTTTTTTTTTTTTATTATTTCAATCATGTTACAAATGTTTGACAAAAACGGAACTAAAACCACAAATGAAACGTAAATAAAGCAACAGGAAGGAGGAGCTGCTGGACCTGAAGCCGGTCAGTGAACCAGCTGTTGATAAAACCAACATGTGGAGAAGTGGACGATGCGCTTTTTGTAGTCCATTATTGTAGTTTATCCAGCGCAGACGCACGTCAATCGCCAGTGCCGATCATCAGCTGTCAATCATCAGCAGCCGCGTTTTAATGACGTAGCTTAGTGAAAGTCTGGTCGGATTCTCTGAGCACCGCGGTCGACTTTTGCTAAGTCCTTTTGAGTTCTCCTATCGCCTTTCCTTAACCCCGTGACGTTTTCCCCAGAGGTCAAGGAATAGGAGTTAGGAATAGGAGTTAGGACCTTATTTTTTGACTATTCGACTGCACCCCCTGTCTGCCATTTGGTGTGGTTGGGCTCCCTGAGGACAGCAGCGCATTTTGGTTTATTTTGGCGTTATTCTTTTATGGTTTGCATTCTACAACACTTTCGCAGCACATTTAACATTTACAACATCACTACACCACTGACAACTGACTGCCACATCCCACAGTAATTCTTTTGTTGCATGTTCAGTTGTTTTGATTATTGTAATAAATTAAATATTTCTTTGAGTATCATTTAAAACCGTGTGCTTTCTCCTTTTTGATGCAGCCTTTGAGCCAGGTCGTGTCATTGGAATCACCTTTAGTCTCAACTCGCAAGCTACCTGTACCACGGGCGCCAGTATCAACAGGAGGAGGAACATTTTCAACTGGAGGACCCACACTAAGACCCACATCAGCAGACACAGTAGAAGCCACACCAACAACACCCATCTTTGCCAGCTCACGAACAATCAACACCTTGAGGTCATTTTTAAGAATCTGCCCCGGTACCTGGATCCCAAAGTGGGCCGCATCATTGTTGAAATCTTTTACCCGGCAGCCGTCTAACAGCTCGAGTGAGGGACTCTGCACAAACTCAGCTAGGCTTAACTGTGCCCAATTAGCCATGATGCTACCAGCACGGACAGCCACACCTACTTGCAAAAAAAAGGCAAGATTGCCACCTACCGACACAATTTGCACCGGGACAAAGGCTAGTACCCCCATTTAAATCCTGGACGAGCCCCAACTTGTTACAACCCAGATTTTGTGAAATGTGTCTAGGGGGCAAATAAGGGAAGTAACAAATGAAAACCTTTGGCTAGCAAGCCGTTTATTTAGAAAAGGAAGCGAACGGAGGCAGCAAAACACACATACACTTGGAGCTTCGGGCTCTTACAAAGCAAAGGGAACACGAGGGCGGTTGGTGGCAGGCTCCAAAATAAACTAAAGACGGGAGCAGTAAGCTTACAAAAACCAACCGAGAAACGCAGTGGTGCTAGTCACGAAGAATCCTAGGTGTGGTGCAACAAGTATATAAAATACAGAAGCACACTTTAACTATGTGCCTATGGCAGTAGATCACACCTTAAATCAGCTCTCACGTAGAGCTGCACCTTAAAGCTTTACCAGCTAAACACACAACAACGGACACTGAAACACAGCGTCGGCCAGAGCCAGCGTATGGGAAAACACAGCCTGCCTTGAGCAGTGCCAGAGCAACGCTTTTAAACCCCGGTGCGAAGACTGGAGGCGGGCCCAGCTGATCAGGGGAAATGGGCAGCAGCTGGAGCAGTAGAGGCGCGGTGAAAGGCGGAGCACCCCCAGGGGAATCCCCGATGACGTCACGGGCACACCCCTCCTCCCACAGGACCAGACGGCAGCAGGCGAGAAAGATTTCAATACAAAAACACACACACATGCCTTAACATGACCCCGGATCCTGGTATCCGTAACAATATGTAAAAACGTTAATAATGTCTCTAGTAATCATTTACTAATGGTGTTTGTTTGGAGTGAATAAGCATTAAGAAACAGCAACCTAATATATCTACTAATCATTCGCTAATGGTGTACATGTTACCTGGATGGGCATTAATATATATTGTATTACTTAACATTAGTAACCTGACATAAACCTTAATAAATTACAGGAGTGCCTCATAAGCATTACTTAACCATAGTTAATCATTACTGAATGCTTTTTGGACCCTTATTGTAAAGTGTAACACATGTATCCCTTAAGTAACACTTTATAAATGCTTAACTGCCTCATAAGCATTACTTAATCACTAATAGTTTAAATGTAGTTGAAGCCATCACATATAAAGAATTTTACACATTTTATTCAAAACAGAATTATCACAGATAACATAATTACATGTAACATAACATTAACTTGCACAGAGGAGAGCTTTCAACAAACATGAACATCTCTTATTTGGTAACATGACCATATGGTGAGGGGGCATGAACATAGCAGCACAGTGTGTGTATGTGTGTGTTTATGCTGCAGAGCCATATCAGGCTACTCTCTGTTTGTTCGCTCCATGTCAATCAGTCTTCCCGCTCAGTCAGTCTACCCATCTGTCTATATACTAGAGGTGTAACGATTCATTCGATTAATCGATGAATCGATTGTCAGTCCTATAGATTCTACTAAATTGATCTGCTAAAATAAATAAATAGAATTAATCGTTTTGGCTTCACCAATAATCGATATAAATGCATTTAATCGGATGAATCGGGATTCTTATAATTTAATGTTTTAATACGTTTAAGACACTCTCTCCCCTGCCAGCATGTAGTCTATTGAAAATGTTAAAAATAACTGAGCAATGTTTAATTACATTTTTGTATTAAGCATAAAATATTATGCAGGACTTTTCGTTACAAGTTACTGAATCGAATCGTGGTTTACAGAATCGAATCGAATCGTTCCAACAACAAAAAATCGTCCTTGAATCGAATCGCCAACTACTGTATCGTTAATCGAATCGAATCGCTGTGAAGCCAAAGATTCACACCCCTACTATATACCCAATCTGTCAGTCTACTTGTGTCGGTCTACTTGTGTCAGTCTACCCGTTTCCACACTATTGCTTATTGTATACAAACACCTACAACAACAAACACAGCTATGACACAACTTTCGCACCACAGCATCACTCCTTAATCCTCGAGCATCCCTTAAGGTTAATATACTCTTTACCCTCCTGTCCAAATTTGCCTCATTGTCTACCCTCTCATAAAAGTGCAGAACAAATGTAGTAAATACAAATTTATTTTCACTTTCACCACACTTTTCAGACCCATAGATATAAAGAAACTGTAACATGGGCATGGACATGGAAAAAGATGAGCAATTAGCACACTGTCTCTGACAAACATGCAGTAAAATACCTGAGCTGCCGCAACACTGTCAATCATTGCTTTCTCAAGCCTATCCCAAGCTTCCGCAACACCAACTTCCAGCCTGCCTTTAAAGCGAGGGTCCATCAATGTGGCCTCCTGAAGGAAGTTCTGAATGTCTTGATCCTGTAATGAAAACGTGGTTTAGTGTCTAGTAGTAAAAATGGTGTAGTTTACCTTCTTTCTTTGTGAACATAGATATTGGCTGCAAATGGATAGTACCTGGTATCTTTTTTGGAGATCTCCCCAGACCTTCTCTTTTATAGCAGCCACAAAGGCATTGTCATCATCGGCAGTTAAATAGTGTGCTTCCAGCTTTGTGAGGATTGGGATGATTTGGCTGCATGTGGGGGACTTGTCACTTGACACGCAGAGGGTTGAGTTGTACAAGACTTTCATGCATTGCATGAATTCCTCTGCCTTCTCGAAGTCACTCTCTGTGAGTCTCTCTAGTCTGTGGAAAATAAACAATAATGAAAAAAGTGAATGAAAATAATAAGAAAAGTTAAATTGACATTATTACAAGTGACCCTCTTGTCTATCATCTCACCTGTCCCTCTCCATTGGCCTCCTTAGCCTTTGATCGAGGCAAGCTGCCTGGATTGCAGGGAACTGCTCCACAAACCGCTCCACCATGAGGTACAGAGAATTCCAGCGAGTCCTCACGTTCAGGATAACATTATGCTCTGGCAAATCTAAACAAAGACAGAATTACAATAAACAACTGCTTATATTTAAATGTATTAACTTTCAAGATATATTAATAATTATATCTATGCTATTTACTAGGGAGTCACTGCTTCTCTCTCAGAACAGTTTTGCTCATGGTGGAGCGCTTTAGCCACACCACCACTGTGCGGATCTTTGCACACCACCTGGTCACAGCTTGGATGCCATACACCTTCTGTGCTGCCAGGTTTAGTGTGTGGGCAAAGCATCCAACTTTTAAAAATTTCAAGTTTCTCAGGGCAACATCCATGTTGCTTGCATTGTCTACTCTGGCAGCTATGACTTTTCCAGTCAACTTGAACTCCTCAAGAATACTGTGGATTTCCTCTGCCACCACTGGCCCTGTCTGTCTCATGCTGCCCTTGTGAATGTAATGGACGGTCACTGTTAAAGGGATAGTTCAGAATTTTGGACATAAGACCTATTTTCCAACTCAGCCGGTGTCTTCAAGATGTCTGGAGACGTTTTCAAGACATTTCATTCAGTTCTTCTAGTTGCCGAGTTCGCTATGGCTAGCGCAAGTCAATGGTTCTAGTTAGCATGGCATTAAAAACACTCATACCGACTCCACAGTGTACCCGAGGCAAATCAATTGTAACGGCAGACTATCGATGCACATATCTGTGTTGATAGAATGTTTGAAATAAAACCAACCTGGCATTTTTAAGGATTTATGTCTCAGCAGCAGCAGCGTGTCATACTTTCTAGTAGGCTATGGCAGTGGCGGACTGATATCACCTAGCACTTAAAAGTTACCGGTTCTATAATAGTTTGTTTACCTGCTGTCATTGCTACAGATGCAGAGTAGCCTGCAGTGCTAGTTTCTTCAATCTCACAGAAATGGCCACTTTTGGAGAATATACTGAAACTTTTGAAGACTCTGATGAGGAGTATTTTTCCACCCAAACCCAACCGTACCTGTACGAGCCTGAATATGCAGAGGAAGAATTGCGCAAGAGGGATGCTCAAAGGGCAGAACATGAATGAGCGTCTGTGGAGACCGAGATAGCCCCCGCTGGAGCTGAGAACCGGGACCGAGCAAACGGAGACTGGTGGTGCCAGGAGGGAATCCCCCGCAACGTGTCCAAGGGTTTACGGTTCTCCGGATGGAGCAGAAGTTCGGGTTTGCGGTGCGTAATTGTGGGTTCGCGGGGCAGTGTGCTGCTCAGTGTTTGAGTGAGCTCCGAGGGCTTTTCAGACAGCCTTGGGGGCTTAAGGGCCGACAAATCGGCGGTGTTCAGGTGTGTATTTAGGGGCTGGATTCCGAGCAGCGCATTAGAGTTTTGAGTCCGACGGAGCAAAGTAAAATTCTGCTGCTGCTGAGAAACTAGTCCCTCAAAAAATGGATGATTCATGCGATGCAAGGTTTGGTTTGTTTCAAATATTATTCTATAAACACAGATATGTACATCGACAGTCCCTAATTCAGTCCCAGAATTCTGCTTAGTGCCCTAAGCAGAATTCCTTTATGATGCCCCCCCTGCCCGAAAAACAGTGATTTAGGGGCACGCATGTGGCGGAGTGGTTAGAGCGCATGCCATGTATGTTACACATACGCATACACCGCCGACAATGCTTGTCATTGGGTTGTCAAGTGACGAAACTTGCACTGCACCTCGCCTGGCGCATTAAGGGGGAGGAGAGGAGCTCTTTTGTTTGGTGAAGATCTGAATCGGCTGTGTTAATCCCACTCCACGCCTTGTCTCCTCCTCGTCTCCCACTCCGACCTTCTCTCCTCCCTCTTTCCCACTTGCGGGGGCAGGAGTGCCGGGAGGTGTGCCTGCGCCCGACTGCACCGTGCACGAAACTTGCAAAGTCCAGGCGGACACACCCTGTCGGCGTGGCGCATGTGCGTTGCGCCCCGACTGCGCCTGGTCTATGAAACTAGGGCCCACGATCTCATTATTTTGAGATACTAAGTCATTTTTATGAGATACTATCTCATTATTTTGAGATACTAAGTCATTATTTTGAGATGCTTAGTCAATAAATTGAGATACTTTCTCATTATAATGACTTAGAGGATTTTTTTTCTTTCATCACACTGGTGGAAACGGGCTTCCATACACCTCCATACAGGACCAGGCAAATAACCAGAAGAAAAAAACGAGAAAAGGAAATGCAAATCAGGGTAAGAATAATCTAACTACGTTTAACAGTTAGCTCTCTTACATTTATGACACTTTTTTGCAAAGTTCACAATTCAATACGTCATAACAAATACATCATTCTGACAAAATGTCAACTTTGCAAAACGATGGTGTCATATTTGACTGAGTGACACTTGAATAATGGAGAAGAAGAAGTTTATATCGGTACATTTCAAAGACTGACTTCTCAGTCATGTAACCGAAAAGGTGCATAGAAGCTAATGCTAATACACCTAGTAGAGGCTGACATCTGACGTGCAATGGGAGTCAATTTCACTAGTCATCACGGGATTGGGACGGGACAGGAAAAAAAGTCAACGGGAGCGAGAACGACTGGGAATTGTAATAACAATAGGTCAGGTTTTTTCAATTGTTTTTAAATGAAAGACTCCGGGCTAAACACGGGAGCGGGATGGGATAGGATTATTTTTGTGGGAGTGGGATGGGACAGGAGTGAAAATCTACTCCCGTCTCACCCTCACCTACCCCTTTTACCTTACAACAATAATACAGCAAAAGATAGAACAAATTTGCAATTATTACTTTTATATCAGTGAACTTAAATTTCAGCCTCTCATTTTAGAAAAATATACTCTTCGTCACAAAAAACGAGAATCACACTGCCCAAATCTGAAAGTATCTGTAAACTTAAATTTCACTAATAACATGCAATTATGTATTTATAACAACATTGATGACAACATCCATCAAGATACCTTCATGTGCTCTGTTAGGTCTATGATAGTGTCATGTCTCATCACCTTTCAAATAAAGTGTTACTGCTAACGTTAACATTAGGGAAGGAAGCTGGGATACACACCATAATTTTACCAGTCAAATTTAGATAATTTGGGAATTGCTATGTTCTGTTCTAAATAGGTAATAAGACTACAGAGTCCCCAACTGCCAAAGCTGCCATGTACACGAGAAAGGAAAAGGACAAGTGGAAAGTAAGTTCCTGGAGGAAAAACGTTCAGATGTCACATCAGAATATATTTGCAGGACTCAGCTCTCTGATGGTGAGTGAAGATTCTAGGCTACTTTCATGATATTTAAATGAAATGGTCTTGGCATATAAGAACTGATATAAAAGAGTGAATGTGAATATGGCTGAGAGAAAAAAAAATCAACAGAGCCCACACACACACACTGTGGCTCCAGCCCCCCGCGACCCTAAATACAGGATAAGCGGTAGAAAATGGATGGATGGATGGAATACTAAGATAATTTTATGGTGTTCAGCTGTATTATTGCTATGCATTCTGCAAGGTAAGAGATCCAGACCTTCACTTGATGTGATGAAGCTCTGCTGCCCCTACTAGTTTTGGGGGATCACCAGACATAAAATCTGTTTTCCCTGTATTTTGAAGGTAGAGGCTTAGATTTATTAGGTATTTGTGGAAAAAATATAATATAGAATAGAATTTCAGTACATTATTCTCATTGTTCCAAAAGTCATAATGCATCCAAATCTATTATAGCAATTATTGACACAGTCAATGCTGCAATATCTTCATCCCAAATATTCCACTTTGAATCTATTTTGAATCTATCTTGTGATTTTCCCATTGAAAAAAATCAGGGGTTGTAAAAAAAAGATTAAACAATTATAATAAACTTTATATCTATGGGTCTGAAATGTGTGGTGAAAGTGAAAATAGATATGTATTTATTACATTTGTATTGCACATATTGGCTCCAGCCCCCCCGCGACCCTGAATACAGGATAAGCGGTAGACAATGGATGGATGGATGGATGGATGGATGTATTGCACATTTATGAGAGGGTAGTCAATGAGGCAAATTTTGACAGGAGGGTAAAGAGTATATTAATCTTAAGGGATGCTCGAGGATTAAGGAGTGATGGGTGTGTATGCTGTGGTGCAAAAGTTGTGTCATAGCTGTGTTTGTTGTTGTAGGTGTATACAATAAGCAATAGTGTGGAAACAGGTAGACTGACACAAGTAGACCGACACAAGTAGACTGACAGATTGGGTATATAGACAGACGGGTAGACTGACTGAGTGGGAAGACTGATTGACAGGGAGCAAACAAACAAACAGAGAGTAGCCTGATATGGCTCTGCAGCATAAACACACACATACACACACTATGCTGCTATGTTCATGCCCCCTCACCATATGGTCATGTTACCAAATAAGAGATGTTCATGTTTGTTGAAAGCTCTCCTCTGTGCAAGTTACTGTTGTTACATGTAATTATGTTATCTGTGATAATCTGTTTTATTCTGTTTTGAATAAAATGTGTAAAATTCTTTATATGTGATTGCTTCAACTACATTTCAACTATTAGTGATTAAGTAATGCTTATGAGGCAGTTAAGCATTTATAAAGTGTTACTTAAGGGATACATGTGTTACACTTTACAATAAGGGTCCAAAAAGCATTCAGTAATGATTAACTATGGTTAAGTAATGCTTATGAGGCAGTTTAGCATTTATAATGTGTTACTTAAGGGATACATGTGTTACACTTTACAATAAGGGTCCAAAAAGCATTCAGTAATGGTTAACTATGGTTAAGTAACGCTTATGAGGCACTCCTGTAATTTATTAAGGTTTATGTCAGGTTACTAATGTTAAGTAATACAGTATATATTAATGCCCATCCAGGTAACATGTACACCATTAGCGAATGATTAGTAGATATATTAGGTTGCTGTTTCTTAATGCTTATTCACTCCAAACAAACACCATTAATAAATGATTACTAGAGACATTATTAACGTTTTTACTAATATGATAATTGATGTTAAGTAATACATTATAATGGTTATTAAACTATTATTAAACTGTTAATTCATGCTGAATAATGCATTAAGTAACGTTAATTAACGGACCCTTATTGTAAAGTGTTACCCATCTTTTTACTTGTAGGACCAGTAAAAGGTAAACAAACACCAGGTTGTAAAATAAGTTAATTTATTGAATTGCATATATTTTGTAATTATTAATGATTATCCCGGATAATCACTTTTATATGTGCACAACACATCCAGCTTTCGGCAAGAAACGGAATACATGTTTCCGAAAATGTCGGACTAATCCTTTTCAGCCAGTGAACCAGCTTCCAGACACCATCATGACTCATGTTGGGGTAAGAAACACTTCTTTTGGAGATAAAACCAAATGTGGGCACACCCGTAATGTTGATGTTTTCCCTCATTGCATAGGAAAACTGTAAGAAGACTACAGTAAGTAGGTTAAAGTTAACCCAGAATTTAAGTGAAACATTTAAATGTACTGCATGCCTTTTGCTTTTCCATGCTAATATGGGAGCTTGTTTAAAACCTGTCCCATTGGCTGACAGCTCTTGTTTCTTGCCCCATCAGTCTTTGCTATGTTCCTCCTATCATTATTATAGACATCATGAGTAACTAGAAATTGGGACCCAACTTGTGATAAACCAGCGGTATCCTGTCAATGTTATGGCGAGTTTCCTCTAAGGGCTGTGTTGATTTTAATTCTGGTCTCACAAGAACCTTTTCTAGGTTTTAGAGGATCCATATCTACCAGCCACTCCAAACACAACAGACCCCCTTGCATTGAACCCTCTCCAGCTAATCCATTTGTATGTTTTCAATTGCATATTGGGGGCTGGGGAGCAAGGGTACAGTAAGCTCTCAGGCCTCTGCCTGGAAAACCCTGTCCCTGTGTGACCTAAATCTCAAGGTAAAGAAGAGGGTGAGAGGGATGTATGTGGGGGGTAAAACAAAGAAATATAGGTCACATATTTCCCAGTTGCATGCCACAGAATTTGATCACACCGGTGGGAAATAATCATGGTCATGTTTGAATCTGACAGGCAGATTGCAGAACTGGCATTCCTCTCAGTAATCCAGGACAAGGCAACTGGCTGAAGCAATGACTCAGTTTTCTCTGGTGAGCGTTGGTGGAGTCACACACTCCATGTTGGCTTGAATGTAAACCCCAGACAGCAGAACATCAGAGGGATGTAGTCCAAGGACCTGAGGAGATGCTGATAAATGACTGCACATAAAAAGAAATGACACTCATACAAAAACATCCACATCATATTAAAAGGTTGACATGGTGAAAGATGCAATTGGCTAAGCCACATTAAAGACTATGGCCAGTAGCTGCTACATCAGATTTTATCTCAGTCATTTTCAAATCCCTCAACATGATTATTATTCTCTCATTTAAATCTCACTCCTTCTCTCCCTCCATCTTTTAGTCTGTCTTTCTGTCTGGCTTCCACTCCTCAATATCTTTTCCTCTTGTTTCCTGTCTGGTTGTTATTCTCTGCTTTTTGGAGAAATAGTTTTAAGACTCCACGGACCTCAAGTTGAACCCATCCTCTCACTTCACATTTTCTCCCTTTGATCCCTCCCCCCGTCTTGCTGATAACTGATAAGATCCCCCCCCCCCCCACCTCTTCTTCTACACCATTTCACTCTTATTGTCCTAAAGCCTGCCTCCTTTTCTCTGTCCACCTCTGTTGTGCCAGATGTGTCTCTGACACAATTGCTGCTTCTTTTTCCTTTGTCATCCCTTCCTCTTCTTCATCCTTCTGCAAACACAAGAAAAGGTTTTGACCAGGGTAGATGGAAAGCCAAGGAGAGAAGGATGGCTTCGGCTTTTCCCATCTTTTCCTTGTTCAGTTCCCTGTGTGGCACAGCGGACCTTTTAATCTCTGTTTTGTATTCAGAAATACTGTTCATGTGTAAAACAAAAACTTCACACACTTTTTTGTGCATAGTCTCCCATATGTGCTTCCTCTCTTTTGAAGGAAGCACATATGCCCAGAAAACACTGCCACTCCAGCTGTCCTTTCAACTGCCTACTCGTTTTCACACTCCCCAAGACGAACAGGGCGAGGAGGAGGAACTGGGCTCCTCATCTCACCCAGATGGTCCTACCAGGTCCTTCCTCTGGACCACCTACCCCGATCTGCACTTGAATTCCACGCCGTCTCTGTCACCCTTCCTTTCAAACTCAACATCATAGTGATCTATCGCCCACCCGGTCCTCTCTGTGACTTTTTAGATGAGATGGATGCCCTCCTGAGCTGCTCCCCTGATGATGGCACACTTTTCCGCATTTGACCTTACACTCTCCCCCTCTCCACCAACTCACCGGGCCAAGAAACCAACTTGACCTTGTCTTCACAAGATCCTGTGGCATCTCGGCACTCTCTGTTACCCCGCTCACCGTGTCCGATCACCACTTTGTGACTTCCTCCCCATGAAGCCCACCACATCCCTCCCCTCTACGCCTCGAATGGTCACCAGCCGCCGCAACCTGAAATCCCTCACTCCCTCCGCTCTATCCTCAACTGTTATCTCCTCGCTACCATCCACAGAACAGTTCTCCTTAATGCCTACTGAGGAAGGCTCCTCCATCCTGATGTCCTCACTCTCCTCTTCTTTGGACACTCTCTGTCCCCCAATCTCACGACCTGCGCGATCATCTCCCTCCCCTCCCTGGCTGTCTGAACCTCTGCGAACCAACAGATCATTGTTGCAAGCGTCAGAGAGAAAATGGAAGAAATCGGGCCAGCACGAGGACCTTGCTCACTACCACCACCTCCTCTCTGACTTCACCTCAACTGTTTCGGCAGCTAAATCTGCCATCTACCTGGCAAAGATCAACTCTTCTGCCTCCAACCCCAGGAAACTCTTCTCCATGTTCTCCTCCCTCCTCCCCCCTCCTACCCCTCCCCCCCACTTCCTCCCTTACTGCCGATGACTTTGCAACTTACTTTACCAAGAAAGTAAATGACATCAGCTCCTCATTCACGCCTATTCCCTCCCAGAAGTCATCTCCCCCAACTCTCAACTCTGATGGTCTTACCAGCTTTAGCCCCCTTATCTCTGAAGACGTTCATGCACTTGTTACATCTAACCGTGCCACCACCTGCTCCCTCGACCCGATTCGCTCCTCTCTTCTCCAGGACATCTCACACGACATCTTGCCATTCCTCACCACCCTGATCAACTCCTCCCTCTCCTCAGGTGTCATTCTAGCGGATTTTAAGACAGCTACCGTGAAGCCTCTCCTTAAAAAACCCACCCTAGACGCTACTGACATCCTAAGCTACAGACCTATATCTCTTCTTTCATTCCTCTCTAAAACCTTGGAATGTGCCGCCTACAACCAACTGTCATCCTATCTCTCGCAGAACAACCTCCTAGACCCTAATCAATCAGGATTCAGGACTGCTCACTCCACTGAGACGGCCCTCCTCACAGTGACCGAGTCCCTGCGAGACGCCAGAGCCTCATCCCACTCCTCCGTTCTCATTCTCCTCGACCTATCTGCTGCATTCGAGTCACAGTCAACCACCAAATCCTCCTTTCCACTCTGGCTGAACTTGGCATAACTGACTCTGCTCTCACCTGGTTTACATCATACCTGACAAATCGCACCTTTCAGGTCACATGGAATGGCTCTATGTCCAAACCCTGTTCTCTGGACACGGGTGTCCCTCAAGGCTCTGTATTAGGACCGCTTCTGTTCTCACTATACACCAGATCTCTAGGTTCTGTTATCACATTGCATGGATTCTCCTACCAATGCTACGCAGATGACACCCAGCTGTTCCTCTCTTTTCCCCCAACCTCTGACACTTTGCAACTCGCATCTCGGACTGTCTGACTGACATCTCTGTCTGGACAACTGCACATCACCTCAAGCTTAACCTGAATAAAACCGAACTCCTCTTCATCCCAGGGAAAGACTGCCCTCGCATGGACCTGTCGGTCACTGTCGAGGGCATCACAGTATTGCCGTCGTCAAATGAGAGGAACCTGCGGGTGTAATCCTCGATGACCAACTATCCTGCACCCCCAACATCACTGCTGTGGCCCGATCCTGCAGATTTGCCCTCTACAATGTCCACAGGATTCTGACCTTCCTCACAAAGGATGCAACGCATCTCCTGGTCCAAGCACTGGTCATCTCCCGCCTTGACTACTGCAACTCTCTCCTGGCCGGACTCCCGGCCTCTGCGATTAAACCATTGCAGCGTATCCAGAACGTTGCAGCACGCCATATCTTCAATCTACCCAAATTCTCCCATGTGACCCCCCTCCTCCGTGACCTCCACTGGCTCCCTGTTGCAGCACGCATCCAATTCAAGACGATGGCACTGACCTTCAGGGCCATCAATGAAACAGCACCCATCTACCTTCAAACACTGGTCAAACCTCATGCCCCGAAGCGAGCACTTCGCTCCTCTACTTCAGCTGGCCGGCTGGTACCACCATCGCTGAAATCAAACAAATGTCGCTCAGCAAAGTCGAGACTCTTCTCTGTTCTGGCGCCTCAGCGGTGGAACGAACTCCCGACTAATGTCAGGACAGCAGAGTCATTTGCCATCTTCCGAAAAAGGCTTGTTCTATTTTTAGCTCTTACTTTATCGGCAATGATATGTTGTGGTTTCTTTGTTTCCTTCTCTTGACAAATGTACTTATTGTAAGTCGCTTTGGACAAAAGTGTCTGCTAAATGACCTAAATGTAAATGTAAATGTAAGAGGCAAAGCCAAGGGTTGTGGAGCAGGTAAGAACTTGAAAGTCGCCATGAAGTCATGGTTTTTCCTATTGTAAAAGGTTGATGAATGAATTGTCAACAGTAAAAAATAATTAGAGACATTGCATTCTGCTCTTAAAGGGCGTGTGTGTGTGTGTGTGTGTGTGTGTTTATTTAAATCAAGTTCACACCTGAATATTTCATACGCATCAGCATAATGAGTGTGTATTTACTGGAATGTATGTTTGACTGCTGGCATGTAAGCACATGTTGCAGCATTTACGCAAAGCTGACTCTACTTGTGTCTCATCCAGCCAACCCAAAAACAGAGATGTGTTTAGTTAGTTTAGTTTAGTTTAGTCATGCATCACTGTCTTTGAGTGCTCTCCACTGGACAGGGGAAAGTTTTTCATGTTTGGCATTATATCAAAATGCTCCTTTAGAAAGGACTCATGCATCATTAATTGACTGTCCTCGAAGTGCGGCTGTACGGCAGGAGCTAGTATGACCGCCCGTTCCCCAGATAATGTAGTGCCTGCCATCAGGGAATCAAAGGCTAGCTGGTAGTTCAGGCTTTTAAAAAACAATGCTCTGATACAAAATAGAATGGAACCGGCTGCCTCACTGTTGTGTCAGACAGAAGAGCTTCACATTCACAGCGGGATTGCATTTCTGCAGCAATCACAGCTCTCAGACACGTCTGCTCTGCTCATACCTCTGCAAGTTTTACACCAATGTTTAGTCCATCTTACCACATTCAAATAAGACATACTTTAAATGAACAAGATGTCACTGCCGTCTTTATTATTGGTTAATTGATCATTTATGATTCTTCGTAAATCAGAGATAACAAAGTATGTGTATTTTGACCTTTCTGTGTAGTTCTTTTATTTAAGGCTGGTTAAAAATCAAATATCACAATATTTGTCATGGTTCGCGAAGCGAGTTCGGAGCCCAGAGCAGAGACTGACACAAGTCCAGGGGCCCGTTCCAGAAAGCAGGCTCAACCAACTCTGAACCTAACCCTGAACTCTGAGTCAACTAACTCTGAGATGGGCAACTCTGACTTTTCGATTCCAGAACAGCAGTTCTGAATTAGTTCAATCAATCCTGAGTATGTAAACTCTGAGTTACGCGAATGCCTGCCAACTCTACAAAGCCATCATCAATGGAGCTCCATTGATACTACGATTCGCCACGGCAACCGGGAGAGAGTTATTAGATATTATTGAGTGTTTATGTAGAAAACGAGCTCATCCAGAGAAAGCGGACCAATGTCTGCATCAAAGTAGAGATAGTTGGCATGGCAGACATTTACGGCCCAACTTAATGCGTACAACAGAATGAAACAGTCGATTGATCTAAAGGTGATAAAACTTTATTTTCGGCCTTGCAAAGCGACACGGGTGTAACGGTTAGCAACGCTGCCGACGGTGCAGGCAACAGGTGTTTAACTCCCGTGGTTCACAAAGTAGCGCAATGAACAATTATCATTTTCATATCGGTGTAATCCCACAGGCACAAAAGGAAAGTGGCTTCAGTTGAAAATTAAGCATAAGAATATTGCGCAAATAGGTAGACTAAGGCATACGATTTTAATCATATTTCACGACACTGTAGGGTTGACCATTGTTGCTTTTTAAAATATTTTCATTAATGTGGATATAATGACTAAGCCAAATAATAGAACAGCTAGAGCAGAGGTCAGAAAATTGCATCTCGAGTGTAATGCAGCATTTAAAACCAGCCATATTATCTTTTCCCAAAAAGACAATAGTCTCGTAGCACAATATCGATATAATGATATGTTGCCCAGCCCTACTTTCATTTATCATGCAGGAACATTCACAACTCCAACTTTATTAGCACGTTTCTAAAGAGGACAACTTTAATTAATTGACAAATCAATCTCACCACAATGTCGATAAGCAGCTGTTCTGGAGCTTTTGATCATATTACATGATCTTTCTTAGCAGATGGCCCAGTTGAAATTCCCTTTTTTGAGCATTTTAAAGACTTCATGTTGAGATAACAGCTAACTAACCTAACCTAACTTAAATTAAATAGACTGGACCTTCAAATTACTGTTATGACCACAACAGTAGAATTAACATTAGTATTATTAATGTTTTCTATTTGACTTAAGATTATTGATTAAACTGCAGAACTGATTGGTCATTAATGTGGAAGATTCCATTATTATCGCCTTTAGAATCGCACCTGTTGTTGTTGTTATTACCATTATTATTATTAATAATAATAATAATAATTATTATTATAATTAATAATAATAATGAATGTGGCTTTTATTTTCTCAAGTAAAAAGAAAAGATGATTAATAGTTCATCATCTTCAAATGTCTGTTGGACTAAATCGTGCATATTTTGGGTTTCAGTTTACAATTATATTAAACAGAGAAAGGTACATCTACAGAGAAAGCAGAAAAAAGCATACTGAGATCTAAAGGGATGCTGTGTGAATATGGCGACAAGGCAACCCGAGTGCTGGCTCTCCAGCTCAAGGTTGGTTGGTCTTACAACGTGTCCCGTGAAAATCAATGACGCCTTTAAAGCATACTATTCCAAACTTTATACTTCTGAATCCCCTACTACAGACTCAAACATGAACACATATTTGGATGGCATAGACATGCCAACTATTGATATCTTAACAGTTATCACTAGATCAACCAATAACCCTAGGGGAAATATGTGACAGTATTAAGGAAATGAACAATGGGAAAACACCTGATGGGCTGCCATCTGAGTTTTACAAGAAATTCTCCACTCTCTTAGCCCCTTTATTACGAGATATGTTTAACCATTCCCTGTCTATAGGAACACTGCCAAAAACTTTGACGGAGGCGTCTATTTCAGTTATCCTGAATGTGGCAGGGTGAACTCCCTCTGCCATTCCCTGTGCATTATTGGCAGCGCCATAGCCACCTTGATTAGGGGGCGGACTTTCATTTTTTATATAAGGTCAGTAGATGTTACGGGAAGGGAGATCCCCTGGCCATTGTTTTGCTTCCGGGACGTCCTTGATTCAGTGGCGTACGGTGGAAGTGGGCTGGTAGCTGCTGCTAATGGCGTGTGAACCTAAACTTGCTACAAGTTACCAGCGTTTGGCAAGCGCTTTTGTTCGGCGCTGGTCTGGGGATCACTTGGAAGTAGACTGTTACTAATTTACAATTCTCGTCAGTTAACGTGCGCTCCATTAAAAGCTCGAAGTAAATATTATCTAATTTCCGCTTGTGCTGTTAACCGTAGACAAGCTACTACTTCTCTCCGCATGACCGGTTGGTTCCGAGTGGAAGTAATCATCGTCATCACGTATGTATCAGTCTTGAGATTGTTTACGCTATTTGATTTACTGCGCGTCGCTGACATTAATGCTAGCTGCATTGTGATTAATGTTCACAGGCTTTGGGAAGTGGATCGTAGCCAAATACCCTGGCGTCACTGAAGGGCTGCTGTTCTGTTATACTGCAAGCTTCCAGTCTCAAACACATGACCTGTATGCATTATTTATTGTTTTGTTTCTAATTTAAAGCATTGGGCTAATAGCGGTCTCCCTCTCGCTTGCCTAACTGTCGCTTTTGATTTGTTTTCTTTCTTCGCTGTTGTATTGGGCTACGCAGTGGCGAGTGGCTCCGCTTACTAAGGCAGCCGTGACTAATAGGGGGACCTACTTCCTCGGTTGGGCTCAGCCTCCGTGTTCCCGGCCTCCCTACCACCCTGCTTGAGTTAAGTAGTCCTGTTAGAATATTCAGCTACACGGTTTGTATAACGTGGAGTAATATTACTCTATGACTGTGGGCCTATTTGCCTACCTGTGCTCCAGTGCTCCCTTTCTCTCTCTCTCTCTCTCTTGCTGTCTCTGTTGGACAGGTGCAGTGGGTCCCCATCCAGCGGCAGGCCAACCCTATGGTGGTGGTGTCCTTTCACTGTTTTCAACTATACTGGGTGTTTTGGTTTTCTTTGTTACAGATTGCTGGGTTTTATATCATTTTCTACCTTCATGTGTGCTGTGTCCTCTGGACCACTTTCTTCCTTTGGGTTGCCCTGCTCACTGTGGTAAGCCCTTGACCTGTTCCACCCTCTCGGGGTGTACAGATCACCAGTCCATAGGTCCTAGTTCCTGGAGAGTATCTCCAGCCAACATTGTGTTGTGTACTGTCTTATGTCTCATTCTTGTATGTGACATATATTTTTGTAATAAATTATAATTAATGGAGTCTCTGGCCCCGATTGTACAAACCTGTGTTGTCTAAACATGTATGGTGTATCAGGGGTTGCTGTGGCTTAGGTTGATTTGCACAGCTCTGGTCCTATGGCATCCTCGCCAATAGGTGGCGTAGTCGACTATCAATCAAATTAAATTGCTTGCCACGGTCCAACCTGGTCTCACAGAAATCCGTGAAATGGCCGCGGCCCCTCCGTGAATTGGCCACGGACCCTTAACTCAAAATCCGTGACAATATAACGGAAACACCTGAAATTCCGTGAAATGACCATGCAAATCATGCCAACGCAAATCAATGCCACTGACCTCCCCTGGTCTACACACAGCATGCCCGTACATATCTCACTCGATGGACGTGCTTTTTGACTTGGAAATGCAACATTTGAAGCAATATTTAGTTAATTTTCAACACCAAATATATCACCCTGACCCTCACAGTTGTTGTAGGCTTAGCTTGTTGTCCTGTCATCATAAAACATCAGTTCAATTTTGTTCCCTTAGCGAGATTCTGTGACAGAGACACGGACGGCGAGGTTCCGGTTCCGTGACATAGACACGGACAGCGAGATTCTGTGACAGATACAAGGACAGCGAGGTTCCGTGATAGAGACACAGACAGCGAGATTCCGTGATAGAGACACGGACGGCGAGGTTCCGATTCCGTGACATAGACATGGACAGTGAGATTCTGTGACAGATACACGGACAGCGAGGTTCCGTGATAGATACACGGACAGCGAGATTCCGTGATAGAGACACGGATGGCGAGGTTCCGGTTCCGTGACATAGACACGGACCGCAGTTTGATCGCGTTTTACAGCTTGGTAGGATAGCCCAAACTCAATTCTGTGTGCCTATTCTGTCATATGGACATGGATCTTGGACGTCCTCCTCCAACATAACAACCGTTGCTAGGTTGCCCCAGAGAATGCCCAATTGAAAAAGAATAGCCTATTTGTATTAATCTTTCATCTGAAAACTGATTAAGTTGTGACAATACTAATAGACTGCAGATTATTTTATATAATTGTTCTGGGCCATCCTCAACCTTTTTTTGGGCTTGCTAAATTAACCCTCTAAGACCCATTGTAACGTATATGCTACAAAAGATCATGTTGTCTTTAGAGCATCATAACTCCGTAATGGTTTGTGCTAGAAACATGCGTTTCTTTTCTCTTAAACTAGAGAAAGGGGGCTAAACAACGGTACCCTGCTTGCCCATTTGAGCGTTTTATTTCTGACAACAAAACAAATGCGTAAAGTTGTAAAGATGTGACTAGATGTCTCCTTGTCTCCGTGGCGCATTTCTCCGTTTTGTTTATGTATATCGATCATTATTTTCATCCGCCATCTTGCTAGTGATGTATAGAGTTACATTTATGCATCGGACATTCGTATTGGCTCCCGTAGCGGCTTTTACAGCCAATAGGAAAGCCTGATTATGCTTGGCCGTGAGTTGTTGTGTTTATGGCAGCTCTTGACCGAAATATGGACAATGCTAAGAATCCTAATTGAATTTTATAAATGAAACTTGTACATTTATACACAATAACGTCTGTAGCTTCATATGGCATGCATATTTGATCAATTTGAGCAATATTAGCAAGCTACAATGTCTGTAAACATGAAGTACTCATTTGAGGACATCGAGTCGATCGTCATATTTTTTTTAACATTTATATCACAGGAAAAATGTCCTTTTCGAGAGCTGAAGAATTGCTCAATGCAATTGCAAACGACTCTGACATTGAAGAGCTATCAGATGGTGAAGAGAATAATCCTCTTGTGGGGGAGTTTGTTTCATGTGGAGCAACTGTGGAGCAACCACCTGATGACTCTGATTCACTGTCTGATTCACTGTCTAATGCAGCAGAAGATGCTGATTCTGATTATTTACCATCTGATGCTGATCACATCAGTGAAGATAGTGACAGTGATATGAATGAGCCACAATGTAAAAAAAAGCATATTGAGAATGATGAACCTGACCAGGTTGATCAAGGACACGGGGCAGGACCAAAAAAAGGATTTAGAGAGTACTGGAAGTCTGCTCCATTCAACCCGATTGTAGTCCCGTTTCAGGGAGGGGATGAACAACTAGTTGAGAGCTGATTGGTGGCCAGCAGAGATGAAGATTGAAGAGATGTACCACTTTTTTGGAGTATCCATCCTAATGTCCTGTGTCCCTTACCCACTGTTGGTCTATGTTCTCTAATTGAGTAGCGCTCTTATTTTGAAGGACACCGGAAGTCACTATTGTTGTTTGTTGAAGCGGATGTATTTAATAAACCCAGGTGTCCTGAATCTGGAGATTGGCAAACGCAACTTACCTGTGTGGTCGCTTTCTTCTCCGTCTCCCTGGTCTGCTGAATTATTTAGGAATTGAAACAACTCTGCTAACAGGTTATGGGCCCAGTTTATGAGGTGACCGCCTGCAGAGTGAAAGAGGACATTGTAGCGAGACAATGTGTGTGAGAGTGACTGTTGGCGTGCGAGTATGACCACGCGAGCTGAGTCGAGCCGCCGCTGGTCCCGGCTGGTTTTCGACGGCGACGAGAAAAATTATGAACTGTGGGAGACGAAATTCTTGGGACACCTGTTGCTGCAGGGATTGAAGGAAACTATCCTTCACGAGCCCGAGTCACCCGCCACTGACGATGAGGGGGAAGAAGACGATGAGACTAAAAACGCCAAGGCTTATGCGGAGCTGATCCAGTTCCTGGATGACAAAAGTTTGTCCCTCGTTATGCGGGAGGCGGCTGATGATGGCCGCCGGGCGCTGCAGATTTTGCGGGACTATTATGCAGGCAAAGGTAAGCCTCGTATCATTTGCCTGTACACTGAGCTGACATCATTACAGAAGGCCAGCGGAGAAAGTGTGACAGAATATGTCATTCGTGCAGAAACTGCAATTACAGCTTTGAGAAATGCTGGAGAGACACTGAGTGATGGCCTGTTAGTGGCGATGGTTTTAAAAGGACTACCAGAAACATTCAGGCCATTCGCAATTCATATCTCACAGAGTGAGGATCAAGTGACTTTTGCAGACTTTAAAACAAAGCTCAGGAGTTTCGAGGACACCGAGAGGATGCGCGGGGCAAAGGCCTCGGAGGACAACGTCATGCGGGCACAAGTGCGGCCGACAGTGAGGCGCGCTCCAGCAGGTGCCGGTGACCGACGGGGGAATGAGAGCAACGCGGACGTGGTGTGTTACAGATGCGGTGTGAGGGGGCACGTAGCCAGAATGTGCCACCACAAGCAGTGGTGCAATCACTGCCAAAGTTCTTCACATCGTTTTACGAACTGCAGAAGGAGACCGCAACGGCGGGACGACGTGAGGAGAGCGTCGGAGGCGCACTGCAGCAACGAGTTCACGTTCGGGGTGAGTGACTGCGACTCAGAGGTCCAGCAAAGACCCCATGTCAGGCAGACGGGCCTGATGGTCGACACAGGCGCGACTTCTCACATCATCACGGACATCACGAGGTTCAAGAGGTTCGACGACGGATTCCGGCCAGAGACTCACTTCATGGAGCTGGCTGATGGGACGAAATGCAGCGGGGTTGCGGAGCGCAGGGGAGATGCGGAGGTGGTGCTGATTGACAGCAGGGGGCAACGCCACAAAACTACCTTGACACAGGCGTTGTACATCCCCACCTACCCACAGGACATCTTTTCCGTGCAGGCTGCGACCACCGGAGGAGCCACGGTCATCTTCAGGAGAGGTAAAAACCTTCTCAAGTGCAAAGACGGTACAAACTTCAACATATATGTGTACAACAGACTTTATTACTTGAACACTGTAGATGATTGTGTGGATGATCAGTGCAATGTGTGTTACGATATAAAAACATGGCATGAAATCCTTGGCCACTGCAATTATGATGATATTCTAAGATTACAAAATGTGGTTGAAGGAATGAAAATCAAAGGGAAAACTGACCGATCTGTCATGCACTGTGATGTATGTACTGAAGGTAAATTTGTTCAAACCAGGAACAGGGAGCCAGATACTAGAGCCAGATCAGCCTTAGAATTGGTTCATACAGATCTAGCAGGGCCAATAGACCCAGAGTCCATAAATGGTCATAAGTATGCTGTATCTTTCACTGATGATTATACCAGTGCTGTTTTTGTGTATTTTCTAAAACACAAGAGTGATGTTGTACAAGCTACTGAGAAATTCCTTGCAGATACAGCCCATTATGGGAAGGTTAAACGAATTAGATCTGACAATGCCTTAGAGTTCATGGGTAAAAACTACCAGGCATTGCTCAGCAAAAATAGCATCAAACATGAAAGGTCTGCTCCATACTCACCACATCAGAACGGCACCGCAGAGCGTAACTGGCGCACTTTATTTGACATGGCGAGATGCATGATAATAGAAAGCCACTTACCAAAAGAGCTGTGGACCTATGCCGTGCAGACTGCATTTATGGTGAGAAACAGGTGCTTTAACAACCGCACAAAGCAGACACCTTATTTCATGCTAACAGGAAAGCAACCAAACCTGGCGAAGATGCAGAAGTTTGGGTCGGTGTGTTACGCCTACAGACAAGACAAACGAAAACTTGACCCGAGATGTGACAAGGGGATTTTTGTTGGGTATGACAAGAATAGCCCAGCCTATTTAGTATACTATCCTAGCAGTGGTAAAGTTCAAAAACACAGGCTAGTGAAGTGTGTGACCCCAACCATTGCAGAGCACCAGACACAGACAGAAATGCCTGCCGATGATGATTTTGAGGTACTGAGGCGGGTTGATAGGGCCAGACGAACTCTCCCCCTCTTACCAACAGGACAGACACAGGAGCAGAAGCCGGTCCCTACAGTTGGGCCTCAGGAGAGTCAGGAGAGCCAGGCACAACCAATCAAACAGGAGACCGGGCGTTACCCCTCTAGAGTGAGGAGGAGACCAGATTACTATGGTGATAATGTAACTGAGGCAAGTGATGACCAGGTACAGATGACCATAGATTACTGTTACAGGTTGGTGTCTAATGTACCCCTCTCATTTAGTGAAGCTGTGACCTCACCTAACTCAAAAGAATGGTCCAGTGCAATGGATGAGGAGATGGAATCACTTAATGACAACAACACATTTACCTTGACCACACTCCCGGAGGGTAAGAAAGCAGTGGGGGGTAGATGGGTATATGCTCTCAAAACCAATGTTGATGGGTCCACCAAATACAAGGCACGTTATGTAGCCAAAGGATACAGTCAGAAGCAGGGAGTGGATTATGATGAGACTTTTTCACCCACTGCTAACCTGACAAGTGTACGAGTGTTAATGCAAAAAGCAGCACAAGAGAACCTGATTTTACATCAGATGGATGTCAAAACCGCTTATCTGCATGCTCCAATAGATTTTGAGATATATATGACACAACCAGAAGGTTATGAAGTAACATCTGACAAAGGTGAAATGTTGATGTGTAAACTGGAAAAGTCACTGTATGGTTTAAAACAATCAGGTAGAAACTGGAACAAAATGTTGCATGATTACTTGAGTGACAATCTCTTTACTCAGAATCCTGCTGATCACTGTGTATACACCAAATAAACAGAAGATCAGAAAGTGATCATTGTGATATGGGTTGATGACCTGGTTATTGCAGCCAGTGATGATAATGTGATGATGAATGTCAAAGAAATGCTTACTGCTAAGTTTAAAATGAAAGACTTGGGTAAATTAAACAACTTTCTGGGTATTGATTTTCAGCAAAGTGATCACTGTGTAAAAATGTCACAGAAGAGATATGTGGAGAAAATACTTGACAGATTTGATATGCAAGATTGTAAGCCACGAGCAACACCTTGTGAGCCAAAGCTTAACTATACTGACAATGCAGAGGTAATGAGTGATGTCAGAAAGTACAGGGAGGCTGTGGGCAGCTTGATCTACTTGTCAACATGTACCAGACCAGATCTGAGCTATGTAGTAAGTAAACTTTCACAGTACCTTTCTAAGCCAACTGTACAGCAATGGGTTACTGTAAAACATGTACTCAGATACTTAAAGGGCACAAAGGAAAAATTGTTGTGTTATAAAAGGAGTGACAGTGTGTTACTTGGGTTGGAAGCATTCAGTGATGCAAATTGGGCTGAACATGAAACGGACAGACGTAGTACCACAGGTTATTGTATCAGCTTAAGCCAATTTGGTCCTTTGATTTCATGGAAAACCAAAAGACAAGCTACTGTAGCTCTTTCAACTTGTGAAGCTGAATACATGGCGCTAGCTGCAACTATACAAGAATGTATGTATTTGCTTCAACTGCTACAAGGTATTGACAGCTCTCAGTACAGGCAGCCAAGGGTCTATGAGGACAACCAAGGCGCCATAGCCCTAGCTAAAAATCCTGTACAAAGGCAAAGATGCAAACATGTTGACATAAAATATCCTTTTGTAAGGTCAACTGTAAGTAATGGTAAAGTCATGCTTGACTATTGCCCAACAGAACAAATGGTGGCAGACATCCTGACAAAACCACCAACAAAATCTAAGTTAAAGAAGTTTATGACTTTTATGTTTGGAGAGTAATATGTTTATGGATGTTTATGTTTATGTAATGTATGCAAAGAGCAACATGAAGGAAAAAAAAAAAATTCTGTTTAGCAGCATGAAAAGAAATGTTTATGTTTCATGAAGATCTGTAATATTGTATAGATTGTATTTCTGTTTATGTTTTGAATATACCAACATTTGAGAGCAAGTGGGGGTGTTGGTCTATGCTCTCTAATTGAGTAGCGCTCTTATTTTGAAGGACACCGGAAGTCACTATTGTTGTTTGTTGAAGCGGATGTATTTAATAAACCCAGGTGTCCTGAATCTGGAGATTGGCAAACGCAACTTACCTGTGTGGTCGCTTTCTTCTCCGTCTCCCTGGTCTGCTGAATTATTTAGGAATCGAAACAACTCTGCTAACACCCACAAACACGGATGTTCTGGTCCAATGCCCTGAGAATCCCTGCCATTAGTGACTAAATGAGACGCGATCGATTCTTCAAGCTGAGGAGCCATCTGAAGGTAGTAATTGACAACAACGTTCCAGAAGACAGGAAAACAGACAAATTCTGGAATGTGAGGCCTTTCATGAATCGTGTACTCGATGGCTGCCGCATTCAGGCTCAACCAGAATCTGTCTCAATTGATGAGCAGATGATACCGTTCACTGGAGCCTGTCCATTCCGCCAGTATGGATTGGGTTTGGGAGCCCTTGTCCTCAGATGCCTGACGGAAACAGTGCATCCTGGTACAAAGGTGTACTGCGATCGCTTCTTCACCACCATATCAGCTGTGGAATGCATGCTGGAGAAGCAGGTGTACCTAACTGGTACAGTCATGAAGAACAGGGTCCCAAAACCAATGCAGAAGCTGTCAAGTGAAAAAATCATGAAGCAGCAAGGCAGAGGTACCACTGCATCAGTTGTCAGAGGAGATGGGAAACTGTGTGTTGTGAAATGGTTTGACAACAAGCCAGTCATGATGCTCTCTACTGTCTATGCTGAGCAGCCAGAGGACACCTGCCAGCAGTGGTCCAAGAAAGAGAAACACTATATGACGGTCAGACGACCAAGTATTGTACGGGAGTACAATGCTAGGATGGGTGGGGTAGACTTATCAGACAGAATGATGAGCTACTACAGTGGACCATTTGCATGCTTATGCACTTTATGGATCTTGCTCTGGCCAACAGCTGGCTGCTGTATTGCTGAGATAATCAAGAAAATGGTACCCTAAGAAAGAGTATCAAGAAGTTCCTCGAGTACCGCATGGACGTGGCTCAGGTGTTCCTCAACAAATGTAAAGTCAGATGCAGAGGAAGAGAGTGCCCACCGTCCACAACCTGGCCAAAGATTCCAGGTCACTCCAATCCCCCACATCTCAGTGCGCACAACCTCTGCTGGTCATCTGCCGGAAGTTGCCGACCTCATATGAGGACAATGGATTTTTAGATAACTACTTATTGTAGAAAGCTATAATTTAATTTGTAGGCTAAATAAGTCCTTCTGATCCCAAATAGCAAGGAAAAAAAATAAATGCAAAGACAGACCCATTGTCCTCATCTAAGGACTTTCGTTTTGACATATCTAGAGCACATAGAAAGCTAAAATTTAATTTCAACTAAAATGAGGTCCTACTAATCCCAAATAGTAAGGGGACATAAAAAATGCACATCAAATAAAAGTCCGGGTTTCAGGAGGCTAAACCACCATGAATTTAGTAAGCATAAAATGTTTTAGCATTTGCCTCTCTGATTGCCCGCACATGTATCCTTCTACATTGGAAGTCACCCAAACCCCCAGCAGTTAAGTCTTGGGAGACTGATTTAATGTCATTTTCACTTAGAGGGTCCACATAAACATAAACAAGACTTCATTATTATTATTTATTTATTTTAGCCAGTTGTATCTGTACATTGACATTGTTGCAACAGTATAAAAAAAAAACAATGATGGGCACACATGTATACGCTCAAGTTCTATACTGTTGATGTGATGTGATCCAATAAACAAATTTAACAGAGAAAGGCAGCAAATCCTCACTCCCTGTCTGTCATTTCAAATGTTCTCATTAATCATCTATAAATCATTAAAAGATGTTTTTAGCATCAATAATTCCTTGTAGATATAAATTATGAAGGTTTTGCAATATCAATAAGGCAGAGTGAGAGGAAGCAGATCCTTGTAAGGGCTGTTTATTCTCAGTGAGGCGTCCACAGGTAACAGGTGGGCCTGGGCTCTGCCTCTCTGGTGGGATCAGGGTGGGGTCATGGATGGATGGCTTCTAATTAGTCTGTCTCAGTGAAAACTGTATACACAACCTTCCCAGGCCATGCAGCGCTGGGCTCAACTGAGCGAGTAGAGAGCAATGCCCCAACCGTCCCTCCCCTCCAGCTATGGGGCCAATTAGATGAACACTGGGTAATGACAGCGGTGGCTTTGTTTATGTCTGCGTCTAATTAATCGACTTCTCACATTCATACAAATGTGAGTGTGGCTATTGTGTGTGAGTTTATACAGTATGTTCGCTTTGATGGAGGCAAGCCCTCACCACCGGCTCAGGAAGCTTTTTAGGGCAGCGTGTGTCAAATGATGACATTAGCACTTCTAATAGACCACTGGTACAGTGACACACAGGCACAGCCTCAGGTCTTCCATTGGAATTTGTTAGCCTGCTTTCTCACTAAATTCAAACGTGTCATGCTTCCTCGTCATGATCCTCAATTATGACAGGCTATTTCAGGGAAATATGAATGACTTTAACAATTTTGGAAATGTCAATGCTAATGTTTGTGGGAGAAAAGACACACACACACACACACACACACAGACACACATCCAAAGGCACTCCTCGGCAGCTAAGCAGGATGCTTAACAGAACCAACAGCAGGGGAAGGGAAAACACAGGGGCCACCAGTAAATCACCTCCATCCGCAGCAGCTCACCAGGGATTGGACAGCACCAGGAGGCCCTGTGAGAAACCGCAACTACAGGGATAAGGACTCACAGGACCTGGGAGGTGACCAGCAGGAGATTAAGCTGAGCGAAACCCAGTCAATGACTGATGCTGCTGGGAGATCAGGAGGCAGAAAGAGGATACTCACAATATCTGAACCCTTCAGCTCATCCCAGCTAATTATCCCAGGCAGGATGGGTGGGGAATAGTGAAAAACAGGGACATGCCTCTGCCAAAATCTCTGCCAAATATCAAACTGATGTCCCTCCCTTTCATGCATCCGACTCCCCTTCCCCTCTACAATCCTCTAATCCCTGTCATGCAGGAAGCGGGGCGTTTGCCCTTTGACCTGTCAGGAATGTTTTCTCTGTCCCAGCGGCAGAGCTCACTGCCCCTGGACGGTCACAAGTTGAAGCCTGTGAAACAACAGTGACCTCCTGTACTGCCCATCCATCCACATAGACTACCATAAATGTGGGTGGATGTGCAGTTTATATACATTTTTATCCCCACGTTTTTTAAAATGTATGATACAATCACATAACTCAGACTCCACGTGCCAAAGTGTGAATAGATGTTGGAAAGATGATGCCTCTGATATGACGTGACATGTAGCCTGGCAAGCTCGGATAGGATCTGGAGCCATGGTACACTGCCAGCTATGGAGCGAGATATTGCACCTTCTGGTACTGGTGAGCTGCCTTTAGTAATGATTATGTCTACGGGCCATTACTCCAGGGACTCAACTGAGTCAGCAGGGTAATGCTGAATAATGGAGATTCACTTTTCGACAGATGAATAGTATACCCCACTGATGAGGCTGTGCAATGGCCACTTGTTCTCATGCTTATTTGTTGTTCATTTCCCAAACCAAAAGGAAACAAGTCCCGACGGAGGTCCGTCTGTCCCCTACCTCATGCAGTCTGCCAGGGGCCCGCTCATCACCAGTTCCTGTTCCGATGGGGGACTGTCCGAAGCCCACTCCACGCAGCCTGCTGGGGGTCCGCTCGTGGCCTGTTCCTGTTCTGACGGAGACCGTCCGACGCCTGCTCCACGCAGCCTGCCGGTGGTCTGCTCTTCGCCTGTTCCTGCCCTGACGGGGTCCGTCCGACGCCTACGCCACTCATCCTGCCGGGGGTCAGCTCATTGCCTGTCCCTGTCCCAACGGGGGACCGTCCGACGCCTACTTTATGCACCCTGCCGGGGGTCCGCTCATCCCCAGTTCCTGCATCGGCGAAGCCTCAGCTGGTTTCAGTTCCTGCATCAGCAGGGACTCTGCTGTCCTTAGTTCCTGCATCAGCGGTGGCTCAGCTGTCCCCAGTGCCTACATCGGCAGGGACTCTGCAGCCCTCAGTTCCTGCATCGGCAGAGCCTCAGCCGGTTCCAGTTCCTGCAGCAGCAGGGACTCTGCTGTCTTCAGCTTCTGCGTCAGCGGAGCCTCAGCTGTTTCCAGTTCCTGCCTCGGCAGAGCCTCAGCTGTTTCCAGTTCCTGCCTCAGCGGAGCCTCAGCCATCTCCAGTTCCTGCACTGGCGGAGCCTGATCCGTCTCCAGTTCCTGCCTAGGCAGTGCCTCAGCTGTCTCAAGTTCCTGCACCAGTGGAGCCTGATCCGTCTTCAGTTCCTGCCTCGGCGGCACCTCAACACCTGTTCTGTCTATAGTCCCTGCACCATTGGGGCCTGATCCGTCTACAGTTCCTGCAACTGCAGAGCCTGATCAATCTCCAGTTCCTGCCTCGGCAGCGCCTCAGCCATCTCCAGCTCCTTCACCGGTGGAACCTGATCCGTCTACAGTTCCTGCAGCTGTGGAGCCTGATCCGTCTCCAGTTCCTGCATCGGCGGTGCCTCAGCAGTCTGCAGTCCAAGCCTCGCTGGAGTCTCAGCAGCCTGCAGTCCCAGCCTCACCGCAGTCTCAGCAGCCTGCATTGCCAGCCTCGCTGCAGTCCCTCACTGCAGTCCCAGCAGCCTGTAGTCCCAGCCTCACCGGAATCTCACCAGACTGCAGTCCCTTCCTTGCCGGAGCCTCAGCAGCCTGCAGTCCCTGTCTTGCTGGAGTCTCAGCAGCCTGCAGTACCTGCCCAGCTACTGTCATGATCTGTGTTTTTCAATGGTTGATTTCCTGTTTTATTTTGTGGTTTCCTGTCTTGTACTTCCTGATCCTTGTTGTTTCCACTGTCTTGACTCCCCCACCCTCTCGTGTTTCACCTGTTCCTCGTCAGCTCCCTGCCTCCCTGTGTATATAGTCTGTGTGTTTCCCCTGTCTCCTTGTCGGGTCATTGTAAATGTTGGTTCTTTTCCCTCCATGCTGCACTACCCTGCGTCCGGTGGATTTATTTGTGTTCCTGTCTCCAGTCTCCTGTGTCCTTTTTGTGTTTTTGGTTGATCATAAGTGTTTCTTTTTCAATGTTGCCCTCGTGGTCTTCATACGTTGTCACTTTGTTTGTTACTCTACCCAAACCTGACAGTTCTGGGCTTTGGACAGAGGTCTGAAGGAAGGGTTGGGATTGTTTTGGTTGGGCAATGTGTTCAGAATCAAAGTCTCTGTGGTTTTCACAGAATTACCTACTCTGCCTTTAAGTTTGCAATGAGGCCTTAATTAGGTGGTCTTAGGAGTGTTTTAGCTTGTGTGTGTGTGTGTGTGTGTGTGTGTTCTCCATTGATCGTGCTCTAAGACCTGACAGTGAGGCAATGGATGATGCTGCTGAACGCTATCTGAACCCCCTGACCTCTGCCAGCTTAACTGACAGAGCAGGGAAAGGATCATAAAGCAGATAGGGTTAGAGGGTTGGCTACATACTATACATCCCAAGTAAACAAAGACAGTAAACAGTCTCAGAGCGTAGAGACAAGAGCCACCAAGGGTGGCTGGGATGGAGCAACTTGGCTGGGGGTGTGGGGGTAAGAGCAGCAGGATGAAGGAAATTCCCCACACCGCCCAATCTCTCTCAGAGTGTCCTTCTTGCCTGCTGCACTACTGATCAAGATCCACATACAATCACAATGCTGAGATGGTTTAAATGATTTATGTTCACACAATAGACACGACGGCTATGTGATTACATCTGACTCCAACAACTCTCTCTGCTATCACCACATCACACAGGGACAACTTCCTATAATGCTATTATGCCTCTGTTTGCAGCCACACACACACACCACAGGAGGTGTAAAGTACACTATGTCAGGTGTGTTGTGGACGAAACCCAGTTCTCCCAGTGGCTGTTTAGCTTTTTTGTCCTGCATAGAATGTTTCCCCCATCTGGGGACCATTACGATACAGATTTTCAAAACCACCAAAGCAGTCCCATTCAATTTTGGAGTAAATGACAGCACCACATTTAGTTTTCACTAATTTAAAGATGTTCATACATGTGTTGGGACCTCAGGGTTTGTGTCTATGAAACAATTCATGAATGCAGATTGAATTGTTTCTGAACATTCAGATTGGTGCGTCCTCTGTGTGGAAACTATGCCACGCACCTCCACAGGGGGTCTTTTCCCCTCCCCCATTTGCCTGCAGACCTGTGTCACTGAAAGTGACACGTACCTGTTAACTCTAGATTCCATCCTGATTGGTCAACTTCAGTGGGTTGGCTTCCTACCAAGCAGACCAACTTGGGATTTCTCTCTTCCTCCTGCAACCTCGACCTGAGCAGAGGTCTCTTCTTTCTACTGTGATGTTGACCTGATCACAGGTCTCCTCTTTCCCCTGGGATTCCGCCCGGACAAGTGTTCTCCCCACCTCCCTCTTTCTCCTGGGATTTGGACCACAAGTCTCAAGTCCCCAAGCAGTGCCCTCAAAACAGCCAACAAGCTGGCTGTTGGAGCCTGCTTCTGCAACAAAGACAAGAATTCCTAGTCAAGAAGCATCTCACTAGAAATTCCTCCATCCACAACTCCAAGGACAGCAACTTTCCTTCACAGGAACCTAAAGACAGCAACCTTTCTTCAGAGGAACAACCAATCCTTCAAGGACTGGTAACAATCTGGGCATAGATTAGGATAGATTAGGATCTATTTGATGTATTGTTGAGTGTGTAACCTTAGTTCAGTTGTTAGTGATATAGAAAAGACAGTTTGAATGCACACTAATCCGACTTTTCGGCACTTTCGGCACTATATTACACTAATTATTAGTATTATTATTATTATTATAATATTATATACATATATAGAAAGCTGTTCTCCAAGCAGGGCCACACGGCCTCCCACAAAGAACACCCCTACTCCACATGGCTGACTGGTCGACACCAACAGCCACCATCTTGTAACATGCATACACACACACTTATTTAGTATTTAGTTAGATAGGCTACTGAGACGTATGTATATTTCTTTGTTTATTGTTAATAAACCCCTTTTGAACATACTATTGTGTTTATTTATATTAAGTAAGAATGAATGATATCAACCTCTTCTCTGCAAAGAATTCACAACTCCTTCAACTATTTGTACTCATATGCTAAAAGTTATTAATTATTGGCATTTGAGTAAAAACTCCTTTATATTGAGACAGTACAGGTTCGGTTATCTTTTTCCTGATTTCAGGGTGGTGCCCCGTTTATTATGAATTATATTAATAATCCTATTAATGTCAATAATTCTATTGATATTAAATCCCCAGTCGGCAACATTTTTTTGATCATATTTTTCGAAAACAAATGCGCCTCTACGTGCACTGTTATTTGTTGTGCAAAGATCGACAGCGCCCGGACCATCCTGTCCACTCAGCACGCAGGGCTGTGTTTGTGCACACACAGAGCCCCTCCCCCCTCGGGCTCGTTACAATATCACAGGCACACGCATTGCGTTGAATTGTTTGTAGCGTGATGGCGAAGGGAAGTAGCAACAAGCTTCCAATGTGTCAGAGCTGTGATTAAGGCCTCCAAAATTCTGTTTTTCTGTGTAACTAATCTACATTACCTGGATTACTTGTGTAACACACACACACACACACACACACACACACACACACACACACAAACACACAAACCCAAGCACACAGCTATACAGCCAGTTTAAGACCAGCAACAGTATCTTAACTTACAAATACTTGAAAAGTGTTACCTTGACATTCAGAGAAAGAGGGACATTCCATACATCATAATATCAAATGAAACAACCCTACAATATGTGACAAACTGGCGCACATTTGGTTACAAATAAATACAATTCCCAATGCAGATTGATGACTGCTTTGATCCACATTACATCTACATTCATGGTCACCAGAGGATGACACCTAGTGGCTATTGTGCTCAGAGGATTGGATTTAATTTGTGCAATCCTCTGATTTGCAATCAAATACTGCAAAATGAATAGCCTAAATATCCTCAGCTGTAGACCATGGTTTAGTACTAGTTATCGAATGTTTGCATGCTAAAGTCCTAAACTAAAATGGTCAAGGTAAACATACCATTTTAACATCAGCTTGTTAGCATTGTGATTTGTCTTGCGGAAACCTTGATCATGGTTCATTTTTCACATAGAAATTCTTAAATACATAAATTTACTGTAAACAAGTCAGAGAAATTACACAAATTTCATGTAAGAGCAGCCTACTGTACCCTCTCCAATTGACCTACGTATGTATTGAACACGGATGAAGCCTTGACTATTAAGTCTCTTGTTTTTTTCCACACCAACTCAGCATCAAACAGAAGCATCAGTGTTGGATGAGATTAGAAGTGTTGACTTTAATCTAAGACTTCAGTAGAATACTCCTCAGTGTTCATGGATAACATCCTCTGAATGGCTCATTGATTAGAAACCAATGTGCTTTTTACGCCATCATGACTTTTATCCAAAGCCCCTTTCAGCACCAGCTTACACAACTACTGAGAACACCATAGCATGTATAATAGATTTATCACTTGTGCTGGAAGCTTGGGTGGGCAGTGTGTTAATTTGCTTTTTCCCAAGTTGACCCTCTGATGCGCCTAGTGAAAAAAAATATATAATAAAGCATTTTACGTAACAAGGAGATTGTACGGCATTATGGCAATGGACAATGTACACAGCCTTACGCATAAACACAGTTAGCAGTGGAGGATAACAATGCAACAACGCCACACACAAAGACGTGATTTAGGTCAACCAGTGGTGCACCACAGCTCGGTTCTGCCAAAGGTCACAATCTGAGGACACTCATCAGTAAGCTGCTAGTTTCTGCTGCTGTTTTGGCTCTGATTAAAAGAGATGAAAGGGAGGAGGGATGTGGAGATGGAGTGTCTTGTTTCCTCTCTGCCGGCAGAGGAAATACTGCTTGAGCAGGGGTGTGGGAACGCCAAAGCCAGCAACTAGGGAATCAGTAGGGTACCAAAGGCCTCCTTGGCAGGATGCAAGCAAAGGGGATTGTGGGAAATTACACGGGATTAGAGCGAACGTCTAATGCCCTCATCCAGTGGGACATTTTCATCAAGAAACAGGGCTGCTGGACAGGCACAAAGAGAGTGAGTCAAACCTCAGTCGACCATTTTTTAGCCTAGGATTAGACCTTTGACAAACCTTCTTTCTCTCTCCTTTGTGTTGCTTTTGCAATCTAGCACCTATTTGAGCGAACAATGTCCATGCACACGGAAAGACAAGTAGCAGTATTAACAGTAGTTGTAGTAACAACAGTAGCAATAGTATCAACAGTAGTAGTCCATGCCGGCAGGCACAGCCACCCTGAGATGGATCCATCTCAACAATGTCACCGTAGACACAAAAGCAGTAGTTGTTGAGCAGTCACACATGCCCCTTTTCCACCGAGGCATTTTGAGGGCCGGTTCGGAGCCGGTGCCTAATCGCGAACCAGTTCTTCCTGTTTCCACAGACAAAGAACCGGCTCTCGGCCAGGAAAACTGGTTCCAGAGCGGCACCAACTCTTTGCTGGTCTAGAACCGTTCGCAAACTTACGTCAGGGGCTGGGGGTGGGGTTAACGCTCGAGGCGATGGGGGAAAATACGCTGCTGCAGAGTTTTACTAACGTTACTGTTCCTGGTAAGTTTCACTTTTAAAATGTTTCATCTCATGAAAACAAACGACACATTTATGTTTAGTTTACCAAGCTAGTGATTACGTTCGTAACAGCAGCGACTAGTGGCTATGCTTCCTCGGGTAATGTAAGCTGACCGGCTAGCTACCCAGCTAGCATGATATTGCTAACAACAACATTAGCATGCCACTTTCTGACTGCCGTTAGCTCACTAAATGTTACCAACTACCAACGTGACTTAACATCTGTCTTCACAGCGTCATGGAGTTTGTTATTAAACCGCTGTTCTCTGGTTTGTGTCTGTAGAGCTGTCAGCCATCGGCGATATTGAACGGAGGTCCAACCTTCAGATGACTAAACATCCAACACTCTGATCATTGATATTGATCACACACTGCTCTACACTTTAAAAATAAAAAATAAAAATTGGGATTTTAGTATTTTATGTATTTTATTGTTATTGTATTATTTGCCAAAATAAACACTTTTTCTGCAGAGACATGTCTGCTATGCTTGAAATTAGCGCTGCGGGGAAACCTCAAACGTATACAGTGATGTAATTACGTGGCTCTCTGGGCTCTCTAGCCGGTGGAAACGCAAACAGGTTCTCAGAAGGTTCGCAAGTTGAATCAACTGCGAACCAGCATGGGCACGGGCCCGGTTTTTGAACTCGGTTCGCGTTGGTGGAAAAGCGGTAACAGTGGGCAGGCAGAGCTACAATATGGTGTTTCCAACATCAGGCCAGTTAGCAGTCTGCATCGATCAGGACCTCAGCGGACTCTGCTGGACTAGAAACACAGCCAGACTCCCGGGAGTAATCCCTGGAGGAGTCGAGTTAGTAACAGTAGAGATGCAGATTTTAGGGAGACCTGCTAGACAAGAAAGCACAGGGACTCCGGGGAACATACTCAGGGAGAGCGAGAGAGCGAGACCAAGAGTGAGAGCGAGAGAGAGAGAGAGAGATTTTTTTTATTTTTTTTTTAAACATCTTTATTTTCAATAAATTTGAAGTTTTTTCCCAAGAACATCATACTTTCACAAAAGCACAGTCAAAACATTAAATATATACACTCACCGGCCACTTTATTAGGTACACCTTGCTAGTACCGGGTTGGACCCCCTTTTGCCTTCAGAACTGCCTTAATCCTTCGTGGCATAGATTCAACAACGTACTGGAAACATTCCTCAGAGAGTTTGGTCCATATTGACATGATAGCATCAGGCAGTTGCTGCAGATTTGTCGGCTGCACATCCATGATGTGAATCTCCCATTCCACCACATCCCAAAGGTGCTCTATAGGATTAGATCTGGTGACTGTGGAGGCCATTTGAGTACAGTGAACTCATTGTCATGTTCAAGAAACCAGTCTGAGATGATTCGCGCTTTATGACATGGCGCGTTATCCTGCTGGAAGTAGCCATCAGAAGATGGGTACACTTGGGTACAGAGAAAGGGATGGACATGGTCAGCAACAATACTCAGGTAGGCTGTGGCGTTGACACAATGCTCAATTGGTACTAATGGGCCCAAAGTGTGCCAAGAAAATATCCCCCACACCATTACACCACCACCACCAGCCTGAACCGTTGATACAAGGCAGGATGGATCCATGCTTTCATGTTGTTGATGCCAAATTCTGACCCTACCATCCGAATGTCGCAGCAGAAATCGAGACTCATCAGACCAGGCAACGTTTTTCCAATCTTCTATTGTCCAATTTTGGTGAGCCTGTGCGAATTGTAGCCTCAGTTTCCTGTTCTTAGCTGACAGGGGTGGCACCCGGTGTGGTCTTCTGCTGTTGTAGCCCATCTGCCTCAAGGTTCGACGTGTTGTGTGTTCAGAGATGCTCTTCTGCATACCTCGGTTGTAACGAGTGGTTATTTGAGTTACTGTTGCCTTTCTATCAGCTTGATCCAGTCTGGCCATTCTCCTCTGACCTCTGGCATCAACAAGGCATTTGCACCCACAGAACTGCCGCTCACTGGATATTTTCTCTTTTTCGGACCATTCTCTGTAAACCCTAGAGATGGTTGTGCGTGAAAATCCCAGTAGATCAGCAGTTTCTGAAATACTCAGACCAGCCTGTCTGGCACCAACAACCTGCAGCAGATCGTCTTGACCATGTCTACATGCCTAAATGCATTGAGTTGCTGCCATGTGATTGGCTGATTAGAAATTTGCATTAACGAGCAGTTGTGTACCTAATAAAGTGGCCGGTGAGTGTATATTATAATCTTATAAAAACAGAGTGAAAAATTAGCTCTTCCTCCTGCACTGAACACACAGCTGTGGTGAAACACCACTGGTTTAAAAACTCTTGTATGTCGTTCATCAGAGAGTGGAATCTGAAGTCCACTCTCACTCTGGCTTTCACCAGAGACACATACAGTTTTGTCAGCTCTTGTCCTGACACATTTTGTACTTTGTTTTTCCTGCTTTTATAAATCGACAGTTTGGCCTGGCCAACAATAAAATTCAATAATTGCCACTTCTTTGCATTTTGTTTTCTGTAGCCAGCACCAAAAATAAAAGCAGTCTCTGTAAAAACCTCCCCACAGAGAGAGAGAGACAGAGAGAGAGAGAGAGAGAGAGAGAGAGAGAGAGAGAGAGAGGCAAACCTGAGCCAGCCCTCACTATACTTGTCAAAGAGGAAAGTTTTAAGCCTACTCTTAAATGTGGGAACAGTGTCTGTCTCCCGAACAAGAACCGGAAGATGGTTCCACAGAAGAGGAGCTTGATGGCTGAAAGCTGTGGCACCTGGTTTCAGTGAGACAGAATAAATCAATATGATTATTGGATATTAAATCATTGACTAATACTGCTTTAAATGAGAGAAATGCAATGTTTAAGAATCCAGATTTAATTATCTTATTTTGTTTGTTTTTATTAGGTTTTCATCCCTCTTCTGTTTGAATGAAGTCATTTAAGTGGTCGAAGGCAGACACGGTTCTTATGTTGTTTTGGGTGGGTGACTGGAGGCGCAGAGAACTGTATAAGACTGCAACTGTGCTTCCTGGTCTTGACTCTGGCTTGTCGTGTTTTAGGACTATCAATCAAATGAACAAGATTTCTAGATAGGAGAGCAGCTCCATCCAAAGTGGGATGGATGCCATCTCTCTTGATCAGACCAGGATTTCCCCAGAAAGGCTGACAGGTATCCACAAAGCCCAGTGTCCAGATACGACCGTAATCGGGTGTCATTAATGCCATTGTGAATTTACTGTATTAACGATTAACCTTAGCCAGCAGTTTTAATTGAGCTTCAATGTCGCCTACTTTGGCCCCTGGCACACATTTGATTAAAGTCGCCGGTGCCGCTTATTTCACGTCTCACAATGGAGCTGCCGATAACCAGAATTGGCTTCTCAGCGGGTGTGACATAGTGATTGGCCATGGGCTTCAGTTTATTACTGTTCCTCCTTCGGACATTCACCCATCCCTCCTGGCTGCTCGGGGACGCTAGGAGCAGCTACAATATGTCGGCCAGCACTGGCTACAGCTAGCGTCAGCTGGCTGCTTACAGCGGCAGCCGACAGAGGATTGTTGGTGCAGTGCCGCGCTTCCACATCACTTATCCTCGCCTCCAAAGCAAAAAGTGGGCTACATTTATTACATATACCTTCATCAGTAAAGGAGATCGGGAAGTAGCTGAACATTAGACACACCAGGCAGAAGAGAACAGAAGGAGGACAGAGAAAGAGTGAAGCCATACAGAGAACAGAAAGAACCTGACCAAGAAATGAAAACCTAAATTAGAAGCAGAAACACAGTAGTCAAGTCAAGTCAAGTCTCTGGTGGTTTAAAAACGAGGATAAAGTGTAAAGTGTATACGATGGCTTAATGGCTGTATGTATGTGTGTTGATGACATATGCACAGTAAATAAGGAGACTATTTAGTAGAGTTGAGCCGGATACTCGGCTGAAACGAGTATCCGGTACGGATAAAGCACTTTTGCCGAGTACGAGTATTATACGAGTAATACGAGTCAATATCTGTGCTCGGATTAAATAAAAATCCTCATTGGGTAGCTGACTGTGTCTGCGTCCTGTGATATGCTACAGCCCCTCCCCTACACACTCGCAGATGTGTTGTTGTGTCCGCTCTGATCACTCACACACAGAACAGCTCTCTGTCTCTCCCTCAGTCACTCAGGTTCGTGGGTCGTTTTCCGTTAATGTTTAGGGTTTCTTTCTTCAGCTTCAGGTTTGTTATTACTTAGGTTGGTACTTACTTATGAACTAGTAGAGTTCTGGTACTTCGTTCAGACGTGGTGCCGACTCGCGTTGCGTCTCTGCCTGTCGGAGATTTTTCTTTTTCTTTTTTTAACCGTCATCTGGCTGCCTGGCTCTAACACTTTCTTGCTGTATTTCGTGAAAAAATAAAGCTGGTAGTGGTATAAATATTGGAAATCAAGCTACACACACAAACACACACACACCTGGTGTGGGAAAATATATATATAAAAAAAAGATCACACTGATCATAAAAAAAATTAAAGTTAAAAGAAAAAAGTTATTGTTGAGTATGAAAACTCTTGTTCATTACATTTTACTTGATAATTGCAACCGCATGTGTTGTATTCATTGTTGCAAAACTTGTTCTGTAAATAGTTCGTTTGCTATCGTGATCAAAACCATTGATCTGAAGCTCAATGCTGATGCTGTCCTGTAAATAGTTTTCTAATCAGCAATAAATAACAATTTCTGATCAGCCCATATCAATTGCATGCTTAAAATAACATACCAGTTAAAACCTCGCTCATTTCAAGACAACCAGACCCACTTCCGGGTTAGGCCCCGCCCATTTTCGGGTTAGACCCCGCCCACTCCGAGTACAGATACAGATACTGATAATTCATATGGTTAACAGATACAGATACAGATACAGATACAGATAATGCTGTACTCGCTCATCCCTACTATTTAGTTATTCCCACTGTGTTCTGCAGTGATCTAATGGAGGGTATTTGTTGTATCCTGTATTACATGCAGTTGGGCCGTCTCCTCCTCCTCCTCCTGCGGTGACAGCGCTGATTCAATACTTCGAAATTATTTTGATTTAAGATACGGGTTGGATTTTAAAAGAAGGTGTTTATGAAGTTGAGTTCCTCATGATAAAGCGGATCTAACGCATGATATGGAGGGAAATTAAATGTGTGCGAGTCATCAAAACTATAATAGTTCTTCTCACGTTTACTTCCTACAATCTGACAGCTGTATCGCTCCAGTCTCCAGAATGTACGCATGCCTCAGAGTTTGCTTACGGGTACGCACACTTTCCCGTCAAGTTTGGTTTTTATAGATCACAACCTTTGCGTGGAAAGTGGCGTACGCACGTTTCCAGCCTTGTTTTGTGCGTACGCAAGCTTTATAAATGAGGCCCCAGGGCATTACAGTAATCTAACCAGCTAGAGATAAAAGCATGCATTAACACCTCTGTGCTGGCCAGAGAGAGAAACGGGCGAACTCTGGCTATATTCTTAAGATGGTAAAAAACAATCTTTGTAGTATTTCTGATGTGTGGAATAAAATCAAGCTCAGAGTTGAAAAGAACGCCCAGGTTTTTTACGTACTGTGAATGTTTAAAAGCATTTAGTTTTGGTAAAAGTTTCTCTCTCTTGCCTTCAGGACCAATAATTAAAACTTCTGTTTTGTCCTGGTTGAGCTGCAGGAAGTTCTCTGCCATCCATGACTTTATATCTAAAATACAGTTTAAAAGGGAATCAATAGGGCCCGTGTCATCAGGAGACACAGCAATGTAGAGTTGCGTATCATCAGCGTAGCTGTGAAAATTGATGTCTTGCCTCCTGATGACGTCCCCAAGGGGGAGCATATATAAATTAAAAAGTATTGGACCTAAAATTGACCCTTGGGGCACCCCACACTTAAGTTCATGCATTCCTGAGGAACATGTATCCATACTTACAAGAAAGTGATGACCTGTGAGGTAGGAATAACACCAGTTAAGAACAGTACCAGAGAGGCCCACCAGGTGTCTAAGTCTATTTAATAAAATGTGGTGATCTACTGTATCAAAAGCAGTGCTTAGATCAAGTAGCACCAGGACTGAGAGTCTGAGAGTCACTGTTACACCTGAGATCATTAACAATCTTCATGAGGGCAGTCTCGGTACTGTGGTTCATCCTAAAACCAGATTGACACTGTTCTAAAATGTTGTTGTTGTTTAAAAAATAATTTAATTGGATAAAAACCAGCTTTTCTAAAACTTTACTTAAAAAGGGTAAGTTGGATACAGGTCGGTAGTTGGCGAAGGTGTCAGGATCCAAATTGCTCTTCTTCAGAAGGGGCTTCACCACTGCCATTTTAAAGGCAGTACACTCTTAGAAATAAAAGTGCTAAGTAGAACCAAATAAGGTTCTTCGGCTTGTCCTCATAGGATAACTCTTTTTGGCTCCAGGTAGAACCTTTTATAAAGGTTCCACCTGGAACCCTTTTGGAAGGTTCTACCGAGAACCCCACATAAAGGGTTATACCTAGAACCCATGAGAGGTTCTACAAAGAACCCATACTGGGGGTTCCACCAAAAACCCTTTCATTTTCCAAGGGTTTCATCTAGAACACAAACAGGGAGTTCCACCCAGAACCCCTCATTAGAGGTTCTACAAAGAACCCACGCAGGGAGTTCCACTAAGAACCCTTTTTATATTTCAAGGGTTTCATCTAGAACCTGCACAGGGAGTTCCACTAAGAACCCTTTTTATATTTCAAGGGTTTCATCTAGAACCTGCACAGGGAGTTCCACTAAGAACCCTTTCATTTTTCAAGGGTTACGTCTAGAACCCACACAGGGAGTTCCACTAAGAACCCTTTCATTTTTCAAGGGTTTTATCTAGAACCCACACAGGGAGTTCCACTAAGAACCCTTTCATTTTTCAAGGGTTTCATCTAGAACCTACAAAAGGAGTTCCACCAAGAACCCTTTCATGTTTCAAGGGGCGACTGTGGCTCAGTTGGTAGAGTGGGTTGGCCAATGTTTGGAGGGTCAGCGGTTCGATCCCCGCCCTTTGCACTGTGTCATGGTCGTTGTGTCCTTGGGCTAGACACTTTACCCAGCTTGCCTCCTGTGAATGTGTATGACTGCTGTATGTTTGAGGTGGTGGTCGGAGGGGCCGTAGGCACAGAATGGCAGCCACGCTTCCGTCAGTCTGCCCCAGGGCAGCTGTGGCTACCGTCGTAGTTTACCACCACCGGTATGACTGTGTGTGAATGAATGGAACCCGGAACCCTGTCAGAGCGCTTTGAGTGTCTTGAAAAGCGCCATATAAACCCAATCCATTATTATTATTATTATTATTATTATTATCTAGACCTCACACAGGGGGTTCTAAAAACATCCCTTTTCAAAGGTTTTCACAAATAACTGTCTTGTCCTCTGAGGGTTCTATAAAGAACCATATTGTATTCTACAGATCAGTTTAGTTCATATTATATTGTGGTCATTTATCATGTTGACATTGAACAAACATTCAAAACATTTTAATGAGGAAATATTTATTTAAAGATAGTCCAACAGAACAGGCTGTGTCGGTCCCAGGGGAGAACAGGTCAAAAGTCAGCATAGGTCCAGTGGAATCAGCAACATGACAGGCCAGACACATCATGCTGTCCTCAGTCATGGATTTGTGTAATCTCCAGCAACGGTGACATGGCAGAAAGTAGAGACAAAAAAGAGTTTTAGTTCCATCAATCCAAGGTGCATTTACTGTGCCTTATTGTAAGCTATCTACAAACAATAAAATAATGCATGATCCAATGAAAGGAATCAGAGTACATACTGTACGTAGTAATCGTGACAGTGGAACAGAATCATGAGAAAGTGAGGGAACCCCACAAAGTTTTCACATTGATTTAAATAATGTTAAAATACTTTTCAGTGTTATGTAACAAGTACTCAAAATGTTACGTATTATAACAATAATGGAAATCTCAGCAAAACCCTCTTTTTCAAGCCAATGGCACACTTCGGCTTTCGTCCAAGCTGTGTAAGTCATTTCTACAAGAAAACAAACAAACAAGCAAACGAACAAAACATAACAAGAAACAAATGCTTAGTCCACCTTTCACCATAAAAGTCCTCAGTTAGGGTCAAGCATGCTGAAATAAGATACTATATTTAGCTCACCTTGTTTCTCTGAAGTTTCTTCTCTTCTCTCTCTCTTCTGTTCTTCTTTGTTCTGTTCTGTTTACAGTAATCACTATTGGTATGCCACACCTGGTTTGTAGAGGGTGAAGACCAGACTATATGGGGCAATCCATGGGGCAACCAGCTCTTAACTCACACATGACAGCCACCATTGGGCCAGCTCGCAGGCCCAACACACCAAACCTCTCCCTTTCCCCTGGGAGATCAAGGTTAAATTCCTGGCATCAACAAACCCTGATGCAGTAGCCCCAAAGTCAGCATTACAACATGATTTTTTCATCAGTTAAGGCTTGGTCTCTGACATTAAAGACCTTCCTTTATCACTGAACTTTTTTGCAGCTTCACAACTTGACTAAGCCAGTAAGCAGGGTACAGCAGCCATGGGATTAGGCCGATCATGGAAAAGTATGAGAAGGGGACAAATACATGAGTAAAATTGTCTGTAAAATAAGTGTTTAATATTTTTCAAATTGTCTGTCACTAATCCACACATCACCTCAGTAGGCATTAACATGGTCACTCTGCATCAACCAGGCCTTGAACTCACAACTACAAACTGTATCTCTAGATCACGTGACTTGTAACAAACTTTCAAAAGCCTTTGACCAGTGAGTAATATAGCTCACTTAGATGCCCCAGAAAGAGGGCTTATATCCTTGCTGCAGGGACCCAGGGTTCAATTCCCCCTGCTAGTTCTTTCCCGGGCTATTTTTGGCAAATTTAGGCAATTCTGAGCAACAAACAGGAGAATAGGAAGGCAAGACAGTTGACATTATAATGTTCATTTTGCACCAGTTGAGGCTGAAATCCACAACTTCTGGAACCAAAGAGCGTTGTCTAGTGGCAATTCAAAAGTGGCTTCAAAAATTGAGTAAGCCATTCACTGTTGTGCAGGCAGATTCTAAACCACTGTAAAAAAAAAAAAAAAAAATCAGTTATCGAGACAAAAATACATATATTGGATCTAGACAGCATGGAGATGTTGATCATTTGTTTTTTTAATTGATTCAATTTGCTCCATAAGTGAATAACTGATGTTTCATCTATCATCTTTAATCTCGTTTGCTTCACAAAGACCATCTGGCATTTTGATGTGTTGTCATCATCACCTCTGTCGGGGCTTGAACCCAGTTTCATTGGCACCAAAAACAAGCTCCTAACTCACTGAGCTAATTCTCTAATGGACTCAAGGAATCACCAGCCAGGCAGCACTTGTCAAGGCAGATTTAAAAAATGGTCCTCCATGTCCTTGGAGTTGAGTAAATCTGGCATGGGGTCGGACATTTCTGTAAAGTTTGGTGAGTTTTCAACCATGGGAAGTATGATCTCGGAAGAAGAACAAGAAGAAGAAGAAGAAGAAGAAGAAGAAGAAGAAGAAGAAGAAAAAGAAAGAAGAATTCCTATAATAGTGTCCTGGCAGCTTAGCTGCCCGGACCCTAAAGATTGCAGGTTTCATTTATAACACTGGTGCTTTCATGCTCCAAATGCACAACTGCATTTCCGCACACAAATTTTGAGACTGCCATTGGGGCATTGCCAAGGTATGATATCTGTCAACATGGGAATTGAACCTGTGACCTAAAAGCTGAAGTCACACATTGTACAGACAGAGCTAAAGAGACACATGATCAGCTCACTGTGTCTGACCACTGACATGAAGGAGCTGGCAACCTGGCTGTGTGAGTGAGTGTGGCGAGTCAGAGGAGTACCTGATCTGCACATTCTGCTTGATAGCTGTAGTATCCTGAGACTTCAGTAGTAGCTAGGGGGAGCTCTAGGCTCTAGGTGTGGTTACCTGGCAGGTAGTCTACATATAGAAGAAGCATGTCAAGTGATTCTCTCTCTGTGTGTGCTGCATACCATGTGCCAGTAAAAAGCCAAGCAACCTATTTGTTGGTGTCCTGTGTCCTCTTTGAGTTTTTTGGAGTCACAATGTTATATTGGCGACAAGGATAATCTGGATGAGAGTTTTTGTGTTTTTTGCCCTGCTCTCTGGCCACTGTGAAGGATTGAGTGGATGATTGGACTCCAGGTGGACAAAGGCTCTGGTGGAAGGGGAGAAGAGGTGAGATGGCGACCATAGGATCTTTGCCACCATTTGATGCAAAAGTACAAGCTTGGGAGGAATACTATGAAATAATGGAACACTTCTTTACTGCAAATGAAATCACTGAAGAAGATGAAAAGAAGTCCATATTGCTTAGTGTGGTGGGAGCACAAACCTACAGTTTGATGAGAAACCTCCTAAGTCCTGAAAAACCTGGAGAGTAGACTTTTGCACAATTGGTAACTTTGTCAAAGAACCACTTTAACCCCAAACCAAGTGAGATTGTCCAGAGATTTAAATTTGATTCACGTATGAGAAGACCCACTGAATCTGTGGCTGAATATGTGGCTGAGTTAAGAAAATTGGCACAAGATTATGTTTATAATTAGGTAATTATGGAGAGACACTTCCACAAATGTTACGGGACAGGATTGTATGTGGAATAAATGATGACCGCATCCAGTGAAGATTAATGTCAAAGACTAATCTCACATTTGAAAGTGCCCTGTCTCTTGCCCAAGCAATGGAGTCTGCCAACAAAAATGTGCAGGATTTGCAGGCAAAAGCAGGAGCCATGTCCTGTAATGCAGTGAGGGCTGGTGGAGCAGAGAGCATGGGGCAGAAGAGAGAGAGCCAGGGGAGGTCAGAAAAGGATAAAGATTATCGCTGCAGGGGTAAGCATGCACCTGACGACTGTCGGTTCAAAAAGGAAAAATGTCATGCATGTGGAATGACAGGACACATAGCTTGGGCATGTCGCGATAAGAAAAAGTCAACTGCTGAAAAGAGAACTGATTGAAGACCCAGAGAGAGTGGATGACATTTCACACGGGAGAGGAAAGTGCATTATTGTTCTCCCAGAGTTGCAGAATGAGAGTGATGAGGAGGTCCAGCCCTTCTCATTATATAGTGTCAAGGATCATGATGAAGAGGAGGGGGTGCCACCCTACAAGGTATGCCTGACTCTGAATGGAGAACCATTGACATTTGAAGTGGATACTGGATGTGGGCTTACCATACTGAATATGAAAACATTCAAAGAAAAAGTAAAAAATGCCCCTCCATTGAAGAAAACTCACTTGAAGTTGAGAACACCAAGCAAGAGATAAAGGTAATGGGGAAAACATATGTGAAAGTTAACTACAGACAGCAAGACAAGATATTGCCCATCATAGTAGTTAAAGGCACAGGTCCAAACCTACTGGGAAGATGGTGGCTGAAGCAGGTTAAACTGGACTGGGTGGAAATCAAGCACCTAGCACACCATCCACAGTCCCTGACACTAGAGCCAGTATACACTGCAACCCGCTCACAGCCCCTGACGCTAGAGCAAGTGCTACAAAAGCATGAGGGAGTTTTTAAAGAGGAGCTGGGGACTTTAAAAGGGTTCCAAGCTACTATTCATGTACAAGATAATGCTGCTCCTCGCTTTTATAAATCCAGATCTGTCCCCTATGCTATGAAGCCTAAAGGGTCATTCCGTGCAAACTCAGCCACCCATGTACATGACACCTCTCAGATTTAGCTGAAAAGCGGTGTAAATATGCCTTATGTTACCAAACAAAGGAATATGAAGTTTCAGGTCAATATCTCAAACGGTTTGCCCGTGGCGTCCATTTGAATTTCAAGTGCCACACCCCTTTTTGACACATTGGAATTTCGCATTTCATTTGTTGGCATTTTTGGAGGCCCATAACTTCTGTTCTAATAGTGATAGAAGGCTGACAATTGCTCTGTTAGTTCATTGTAATGTGTACTTCACAGGCAGAATCAACATTCCTTACTGTTTGGGTGAGAGGTGGGTCACCAAAGTCCAATTTTGTTTTGACGGCCAAAATTATTTTTCACTTTTTGGGTGCTCCTAGCACCACGATGAATGATCATATTTATTCTAAACAGGATTATTTGTTGTATTTGGGACCTTTGCTCTTGCCAAAATGAATTTGAAGGGTATGGTACCACTGGTGGGGCTTTTATGGGGGTCCAAAAACCCTCCCGGGCAGAGGTGACTCTTTTGGAACCCCATATTTGGACCCCCAAATGACCACGTGGGCTCTTGATGATCCTAATGGGATTTATACCAGATAAAGATACATATTTGTTCTTTCTTTTAATGAAATAAAACCTTTGACTATGAAGCTCCTTGATATGAATTTTATTCGTCAAAATGCACCATTTTGGACTTTTTTTTCCAGAAGTCTGGAATGTAGATCAGGGAGAATTTAGTGATGATAAAGCATGAAAATAGTGGAAATAACTTAGTATTATGCTCAGTGATTGCAAACAATTAAATATTTAGACTGCTGGCGATTCATTTCCTGAAAATCACAAATTAACCCCTTATACCCGCCTGTGACAAGCGACTTGCAGCACGAGCAAGTCTGCAGGCCACTGATGCAAACCACATTCTGACACAAATGGAGATGTTTCAATGGGCAAAAGAAAACATTAAGAACATTACATTCTTCTTTGTTAGTGCAGAAAATATTAAAAAACACGAGGAAACGTACAAATTGGAGAGACATTACGCCTCGGCCAAAACGTTCAGTGGAACACGATCGCATCATTGCTTTATACCAATTTCCAAAGATAAGATACGGATGAAAAGAATATCACAGGATACAATATTCACAGATGTCGATGCAGGACAACAATCGGATTCAGAACACTTGGGTACAGAACACCCGGAGGCAGAACACTCGCAGTCAGATCAGCCACAAAACTACATTTTCCAGCCAGGAAAACACATTGCTATGATGATGACTGGTTCATTGGAAACATTGTTGAACGTTCAGATGAACATGGTGACGTTTTTGTGAAATTCATCTATGGATAACTATTATCCAAGAAATTGTGGAAGCAGTAACATAATTTTGTCAAGGTCCTTTTGGTCACGTTTGTATTGGTGGGCACTGCGTCCATAGATTAATTTTACAAAAACATCACCATGTTTATCTGAACGTTCAACAATGTTTCCAATGAACCAGTCATCATCATAGATACAGGCCATTCTGCCTCCGGGTGTTCTGTACCCAAGTGTTCTGAATCCGATTGTTGTCCTGCATCGACATCTGTGAATATTGTATCCTGTGATATTCTTTTCATCCGTATCTTATCTTTGGAAATTGGTATAAAGCAATGATGCGATCGTGTTCCACTGAACGTTTTGGCCGAGGCGTAACGTCTCTCCAATTTGTACGTTTCCTCATGTTTTTTAATTGGTTTTGTATCTCGCACTTTGGCACCAGCAGAGAAGAAATACTCTCAGCTGGATAAAGAAGGCTTGGCTGTGATCTTTGGAATTAAAAGGTTCCACAAATACCTCCTATGGCCGAAACTTTACAATTGTAACTGACCATAAGCCCCTAAACCTGTTCCTCAGATGGTGTCTCCACGTGTTCAGCGTTGGTCTGTATGGCTCAGAGCTTATGAGTGTCACATTGTATACCGGCCTGGAAGACAGCATAGAAATGCAGATGCCCTCAGTAGACTTCCCCTGCCAGAAACATTCCCTGCTGAGGAAGAGGAGGATCTGGCGCTGATGCTGGATGGAATGGATGATGCACCAGTGACCACAGAACAAATAAGATATTGGGCCGCAAAAGATGGGACATTGTCACATGTGCATGAATATGTGCTAAAAGGATGGCCTTCTGTAGTGGAGCCTGAATTCATGCCATACTTCACTCGCCGCTTAGAGCTCAGTGTGCGAGATGGATGTGTTCTGTGGGGTGCTCAAGTTATTATTCCTCAGAAAGGACGCACAATGCTGTTAAAGTTGCTACATCAGTCCCACCCAGGAATTTCTTGGATGAAAGGACTGGCCCGGTTGTATGTCTGGTGGCCACAGATGGATCAGGATGTTGAGAGGGAAGTAAATCAGTGTGATGCATGTCAACAGAATAGCATGTCTCCCTCTGCAGCACCCTTACATCCGTGGGAATGGCCAGAGAAGCCCTGGACTCGACTACATGTAGATTATGCAGGTCCATTCTTGGGCAAGATGTTTCTGGTGCTGGTTGATTTCCATTCTAAATGGATGGATGTATATCCGGTGACTACAGCGACCTCTCATGGCACCATTGAAAAGCTCAGACAAAGTTTCAGTGTCCATGGATTGCCGCAGATGTTGGTGAGTGATAATGCTACATGCTTTACAAGTGCTGAGTTTACTGATTTCATGTCTAAAAATGGAATAAAGCATGTGACTTCAGCCCCTATCCATCCTTCGTCAAACAGATTGGCTGAAAGAGCAGTTCGGACCTTTAAGGAGGGGATAAAGAGGTCCGCATTTGACCTGTTACTCCCAGATTTAAAGTCTAAGGTAGAAAAGAAACAGTGGAAACAAAAAGTTAATCATGACACACACACCAAGTTCAGAAGTTTTTCACCTGGGAATCCAGTTTTTACAAGAAACTACGGATATGGTCCCAAATGTTCCCTGGAAAAATTGAAAGCTGTATGGGTCCTCTTGTACAGTTCTCATCGGAAATGGACAGCTTGTGAGGAGACATGTTGACCAGATCAGGAAGAGAGCGCTAAAGTGGTGTTCCTGATATAGATCCCTGTACACCTCAGGCTGTGAGTATCCCATCTCCTGTGATGCCAGAACAAGTGCAGTCCCCTGAGGTCCAGGCCTCTGACTCTCAACACCCTGAGAAAGACTCTGAGAGTGGCCCACCTATGCTGGGGAGTGAGGCCCAACCGGTATTGGAGGAACAGTTAACACCAACCTCTCTATTAGAGAGAGGCGCCCTCCTGATTATTATAGGCCTTAGATTAAACAGTAAAGATAAATAACAACAAAAGAATACTGATTTATCAGCTCTGCAGAGAATACAACTGTTAAACTTTATTCTTAGTAGTTAGATGCCAATTTATGTGTATTCCATTTATAGTTCAGTTAACATTTAAATTTAAGTAAAAAAAAATATTAAGAGTTAAATTGAAGTGCGTTCAACTTATAGATCTAAGTAAAATGTATCTTATGTCTGTGATTCATTTTCTTATTTTCTTTTGCAGTGAGTGTTGTCTGCAGACCTGAGAAGGGAGGGATGTAATATCCTGAGACTTCAGTAGTAGCTAGGGGGAGCTCTAGGCTCCAGGTGTCTACATATAGAAGAAGCAAGTCAAGATTCTCTCTCTGCGTGTGCTGCATACCATGTGCCAGTAAAAAGCCAAGCAACCTATTTGTTGGTGTCCTGCGTCCTTTTTTAGTTTTTTTGAGTCACAATGTTATAATAGCTCAGTGGGTAATGGTTCAGACTTTAGATTTGGAGGGAGGGGGTTAAAATCCCAGTCACGGCTAATCTGCCTGGGTCAACAAGATTTGCTGATGAACATCTTGCTTTCTTATAATTAATGGTTGTGAAAAGAAATTGGTAACAGAACATTTCAGTTATAGGACTGACATTATTAGTATGTCTGATCAGAAAGTGTAAGGTAATAGACTGTATGGTGGACCTGATGACTCAACACAGCTAGCTGGTTAGCTCGGTCAATACTGCCAGTGACTTTAGACTAGGTGGCAGGTGTTCAAATCCCAAGATAGGCAATTATGCTACAGTTTGATCAACAGGATCTGGAGAAGGAGAACTTGGTTTTAAAAAAACAAATAAACCAAAAAACATGGATATGAAAAGTATTTGTATCAGTAGTCGCAAGGAATTGTATTTTGCACCATTATTGGTAAGTGTTATCAGGAAGTATGTCCCTGGTGACACAGGATATTATACCCATGCTTTCAACAATCCCTGAAGAACTCTTTCTTCCAAAAACGGTTCTCTGGATCAAAATAGTTCTTACAGGAACCCTTAGTGTTACCAAGAACCATTTTAAAACCCTTTATTCAGGAAAGGACTTTTAAAGGGTGCTCTGGATCAAAATGGTTCTTACTGGAACCATTAGTGTTACCAAGAACCCTTGAAAAACTCTTTCTTCGGGAAAGGGTTTTTCAGAAGCAAATGGTTCCAGGTAGAACCTCAGCCCTTGTAGAAGAACCCTATTGGAACCCCTATTTCTAAGAGTGCAGGTGCTGCCAACCCTGGTATGCATTTTTTTCCCCCCTTTGGCTTGTCTGTGTCTATACACTATAGGCCTCTCTGAATGTTGTGGGAGAAGACATTCACTGACCTAATGTAACTAATGTAGTGGTTTACATACGTAAATTAGGCTTAAACTTATATAGACACGACTGCTCTGGGTAATTTGTCATGGAGGGATAATTAGAAGGTGTTATTGTGTGCTATCTGATTTAAAAAATCCTTAATTTCTGGCAAGATGCTAAATACTAAGACCTTGACAAATAATGGGTTAATTTTGCTGAGAGATTCAATAAAGCATTAATTGTAAACCACAAGAAGATGTAAATCTCTTTTGCTTTATCTTTTTAAATTTGATTTTCAGAAGATCCAATAACATCCTAACATCCTTTGACCTGCGTTTTTTTTTTGTCTGTGATTGCCATGAATGCCAAGTATATATTTAAGATAAACAAATCAGTAAATCTAATTTTGGAGGACTTCAACATCCCACTGAGATTCGACACTGATGAATTACAAGTAATTACAATTATGCTTGAGTCCTTTTTCAATCTTACAATGACATTTTGAGTCATACAATTGACCTTAGTGAAGCACCAGGGCCTCCTTCCTCCGTCAAGCTGATGGAGCTACCACGGATATGATCTAATTTTTTAAGAAAAAGAAAAAGCCATTTCAGAGAGAAGCAGGCAGAAGAATCTACAAAATGCATTTGAAGAATATTCAGCAGCAAAAAACAGGTTCAAACAATAATGACAGAAGCTAAGCCTACAGATCACAGTGTTAAAGTGAAGCACCACATCACCTGGGGCCTCATTTATAAAGTTTGCATACGCACAAAACGGGGCTGGTAACATACGTATGCCCCTTTCCACGCAGTTTGTGATCTATAAAAAACAATCTTGGCGGGAAAGTGTGTGTACCTGATCCATGCGTACGCACATTCTGGAGACTGGAGAATCAGCAACACATATGGAGCTGTGGTGAACTGAAGTTAGATTGTAGAAAGTAAATGTGAGAAGAACTAATATAGTTTTGATGACTCACACACATTTAATTTAACATATCATACGGTAGATCCGCGTTATCATGAAGATGAACTCCAGCAGTCTTATTGGCGCTTGTACTGAGTGATAATTCTTTCATAAACACCTTATTTTAAAATCCAACTCGTATTGTATATTAAATCAAATCAAAATGATTTCTAAATATTTAATCAGCACTGTGTCATCACAGGAGGAGGAGATGGCCCGACTGCATGTAGTACAGAATAGCAACAAATACCCTCCCATTAGATCACTGCAGAACACAACGGGAATAACTAAATATCCTTAATTACTGTGGATATCTCCATCCATCCATCGTCTACAGCTTATCCTGTATTCAGGGCCGCAGGGGGGCTGGAGCCGATCCCAGCTGTCATTGGGCAAAGGCCGGGTACACCCTGGACAGGTCACCAGTATATCGCAGGGCTGACATATAGAGACAGACAACCATTCACGCTCACATTCACACCTACGGGCAATTTTAGAGCCATCAATTAACCTATCCCCATCCTGCATGTCTTTGGACTGTGGGAGGAAGCCGGAGAACCCAGAGAGAACCCACGCTTACACAGGGAGAACATGCAAACTCCACACAGAAGAAGCCCCAGCCTGACCCGGGAATCGAGCCCGGGACCCTCTCGCTGTGAGGCGACAGTGCTACCCACTACACCACGATGCAGCCTGTGGATATATTAATACAGCCATTAAGCATTTGTTAGGTAACAATCAATGGTTATTTTTTAACAGAATCTTGTATTAATTGGGCCAGTTCTTTGCATTTCCAACTGAGCACATGGCGCGTGAATGCCGTCGGTTGCTTTTAAAAAATATCAGAAAAAAAAAACGTTTTCATCCCAAATATTAGGCGAATTCGACTTGATGTAGCCGCCTGCAGCGCGCTACCTAACGTGATGAATTGTGGGTTGAAAGCGATGCATGATGGCTAGAATTGCGTCCGACTTAGCAGCCGACTGCAAAGACGTCACAGGGTCGCGACCATATCACGTGACCCAAAACATCGCGGGAACAAGTTTTTAAGTCCCGCTTCTTGCAGCGCTTGGCAGCGCGGTCTACGACGGCTGCAACCGGCTTGTCCACACCTCCGCTACAGTGGAATGGTTCTCATTGGTTAAAAGTTCAATGACGTGTGTTCAGGTCCGCACTCGGCGACCACCTTGTGGTGAAATGATACTTTTTATTTTGGTCGCATTGATCTCATGGCTTGATCTTAAGTTCTGTGCATTGTGCTGTGAGTAGGCCTATTATATGTGAGGTCTGGTAAATACAAACATAGAATGATAATACAAATATACTGGAAAAAAAGAATGCCTTCCACATGTTGCCTTGCGTGTGTGTGTGTGTATGTATGTATTTATGTATATATGTATGTGTGTGTGTGTGTGTGTAACATATATATATATATATATATATATATATATATATATATAACATATCCTCTTTGGTATGCTGCTGTGTTCTATCGCTTGAGCACCATAGTCACGTTGATTTTGTTGTCCGACTTGACGGCGTTTGGCTGCCGTCTCTTTTAGAGCCCGCCCCCTCAGACACCTGCAGCTCTCGTCGACGTGATAAGTCAAGTCAAGTCAAGCCGAGACCATCCCGAACAAGCCTATTGCAACCCTCTGGTAGAGAAGTGGGTTGAGACACTATGTGGTTTATTATTTAGGGTACAAAGTAATAATAACCGGTACACGACTAATGTGTGTTTGCCCCACAGCTGTTGCTGTAAACCCTGTGTCCGAACAGCATAATAAACTCGTCTGGTACGGCTCGGAAAATACCGTAAATCCTCTAATATAGGCTCGGGCCTTTATTAACTCAAGCGCATCGCCAACATGGCGGCTCGTTTGGAAACTTTCTCTTATTTTCTGGCAATAGTTCACCGAAACGTGTTTCTGTAAACATTTTATGCGAGAAATAAGCTATGCTTGTCGAATCTGTCTTTATTTTAGGTCGACAAAGGACAGTTTAAAAGATTATCGAGAGCTTGCGGGAGGCGGCTGTGCACCGTCTCTGCATGCATTGCAGGGCTTTTTACATACCATAAATCCTCTAATATAGCTTCAGCCAAAATCCCCGTGATGCAAAGTCATTGCAGGCTGACAGTAGCTGTGTCCCAATTCAGGGTCTACAGCCTTCGGAGGCTGCATTCGAAGGCCGCTTACGTCACAGAGCTGCGCGAAGGCTGTCCCAATTCGTCTAAATTTGAAGGCTCCTCCAAATGCGGCCGACAAATGTGTCCTCCTTTCCCCTGTATTCGGAGGATGCACCGCTACTATCCTTCGCGGCCTCCCATATCCCAAGATGCTTTGCGCGCCGCTGTTCAACCAACAATGGCGGCGAAAGACGGCAGCAGCTCCGGCACCGGTAGCAGTGCCGAATACACATTTAAATGTAAGTAACGGGTTTTTGCTTAACGTCGGATGTTCAAGGGGCCTTAAAACACATTTGAGTGTTGGTTTGCTTCTGGCTTTGCTACAGTGCAGACGCTTTTCCTCTTTGCTCTCACCCCTGCCTGCGATTTTCTGCTATTTTTTGCTATCTGCCTCTCCTCAATAAGAAACAAAGAGCAGCAGCTCCTGGATATTTACAAAACCAGTGGGATTATATTTTCTTTGAGATAAAACGGGCATTTTTCAATATTTTTACGACTTCCTCAACGCTACGCGAGGAGGCCTACCAAACAAGATAAGCCTGAGCCTGCTAAAGGTAATTAGCAGAAGATGCCTCCCTTCTCTACGGAAGATTACCATAAACTCCTACAGAAGATTTTACTGCTGGAAACAAAAATGAATCGGTTAGAAGTAAATGTAGAAGTGAATGGACTTTGTGGGAACAACACCACTCTAGCACTGACTCAAAACAGTGGACAGGAGCATGCTAGAACCCAGCTAAGTAGCAATAATGAAGCTATGAAGAAACGGGAGGATCCTGTACACGGTAATAAATCTACCAGCGATAATCCTCCCTGGAACACACTTGGTGCGAAGCCAAAGAGAAGACCATTTCCCCGTGACATGGGAGAACGGATATCTGGCAGGACCCAGCGCCCCGATATCTGTGATCTGACCGGCTGGCCTGCGTTACCATCTCCATCCAGGCACAGTGACTCCTCAACCCCACTGCCTCGTAGGACACAGCAGTGGACAGCTGGGAAGAGGAGAGCTACCAAGAAACCTCCCCAGCAAACAACTGTTCAACTAAAGGAACAGGTTTGCTCCACTGCTGCAGGACCATGGATCCCCCTCTGACTGCCTGGATAACCCCCCACCACCACGCAGCAGGGTAAGACCTGCTAACTTAAAGCCACAGAGAAAGCTAACGACAGGGCCTGAAAATCTGATTGTGGGTGACTTTTCTGTAAAAGATATGAAAAGCAGTAATAACATCAAAGTACTCTGCTTTCCGAAGGATACGGTGTCTGATTTGGAAAAAAGAATCCTGGAAATTGTGGCTGCACACCCAACTGTGAAAAATATAATTCTGCACATTGGATTTAATGACATTGAAAAACAACAATCAACAGAGTTGAGAGAGGACTTCAACAAACTCTTTGAAACAGTCAGCTCTGTGAATGCTGAGGTTTTCATCAGTGGCCCTCTGCCCCCGACCGGGAGAGGAGCGGAGACATTCAGTAGACTGTTCTGGCTCAACAAATGGCTCTCAACTGCATCTCTTGCTCGCCCAATGCATTTTATTGACAATTTCCGCTTTTTCTGGGACCGCAGGCATCTTTTTAAGACAAACGGACTTTGCCTAAATAAGCTGGGAGCAAAGCTATTCATCACCAACATGTCTTACTGCCTGCGTCATCCATCTGTCGCCAAGGACAAGAGACGAGAGGAACCAACAAAGAGGGAAGACGAAACATAGATTATCAGAAACGTCGAAGGAGGACTGAATGTGGATCCCTCCTCCACCCCCCCCAAATCTCCATCCAGGTCTTCATCATTCTCCCTCCCTCCAATAAACCTTTCTCTCCCCTCCTCCCCCTTGGAGTTCCAAGAGCTACCCCCACCTACCCCCCGCCCTTCTCAGATTATCAACAACGTCGAAGGAGGACTGAATGTGGATCCCTCCCCCACCCCTCCCAAATCCCAATCCAGGTCTTCGTCATTCTCCCTCCCTCCAATAAACCTTTCTCTCCCCTCCTCCCCCTTGGAATTCCAGGAGCTACCCCCACCTACCCCCCGCCCTACTCAGACCCCCTCTCCCAAGGCTGCAACTAAGTCACCAAAACTCAAGACCCCCTCTTCCAAAGCTGCAACGAAGTCACCAAAATCCAAGACCCCCTCTTCCAAAGCTGCAACTAAGTCACCAAAACTCAAGACCCCCTCTTCCAAAGCTGCAACTAAGTCACTAAAATCCAAGACCCCCTCCTCCAAAACTCTTCCCTTATGGCCACCTCTTCCCTTTTGGCCACCCCCTCCCCACCCTGACAGCAGCCCTGAATATTACTGAGACAGAAAAGGGTTCAGCAGTAGAGCGCATTATCAGCTGGACCCAAGGTCGCCTACATCAAAACATGGCACCTTCTGCATTCCTGTTGTGACTACTAAGAGAGTAAACATTGGGAAACTTGAACACACTGCTAACCTAAACAATCTCATTCCTGTTCTCTCAAAATCAAAGTCAACCTCAAAGCCTGTCAATAACACCATCAGGATGGGTCTGCTAAATGTAAGGTCTCTTAATAACAAATCATTTTTAGTCAATGATTTTATTACCACTTCTAAACTTGATTTTATGTTTTTAACTGAAACATGGCTAGAACAAAATAACAGTGCAAGCATTCTGATCGAGACAGCACCCCCCAACTATAATTTTATTGATGTTTGTAGATCTGGGAAAAGAGGTGGAGGGGTTGCTGCTATATTTAAAAATACATTTCAGGGGAAACAGATGTCCCTTGGTGTTTTTCCATCATTCGAATATCTTTGTGCTGTGTTGAAATGCTCTCCCAGAGTTCTCCTATTAATTATTTACAGGCCACCTAAATATTCGTCAAATTTTTTCGATGATTTTACTGAATTATTGTCTAGCATCTCCACTGATTTTGACTGCCTAGTTATAACTGGTGACTTTAATTTTCATATTGATGATTTGAATGACAAGGGTGCAAAATAACTTTTTAATATTCTAGACACATTTGACCTTTCTCAACATGTGAAAGAGGCTACTCATTGTAAGGGACACACCCTGGACCTGATTATCACAAAAGGTCTCCATGTTTCTGATGTTTTTGTGACTGATCCTTCATTGTCTGATCACTTCTGTGTTTTCTTTAATATTTCTTTCATTCCTGACACACAAACAGAATCAAATAAGGTCAAAAAGCGGTACATCAATGAACATGCCAATGTACTCTTTAAAAATGCCATTTCCTCGTTACCACCTCTAAACCCATGTCATGCTGATGATCTTGTAAACATCTTTAATTCCAAAATTCTGAATGTCATAGATGTCATTGCACCTGCTACGGTTAAAACAATTTCTGGTAAGCAAAAGGCACCCTGGAGAAAAGCTGCTGTTGTGACAGCCCAGAGAAGAGAGTGCAGGAAGGCTGAACGAATCTGGCGGAGTACTAAACTTCATATTCACCATGACATCTATAAAGAGAGCCTCCGGGCCTACAATTTAGTCTTAAAAAGTGCGAGAGAAACATACTTCTCCAATATCATAAACAACAACACTAATAAGGCGAAAACCCTATTCGCAACTGTTGACAGACTGACCAACCCCCCAACACAAATACCAGCTAAACTCCATTCCACGCAGAAATGCAATGAGTTTGCATTCTTTTATACTAATAAAATTGAAGGCATCAGACGCGCCATCAATATCTCAAACAAAAAAGTTGGATCACCACCCTGTTCAGGCAAAAGTAACACAGCAATGATGGCAAGCTTTAATGCCATAGACTCTAAAACTCTAGTGGAAACGGTGACAAATCTAAAATCATCCACCTGCTGCCTTGATGCTTTACCTACCAACTTTTTTAAGAATGTTTTTGACTGCCTATCAATAGACGTATTGCAAATAGTTAATAACTCCATTCAATCAGGCAATTTCCCAAAGGCCTTCAAAACTGCAGTCATTAAACCTCTTCTAAAAAAGCGGAGCCTAGATGCCTCTATTATCAACAACTACAGACCAATTTCAAATCTACCCTTCATAAGTAAAATAATTGAGAAAGTTGTCCTCCAACAACTAAATCACTTCCTGGCTTCAACTGGCTGCCACAACAACTTCCAGTCAGGATTTCGACCTTTTCATAGCACCGAGACGGCCCTTATTAAAGTTGTAAATGACATCCGTCTTAACACAGACTCTGGCAAAACTTCAATATTAATGCTATTAGACCTCAGTGCTGCATTTGACACTGTCGACCACTCAATACTCTTGGACAGGTTGGAAAACTGGGTGGGGCTCTCAGGCACAGTCTTAAACTGGTTCAAGTCATATCTACAAGATAGGAACTATTTTGTTTCCATTGGCGACTTTGTATCAGAACCTACCAATGTAACGTGTGGAGTCCCCCAAGGTTCAATCTTGGGGCCAACTTTATTCAACATCTACATGCTCCCACTAGGACAAATCATGCAAAATAATAACATTGACCACCATTGCTATGCCGATGACACCCAAATCTATGTAGCACTATCACCAAACGACTATCGCCCCATAGATCTTCTGTGCCAGTGCATTGAGCAAGTCAAAGACTGGATGTGCCAAAACTTCCTACAACTAAATGAGGACAAAACTGAGATAATTGTTTTTGGTGCTAAAAAAGAAAGGTTTAAAGTAATTCAACACCTTCACTCTCTGTCCCTGAAAACCTCAAACAAAGCCAGAAATCTTGGGGTTATTATGGATTCTGATTTACATTTCGACAGTCACGTTAAATCAGTAACAAAATCAGCCTACTATCACCTAAAAAATGTAGCAAGACTTAGAGGGCTCATGTCAGCTCAAGACTTAGAAAAACTTGTACATGCCTTTATTACTAGTAGGCTAGACTACTGTAATGGTCTCCTTGCAGGTCTTCCGAAAAAAACTGTCAGGCAGCTACAGCTTGTTCAGAACGCTGCTGCTAGAGTTCTTACAAAGACCAAAAAATGTGAGCACATTACACCAATTCTTAAATCCTTACATTGGCTCCCTGTATGTCAGAGGATTGATTTCAAAATCCTCCTGCTCACATATAAATCACTACATGGTCTAGGACCGAAGTATATCACTGATATGCTCCCACTACATAAGCCTTCTAGACCACTAAGATCTTCTGAGACCAATCTGTTAGTGATTCCCAGAGTAAACAACAATCACGGGAGAGCATCATTTAGTCACTATGCAACAAATGGCTGGAATAAACTTCCTGAAGATGTAAGACTTGCCCCAACTCTGACCACTTTTAAAACTAGACTGAAAACTTTTATGTTCACCATAGCTTTCTGCTAAATCCTTTAATGTCTGCACTGTTTTTAATTATTGCAAATATGTTTTTATTCTATTTTTCTTTCTGTAATGCATTTTTAAAATTTTTATTATTTTCTTTTAATTCTTCTATTTTTTTTTCTTTTTTTTCTTCTCACTTTGTTTTATGATGTGAAGCACTTTGAGTCTGCCTTGTGTATGAAATGTGCTATACAAATAAAGTTGCCTTGCCTTGCCTTGCCTAAAATGCGTGAAGTTAATAATGCTAATACGTGTAGCCACCGGAATGTAGGGCCAGCTACGTGATGTAGCTTAAGGCTGTTGATAGAGGAGCTCAGTTAACGTTAGCCTTTAAACGTAACGTAAGCCTAAAACCCTTCACTTTCAAATGTTACAAGCTCCGATGGTAACGTATATCTTATTGTAACTGTGGAGCTGTTAAGTTAATTTGTTCTCGTTGTAAGTTGTATAGGCTGCAGTTCGCTCCTCTCGCAGCTGAATATATAACGTTAACGATGGGTTGTGAGCCCCGCTGTATTTCTAGGCTGTAAAACTGTAAACGTTTGGATTGAATACAGAGCTAACCTTAGGAGCATTATTACTGTTAATATCGTTATTATATCGTACAATCATTTTGCATGTTGACATAACAGGAAATGTGCTTTACATGTCGTTTTGTTGTAGAGAGCAAGGAGCAGACTGAGGATTTGATCAAACTCCGGGTTGTTTGTTTGTTGAGGCCAAGAACACAGGGCCACCGACAGCAGCAAGAACGAGGAAAACAGATGAATTGCTGGATTTGATCAGGGAGGACATGAAGTTACAGAGGGAGAGCGAGGAAACGAGAGAAAGAGAGAGGATGGAGAGATTTTTTTAGTTTATTGGAGAGAATGGTTGAGAGGCGTTTAATTTTTTGGGGGGTGGTGGATGTTTTTTTTCTGTTCGATTAAGTTCTGTGTTGATTTGTAATTTAAATTGTTAATTAAAAATATTGTATTGTTCCATTTTCTTTTCCAAATATTGTATATAATTAAATTAAAATCGTATAACCTTGTAACATTATCTGTTCCATTTCTTATTTACAACTAAAGTCAACTTTTGAACTGCTTTTCAGTGACAAGAAAATAATTTATTTTTTGTGTAATTAACAAATATTTACAAAGTTACAATAACTATTGACAAGTGGGTGTTCTTAACATGTAGAACTATTTACAAAAGATCATCAGAAATAACTATTTACAGAGAACATATATACAGTATTGACTGAGCAGGAGTCCCTGGTGGTGCTGCTGGACTGGATGGGATGCTAAGGACCCTTGACTCTTCTGGCTCTGAGTGGGACATCATCTGGAAGGTGGGGGGTATGGGATGCATGTCTCCACTGTCCACCACATCGTCCATCATCGGGGTTTGCAGGGCTGATGCAATCGACGGATGCCATGTCACTAAAATGTTTAAAAGAGAGGCAAGAATAAAATATTGAATTAAGTCGGGGTTATTTACAGGGTTCGTACACATTTAACTTTTCAATTTAGTCACTTTATAAGCCAAGCATTTAGACTAAAATTCAAGCACTTTTCAGACCTTGAAAAACAGCATTAAAATTACAGCATTTTCAAAGATTTTACATTTTAAGCACCTGTACGAACCCTGTATTAAGTCTTATGGTTAAATGACATTATCCATACCCTGAATACAGGATAAGCGGTAGACAATGGATGGAAGGATGGATGGATGGACATTATCCATGTCAATCTATACTTAATATGGCTCGTCACTTAGCGGTATCATTTATTAACGGGTATATTAATTACCACGTACTACGCTAGCTATGTATGAACATTAATATGGGTTAAAATAACAGCTTTAACGTTACCTCCCCACGGCTCTCTCCCAGCCGGAGATAAAAATTTTAAAAAAGCCACCGCGGTGTCGCCGCAGCCGCCTCTCCTCTTGCTCAAAAAAATAAAAATTAAATTAAATTAAAAGAAACAAAAAAAATATATATATTTTTTAAAAATTCTCCATCATGTTCGTCTGTCGTATTTTTGTTTTGACCGGTGTTTTTCCCGGGCTTAGCCGGCAGAAGTGATGACGTCGCGACGCAATCAGGAAAGGCTCCGTAGGTTAGACCGTCCCATTTACCGACGGTTGACCCAGCCTTCGGAGGAGTCTCTGAAGGTGTTGCCTCCGTAGACCGCGTAGGCTGGGTCCTCCAAAGGCTGCAGACCCTGAATTGGGACACAGCAAGTGAATGGGAAGTGTGGAAATAACGCTGCCTGTGGACACTTGCCCCGGCCTCGATTAGAGACCGGCCGTTGTTTACCTCCGCCAACAGCGAGACCGGCCAATGTTAGAGACCGGCCGGTAATAGAATACAGGCCAGTATTAGAGGATTTACGGTACACGGTGTGTGGGTGTGTGTGTGTGATTTAAGCTAGCAATGACCGTTTTCCAAACTCTTTCAAAATGTGCGACCGGGGGCAATACAAACTGATAACACTTTGGTTGAGACAATATACATTTTCACACTGTATTATCAAGGAAAAATTTGTACTTATCAAGGAAGACAGCTTCCAACTGAGCACATGGCGCGCATGTGTAGTCTGTTGCTTTGTTCCGTGGTTACCTTGCTTGGTGGTTACTGCGCATGTCTGAGAATGCGTCGTAGAGTATCTTTGCGTGTGTGTATGATTTAAATGAGATGGTTATGTTCGTTTGAATCATCTCTGTTTTGTAGCCTTGAAATCTCTTACTATTAAGTTATTCCAATGAGACCTTGTTAATTTTTCTGTAAAAACGTAATAGTTATAGTAATTTTAACACAACAGAGTTACACAATATGAACAACATCACAATTTCATTTCTTAGAGTGTAATTGTAGATTTGGTTTAAGGCATTCTGTGAGTAGAACTAGTTGTAACATTTAGTGTCGTCTAGATAGCTTATTGTTTAAATTCTTGTGAAGCTGATCTTACTGAGTGGGCAATTACCTAGTTTCAGCCAGTTCAGCTGTAGTCAGCCTGCATGAGGTAAACCGAGCACTTAAGAGCTTGTCACTACAGCATCAGCTGCAGCGTAAGACGGTTGAACAAGGACAAGGGAGTCGATCTGCGGGAGTCGATCGAGGAAGTCCATTGAAGTAGGCATAACATCTCAACCACCACCCATCGCAGCCATGTGTCCTATTCCAGTCAGGACATCAAACCCCAGAAGATTTCGCCAGAGACCCATTGGTCGAGGCTGTAACCCATCCAATCTCTGCTACCCACCATTCTCCACCGGTACGGAACTTGAAGTACTAGGGGGGCTATGGAACTGCCAGTCTGCAGTCAAGAAGGTGGACACCATCTCAGCGTATGCCTCCCTGCAGACTCTCCACTTCATGGCCCTTACGGAGACCTGGATCATCCCAGAAAACACTGCCACTCCAGCTGCCCTCTCAACTGCCTACTCGTTCTCACACTCCCCAAGACGAACAGGGCGAGGAGGAGGAACTGGGCTCCTCATCTCACCCAGATGGTCCTACCAGGTCCTTCCTCTGGACCACCTACCCCGATCTGCACTTAAATTCCACGCCGTCTCTGTCACCCTTCCTTTCAAGCTCAACATCATAGTGATCTATCGCCCACCCAGTCCTCTCCGTGACTTTTTAGATGAGATGGATGCCCTCCTAAGCTGCTCCCCTGATGATGGCACACCACTCGTTGTCCTCGGTGACTTCAACATCCACCTGGGAAAGCTGCACTCATCTGAATTCATTGACTTCTTCTCCACATTTGACCTCACACTTTTCCCCTCTCAACCCACTCACCGGGCCGGGAACCAACTTGACCTCATCTTCACAAGATCCTGTGGCATCTCCGCATTCTCTGTTACCCCGCTCACCGTGTCCGATCACCACTTTGTGACTTTCTCCCTCCCCATGAAGTCCACCACATCCCTCCCCTCTACGCCTTAAACTGTCACCAGCCATCGCAACCTGAAATCCCTCTCTCCCTCTGCTCTCTCCTCAACTGTTCTTTCCTCACTACCATCCACAGAACAATTATCCTTAATGCCTACTGAGGAAGCCTCCTCCATCCTGATGTCCTCACTCCCCTCATCTTTTGACACTCTCTGTCCCCCCACCTCACGACCAGCACCATCATCTCCCTCCCCTCCTTGGCTTTCCGAACCACTCTGAGTGTCAGAGAGAAAACGTTAGAAATTAGGCCAGGATGAGGGCCTTGCTCACTACCACCACCTCCTCTCTGACTTCACTTCAACTGTTTCGGCAGCTAAATCTGCCTTCTACCTGGCAAAGATCAACTCTCCCGCCTCCAACCCCAGGAAACTCTTCTCCATGTTCTCCTCCCTCCTCACCCCTCCTATCCCGACCCCTCCTTCCTCCCTCACTGCTGATGACTTTGCAACTTACTTTACCAAGAAAGTAAATGAAATCAGCTCCTCATTCACTCCTATAACTTCCCAGAAAACATCTCCCCCAACTCTCCACTCTGATGGCCTTACAAGCTTTAGCTCTTAAGACATTCATGCACTTGTTACATCTAATTGTGCAACCACCTGCTCCCTTGACCCGATTCCATCCTCTCTTCTCCAAGACATCTCACACGACATCCAGCCATTCCTCACCACCCTGATCAACTCCTCGCTCACCTCAGGTGTCATTCCTGCGGCTTTTAAGACGGCTACAGTGAAGCCAATCCTAAAATAACCAAACCCTAGATGCTGCTGACATCCAAAGCTACTGACCTGTATCTCTTCTTTCATTCCTCTCTAAAACCCTGGAACGTGCCGCCTACAACCAACTGTCATCCTATCTCTCACAGAACAACAACCCTGACCCTAATCAATCAGGAGACGGCCCTCCTCACACTGACCCTGCGCCAGAGCCTCATCCCACTCCTCCATATTCATTCTCCTCGACCTATCTGCTGCATTCGACACAGTCAATCACCAAATCCTCCTCTCCACCCTGGCTGAACTTGGCATCACTGACTCTGCTCTAACCTGGTTCACATCATATGACAAATTGCACCTTTCAGGTCACATGGAATGGTTCTATGTCCAAACCCTGTTCTCTGGACACGGGTGTCCCTCAAGGCTCAGTATTAGGACTGCTTCTGTTCTCACTATACACCAGATCACTAGGCTCTTGTTGGGGTAGTAGCAGGAGCAGATTTGGTTATCAACAGCTAATTATTAATGTCAATATGATTATCGATATTAGTAATTATATTTAATATATTATCATGATATAATCATGAATAAACGGGGCACCACCCTTAGTGATCATCGTGATCATTGGCATAGAAGTATAAAAACAATCTAATAATTAAAAAGGCGTGAAATTCGAGCACTAGCCTTCACAACCTGCTGTTATCCAGTGACATATACACAACAAACACAAGAGACCGCTAGTTATAATATAATAAGATTTATTAAAATCAGTAATAATGATCACGATCAATAACACTGCAATCAACAATGCCTTATTACCTAACTAGCTAACACACAAAGCTAAGCTAAACAAAGGGAGCGACACACGTGGGGTGTGTGTGTGTGCGTGTGTGTGTGTGTGTGGAGACAGAGAGAGAGAGAGAGAGAGAGATGGCCGGGCGCGACCACCACATGGAGCTATTCCTCACAGCGTTCAGGGGCGGAGCCACTGACGTCAGATAGAATCGCGAGAGAGGGAGAGAGAGCGAGAGATGGCCGGGTACAGCCACCAGATGGAGCTATCTCCTTAGCGTCCAGATACAGAATCTGAAAACACAGGAGAAAGCAGTGAACAGGCATACACTGAAATTGAAATTGGAGCCCAGACTGTGAAATTCAAAATAGACACTGGCACACAAATTAATGCTATCCCGGAACACATGTTCAAAAGACTGTTTAAAGATGTCACAGTGAAGCCAGCCATCCAAAGACTCACCACTTATGGAGGGGAACCACTGAAACTGAAGGGCACCTGCAGCTTTCGTTGACACAAAAGCACCCCCCATCTTAGGGATGAGAGCCAGTCTGGACTTGAGCCTAATAAAGCTGATACTGGCAGTAACTGAGGAAGAGTCCAATACAGATTCACAGAACCTTCTCAAGGACTACGCTTATGTTTTCCAGGGCATAGGAGAGTTTCCAGGGTAATGCAACCACCATGTCGACCCAAGCGCCACACCGGTGGTATATCCACCGCGCAGAGTTCCCATTGCACTACGAGACAGGCTAAAACAGGAACTCGACAGGATGGAGGCAAGCAACATCATCTGTAGAGTGACAGAGCCCAAAAAAATGGGTCAATGCCCTTGTAGTTGTGGAAAAGCCCCAGACAGGAAAGCTGAGAGTCTGCCTGGACCCGAGGGACAGGCAGGACAAGGCAATTCAAAGACCACACTACCCGTTACCAACCTTAAAAGACGTCACCACCAAACTGGCCGGAGCACGCTACTTCAACGTCCTCGACGCCAGGTCTTGCTATTGGGCCATAAAACTGAACACTGAGTCATTTGCCATTTTCCGAAAAAGGCTCAAGACTCACCTGTTCAGACTTCACCTCGACTAGCATGACCTCCCCCCCCCCCCCCCAAAAAAAAAAAAAAAAAAAAACCCTTACCTATAGCACTCTGATCGTAGCACTGTTGCTCTTGAACTACTAGTTTACTCAGATGAGGACCTAACACTTGTTCTACTTTTAGCTCTCAATTTATCGGCAATGATTCGTTGTGGTTTCCTTGTTTCCTTCTTTTGACAAATGTACTTATTGTAAGTCGCTTTGGACAAAAGCGTCTGCTAAATGACCTAAATGTAAATGTAATGAGTCGTCCCTGTTGACAACATTCAACACCCATTTCGGCAGGTTCCTGAGGCTGCCCCTTGGGATCTATTCAGCCCAGGATGAGTTCCAGAGGCGGGTCGACGGACATACGAAGGCCTCAGTGGCGTAGCTGCCATAGTCGATGACATCCTGGTCTTCGGGAGATCAAAGCAGGAGCACGACGACAATCTCAAGGCCATGCTGAGAAGCACAACAGAGAGAGGGGTGAGGCTAAATCCCGACAAATGCCAAATATGTGTGTCAGAGGTCAGCTACTTTGGCCACACGCTCTCACGCGAAGGTATCAAACCAGACCCACGAAAAGTAAAGGCAATCCAGGAAATGCAGCCACCCACAGGAAAAGGGGAACTAGAAACAATTACCTGGCCCGGTTTGCACATCTTTCTGAGGTAAATGCACCCCTGCGACACCTTTATAAGCAAGACAGTGAGTTTGTATGGGACAGTAACCATGACAAAGTGTTCACACAGATGAAAGAACTGATAACACATCACCCCGTACTCGCCTACTTCGACCCTCAGAAGGAGCCGAGACTTCAAATGGATGCTTCGAAATGCGGCCTCCGTGCTGTCATGCTCCAGGAGGGATGGCCCATTGCATATGCATCCAAGTCACTCAACAGCAGGGAAGAAAGTTACGCGCAGATTGAAAAGGAACTGTACGTGGTACTTTTTGGGTGCAAGCGTTTCCATGTGTACATGTATGGGCGCAGAGTGACTGTAGAATCTGATCACAAACCTTTAGAAGCAATCCTCCAAAAACCCCTAGCCACAGCACCACCATGGCTACAGAGGATGATTCTGCAGCTCCAAAAGTACAACATTCACATCATCCACCGCCCAGGGAAAGACATACCAGTGGCTGACACCCTGTCCCGTAAGTCCGTCGAGCACCAGGACAGCAGCCTCAAAGAAAGCATGGAAGCACAAGTACACACACTCATCAGCAGCGTCCCAGTGAGCGACAACAAACTGCTGGAGATCAAAGAAGCAACAGCACAAGACACACAGCTCACTGCACTCAATAGAGCCATAAACACATATGTCAAACACATACAGCCCCCACACCCTGAACCTGAGAACCACACACGACCAGAGAGCCAGCTACAGCAACAACAGCCTGACTACACGACAAGATCTGGCCGCATAATCAGGCCAAGATGAGTCCTTGACTTGTGAATTGTAAAGGGTGTAGGCGGGTCGCTGCCCTCATTAAAAAAAAAAAAAAAAAATCACTTACCTGTTGTAAATCTGACATAACTTTGTCTTTGTTGCCCACCTGTTAAGAAATGTTAAAGAAATATAGGAAGCATAAACTTACCCGTTCTGTTGAAAGTGCACTGATATAACGGCTCTTACCTCATTATGTTCCAAGTACCTGTTAACTTACTTCTAATGAGTGATACATGGCCTTATGAGAGATCAAAGGCCCCTTTCATATGTTTATTAAGGCATACTAATATGAGGTTGTTGATGTGACCTAGTGTAGGCACAAGTGTTGTGTTTAGTTAATAAATATCATTCTGTTTTTTTATTAAGAAGGGGGATGTGACATTCTGACAGTTCCCTAAGGGACACTGGACACGTCTCATGCAACGTCACCGACTCTCGCGAGATAACGGTGTGTATGTCAAGATGGCGGAATAAACAACATGTGCAGATACTAGCGTCCCGTGCAGTCTATTGTAAACATAATTTAGCCAGTGGTAACAAACAAATATTACAGCGATCTACCCCGGTAAGGAGTGAACCAGCGTCGTAGGATGTAAAACCCAAAATTAACGCTTAAGTTACCTCGCTAAGCCCAAATCCTGCTTCGTAGTAAGGCCCCTGCACCTAATGGGGCTAACAATGAAAATGACAGGTGTGTGTGGTCAGTACACTAACAACCGCTAACCTGGCCCAATTCCTACACAGTATTTCTAGTGCCTCGTACACACAACTAGAGACACATTTGGCATGCTGTTCAAGGGGAATCCCAGCAGCCCCGACTAACAAACAATTTGGCAATTTGTAGCCTTCTCCCACAAATTGCGCCATCTGATTAGTGAGTGGCTTCCGCTGCTGCTCCAATCAGGATCCTCCAGAGGCCGGTCACGAAGCGGTGGTAGGAGCACCCGAGTCCTGACGTCACTCCCTGCTTGACAGGCAAAACATTAACGCAGCACAAGGCGAGACTGGAATTTGGCGACGGCCATAACACAGTATCAGCATTTAAACCCAAGTCTGTGGTTCTCCTCTGTCTCCTTGGGGCTCAGAGCCTCAACGTCCAGTGACAGCTTCTGTTCGACCCCAACCTGCTAGTCCCCCATCTCCAGGAAGCTGAGAGTCCACACAGGAGAAAGCGCTGCGACAAATGGCATGTAAGTGATGATGCTAATGATTAGTCAAAGAGCTATTTATTCTTTTTTGAGAAGTGTGGGGAAAAACTGCTGGCTTTGTCGTAATTTTTAATTTTTGTCTGAACCTACATGTTTTTTCTACTTTTGTTTAGGTATTTCCTTAAGCCATCCTTAGTTTTCTGGTTGCACCAATGACTTCTTTTCCTACCTTCTTCAGCCAGAACCCACACGGGGTGTCAAGTGTAAAGCAGCCATAAAATAAACTGTAACTTGAGAAGAATTTTGCCTCACCGGGTTCACGATGAACATACCTCACTTCCAACACCTTTCAACTACCCCCTTCCTCAGACACTGAATGGAGATTCATTTTCAACTCCTAGGGCCCTAGTTTCGTAAACTAGGCGTAGTCAGCGTGCAGCGCACCTGCGCCACGCCGACGGGGTGTGTCCGCCTGGACTTTGCAAGTTTCGTGCACCGCGCAGGCACGCCTCCCGTCACGCCTCCCGTCACGCCTCCGTCACTCCCCCCCACGCAAGTGGGAAGGAGGGAGGAGAAGAAGGCGTGAGTGGGCGACGAGGAGGAGACGAGGCGTGGACTGGGATTAACACAGCCGATTCAGATCATCACCAATCAAATGAGCTCCTCTCCTCACCTTTAATGGGTTAGGGGAGGTTCAGTGCAAGTTTCGTCACTTGACAACCCAATAACAGAAGCAGCGCCACTGCTCCCACCACGCACATCACGCGCTGTGCGTGCATATCATAATAGAAACAATGCCAATATTATAAAAAAACAGGAGAGAGAGAGGGAGATGTTTTGGTCCAACAGGCTGAGTTTCCGTTACGCGTGCAATCCGCCTTTGATCTGATGTCAGATGTGACAGGACAATCTATATAGATATAAATTCACGTGTTGATTCAATTAGTTGCATTAAATAATGTTTGTTGTGATAATTTATTGCATTTAAATATGCCTGGAACTATGGAAACCTGCCTGTGAGGTCTTGGCGACGTGTGCGCACTGCCCACCGGTCAGCCAAACTGCCACTCCCCCAGCTGTAATTCGCCTTGAATGAATGGACTTTATTTGTGCCTTGCGCCTTACGCCAAGAGTAGACTAGGTTGGAGCTGGCGGGCTTTCGGTGAAGTCTCGGCAAGCCTTTTTGCCACGAAACTTCCGCTGCACCAAGCTGAATCTGTGACGCCTCCCCCTGCTGCCCGCCACACCCATCTTGGCGCAGGGGATCCACCAAACTGCCAAACTGACCGTGCGCAACGCTGTGCGGGTCGAAACTTGCATTACGCCGGCTCCGCCACCCTGCACCACCCTGCGCTGCGCCACGAAACTAGGGCCCCTAATGTCTTTAAATGTTGCATTGCACTGCTGCTGAGCAACTGAGGCTTATTTGTGCAACACTCTCCAGACAGGAAGTGGCACACACAGCAGTGACTTAAAGAAGACTAAAAACTAGATAAAATGAAATACATGAGTTTGAAAGGGTTACAGTGGGTAGTAGTAACCATAACAAACATTGGCACAGTAACTTCACACACAGCCATCAGTGAGCGCACTAAGTATACAGCTTGTCCAGTGAAAAATCAACATTGTCACAGCTGTCAGGCTGTTTGTACTACCCTGACAACAGTCAAGCTCTATAAAAAATGCTGCAGTACAGCTTTTGCCCTACAACTCACACTCACACTCACACTGACACACATCCGCACAAATGCACCCCACCAATCCACTTGTTTGCATTCCCTGTTGCATGACTCCACTGCCCGGGGTCAAAACCCTGCAAGCCAATTGGTTGGCTGTGACAAAACTGCTGATCAGCTCCAAAGATCACAAAGTTGTGCCAAGAGGTGACATCAGCGTGTGGAGCTTAGACAATAGCCGAGAGACACACACACACACACACACAAAGCGGCTTTAAACAAATGCGACGTGCGATGTGGCCCTTCACTCCATCCAGCTCATATGTTAAAGAGGATGTGAAGCAGCTGAGATTAAAGTTGCGTAGTAATTAAAAATGTGTTGTGTTTGAGCTTTGGGTCTCTGTTTCTCATTGACTCCTCCTACTCGCTATTTATGACTTCACAGTTTGAGTAGTGTGCTATCACCCTAAAAACATATGAATGTGTATTTGTATGTGCCAGCAGGCAAGCACTGTAGCATATAACTACTTCTACTGCTTTGCCAAAATAAAAAATGTTTTAAAGCAAGCAGATTTACACCCATATTTCATGTCGCACATAACAGTAATTGTGACAACCGTAATTGTGTTTCACATCCTGTAACAGACATTTGTAAAATGAGGAGAAATGTGGGAAATTCACTTCTTAAAATGCAGAGTTGGATAAGAAGCCGAATCGGTACCACTTGTGAAAGCCAGTGTCGATTAACTAACATTAGCTCATCACAAAAACTTGAAATAGGAGGGAACAACTACCCTGGCTCTTTCCAAACATAACAAAGTCCACCTAATTATGCAATTAACAATTTAGAGCTCATTTGTTTAGTCAAACAAAAACCAAAGCATAAAAAGTACATTCATACCTTACTCACATGCAGAGTGCTCTGAAAACACATACGGATGCTTGGTCAGGACATCCTAGCAAAACTTAAAAAATGTGGTTAACTTTAAAATAAGTACAATTGACCAACCGTTCTTAATAAGAATTTCTGGTAATTATGCATCCCATGCATCTCGTTTTAGTGTTATTGTATATCCACTACTGACGCTACAGATAATAACAGCTTGTTTGCTGGGGGGCAAATAATTGAAATGAAGAGAACAAAACAAGGTCTAACTAACTCCTATTATACAAAGAAACAAATCACAAAACAAAGAACTAACTTACTCTAAGAAAAGTTTTTCGAAAAAAAAGTGTTTTTTTGCAAGTGCAAGTGTGGCACCGACCAATAAACCTAGTATGTCTAAACAAAAGAAATGACCTACGTTATGCAAAATGTGTGTTGACTGGAGGTGGACCCAAAAACAAAAGACTTAAGTTTATGAACAAAAGGTTCAAAATTCAACGTTTAGTGTCTGTTGCTGCAGGCGGCTGGAGGCTGGTCCACAGGAAACAAAAGGGCAGCGAGGCATTGAGCTGGTGAAAGAAACACAAGAGGATAATAATTAGGACAAAAAGGCTCCGCACACTGAGGGAAACAGGAGAATCCTCACTAAAGATGCACACGACTGGCTCTACCGATGAGACGGAAATTATCTGGCACAGGAGTTGAGTCAGAGGTGGCTTTTATAGTGAGGTTGATTAGGTGGAGATAGAAACCAGCAGTGTTGTGAAGTTCACACTTTTCATGAACTAGTTCAAAGTTCAGTTCATTTTTTTTAGGTGAGAAATGAAAATGAAAGACTGAATTTGTTTTTCAAACTATGACTTCAATCACTATGCCTACCTTTTAGCCTAAAACTGTTCAACTGCAGGGCAAACTACTACTGAACCTGGCTGTTTGCTCACAAAGAACTCAAAGGAATTATCGCTTGAGGTGCCCTTTTGGGCCCTGTTCCCATGTTCACCACTACATGTTTTTGTTTAGAAACAATAACACGTTCACATTTTTGCCTTTTACAGGAGGGGCCTAGTGAACCTGAGTGAGAGAGGTAGAGAGGAGCGCTGCGCATGAGGACTGAGAGACGCTGCGTTCACACAAACTCTGTGAAGAAATCCGAGTGATTTGCTGAACTTATAGAGATACTATCGATATTTGGATCGATCCGCCCACCCCTAACAACGACATGATGTTTCCTGCAAGTGTGAGCAGGTCGTGTCACTCAACTCATCAGGAGAAAAAAAAATCTGTAACATTTAATTGGACCTCAACATTGACATTTGTCGTTCATTTCACACAATCGAAACTAATTCACGCTCAAGTTCTTTATTTACAAATGCGTTGCATTCAGTTCAAAGTTCACAAAAAAATGAACATGCTCAATGAACGCGTTCTTTAGTATGAGAGGCCATTTAGGAAATAATTCATATTTGCTCTCACATGTTACATCATACTCTCTTACAATACTCTCTTACTCTCTTACTATAGTCACGCACACTTACTACTATAGTTACACACACTTACTATCATACTCTCTCACAAACACTGCTATAGTCACACACACTTACTACTATAGTTACACACACTTACTATCATACTCCCTCACAAACACTACCATAGTCACACACACATACTATCATACTCTCTTACAAGCTATTATGGATGGAACAACATAATAGTGAATGTATGAGAGAATCAGGCCCGGTTCCAGAACAGAATGCCTTGGGGTGCATCTGAGATTACAGAGGGTGCACCAGTACTATACTAAAACCAGCTACCCAGCTTCAGTTCAGACTTCGCTTTTATACACACAGGCCTCTCTACCATAGACAAGCACTTCTGCGTAGTTCTACTGACATGTTGGGACAACAAACATTTACTGTGCTTAAAAGATGGTATCATATCTACACGACGCGGCCGGCCACCGGCCGCCGAAGGCTATCACAGCAGCGCTGATATAGAGCGACAACATTGCGACCTCGAGCGTGATATTACTTTATACAACAGTTATATTTCGTAAAATGTACTGTTAATAATAATAATAATTGACAATAGATTGTGATTTGTTTGTTTATTTAATCATATAAACGGAAATTGCTTCCGCCAACAAAAATAGATCCCCACTGAGCGGACTGTTGCCAAGCAACATAAACAAAACACCATACATAAATGCGGAGTGATTTTGACAGTTTGGTGAACAGTAAGAGTGATGTTGGAAGCTCATATCTCAACGGTATTTAATGAAAATTGTCACAAGTTTAACTACAATTTGTTTTGTGAGCAAGTATTTTATTATTTTTATCATATTTCTAAAAATGAAAATCTTTTTTTTTTTTTTTAATTGAGGGTGCAAACTATTTTTTTGGGGGTGCAATGCATGCTTATGCACCCCCGTAGAACCGGGCCTGGAGAGAATAATATGTGATGTGTGTGAGTATAGTTTGTTTGTTTGTTTATTTATTTGGATCTATTTTAGCCCAATTGGGCTATTCTTCCAAGAGTCCATAGCATAAAAACATTACAGAATACAATACAAACACAATACAGTATAACTGAAACACAATATAGAACAGACACAAACCAAAAAACATACATTACAACACATGAATGGCATTATACACACAAAACAAAACTTATACAGATAATATTACATAAAAACTATACCCTCAATCACAGTCATGCAATTACAATAAAAGAGTTCAAATACTTCTTAGAAAATACCCCTAATGTTTTGTTTCAAATGTTTTTCTGGTAAATTCCTAGTGAGATCAGGTAAACAATTCCATAGCTTTACAGCCCGAAAACAAAACATCCTTTTACCAGTTACAAGCCTAGTCCTGGGTGAAACATAATCACTTGTGCTAGCTGCTCTTGTGCTAACTAAATGTCTGTCTTTTACCTGCTGGAATCTGCTTATCAACAGTTTTGGCTTCTATAATTTAATAAAATAATTTAAGAACATTTCTAGCTATTATATCCCTGATATATGACCACTCTAGTTTTTTGTATCGCTCTTCAATAGGGGTATCATTTGGACATCTAAGAATAATTCTTGCAGTCTTATTTTGTGCAGCCTGTAGTCTACTTATTTCTCCCACTCCAGCATTACCCCAAACGGCAGCACAATAATTCACCTGACTGACAATTAAAGCGTGGGTCACTTGTCTTAATATTTTTGTGGGTAAATATTTGGCTATTCTACCAACCATAATAGCAGTCTGAACCAGCTTCTTACATAGATTAGATATGTGTGGTGTCCAAGACAGATCTCGAGTTGAACACCTAACAGTCTAGTCTCATCTATTTGTTCTATCATTGTACCGTTTGTCATGAGCTGTAAACAGGGCAGAGTTTGCTTCTTCCTCACAGAACCAATAAGCATTACTTTTGTTTTCTTTACATTCAATACGAGTTTATTCATATCAGCCCAACCCTAATTGTTTCAAGGTCTTGCTGTAGTGATGTCTGTATGTCTACACATGAATACCCCGGTACATACACAGCAGTATCATCCGCAAAAATTGTCATTTTTGATTGTACTAGAGCATATGAAATAAGGCGGGTCCACACCGGACCGAAAATCAGCGTCTTTGAGAGAGTCGGCGTCCGTGACATGAGTCTCCTTGGTGTGGTCGCTCGAATCGGCCCACGTCGGCGTTCATTTCAGCCGATTCAAATGTGTAATCCGCCATTCGAGTCGGCCATATTAAGTAGCCCGACTTCATTTACCGACGCGAGTCGGGCAGTCGGTGTGGTGTGGACCCGCCTTAAGAGATAGAGGAGAGGCCCAAGACAACTACCTTCAGGCACGCAACACTGTATATTCAGAGGAGAAGAATATGATCCATTTATAAAAACCGATTGTGTTCTTTCAGATAAATAAGCATGAATCCAGTCAAGAGCGGTTTGTTGGAACCCATAATGAAGGAGCTTTTTCAATAATATACTATGATCTACCAAATCAAATGCTGCACTAAAATCCAAAAATAGTACGCCAACATATTTTCCCAAATCAATTTGTTCTAGCCATTGATCTGTCATCTCAATGAGAGCAGTCGCAGTTGAATGGTCCTTCCGATATGCATGTTGATTGGCAGAGAGTAAATCATTAGTTTCCATATATGACCAAATCTGAGCACTGATTATGCTTTCCAGTATTTTACTCAGTGCAGGTAAAAGACTAATGGGCCGACTGTTCTCAGGTGAGACAGGTTCTTTACTATTTTTTGGAATTGGACATAGCTTAGCTTTCTTCCATACTCTAGGCAAGTGACCAGTGTCAATTGACCAATTAAACAAATACCTCAAGGGGGCAGCAATCTGCGGTGCAGCATACCTCAATAACCTGTTATCCATTAAATCATAGCCTGCAGCTTTCTCATCAGGAAGTAACTCCAGCAATTTGATAACCTCTTCTGTTGTTACAAAGGAAAGGGAAAAAGAGCACATTTTACTTAGCATGATGTTGTTATGGGGCTGCACGGTGGTGTAGTGGGTAGCAAGAGGGTCCCGGGTTCGATTCCCGGGTCGGCCTGGGTTCCTTCTGTGTGGAGTTTGCATATTCTCCCCGTGTAAGCGTGGGTTCTCTCCGGGTTCTCCGGCTTCCTCCCACAGTCCAAAGACATGCAGGATGGGGATAGGTTAATTGATGACTCTAAATTGCCCGTAGGTGTGAATGTGAGTGTGAATGGTTGTTTGTCTCTATATGTCGGCCCTGTGATAGACTGGCGTCCTGTCCAGGGTGTACCCCGCCTTCGCCCAATGACAGCTGGGATCGGCTCCAGCCCCCCCGTGACCCTGAATACAGGATAAGCGGTAGATGATGGATGGATGGATGGATGATGTTGTTATCAATCAGATCATTGAGAGTATCTTTAGAACTGGAAAAATCTGTAATTTTTCTTAGCCTGTTGATTTTGTTTTCCAAATAAACAGCATAATGATTGGCAACATCAACAGGCTTTGTGATCACTCTTCCATTCTCCTCAACAAATGATGGATACTGTGCAACCTTTGTTCCCAACAATCCTCTGACTGTATTCCATGTTTTTTTTTTGTCATTTCCACACTTCATGAATGCTTTTCTATAAAAAGAGGCCTTTTTACCACGATTTAATTTCAGTGCATAATTGTGTAATTTTCTATAGATCTGTTGGTCAGATTCTAAGTTTGATTTTAAAAATGTAGCTTTTGCCTCATTTCTTTCCATAAAAACTTTGTTAAGTTCGTCATCTATCCATGGAGCAGAACAAGCTTTAACAGTCCGTTTCCTAATTGGAGCATGCTGATTCATTACTTCAGTTAAGTGTTCAGTAAAACATTCAGAGGCATGATCTAAGTTGTCCTCTAAAAATATTAATTCCCAGGGACATGCAGCCAAATCCCTCTTAAATTCCTCACTATTAAATCTTTTAAAACTCCTCTTTACTATTATTCTAGGTGGTCTCTTTGCAATCTTAGATATTCTGGTTATGGATACAATATTGTGGTCAGACCAACCAACAGGAAACACACACGCACTTGAACACTGTTGTAGTACACTGGTAAAAATCAGATCAATGCATGTCTCAGTACGTTTGCCATTCCTTATAGAACATCTTGTTGCATTCCTAACCATCTGTTTCATATTACACCCCTCTGTAAATCTCAATAATTTAGTTTTATTGCTATTCTTGTTATCACACCAATTTATATTCAGATCCCCCATAAAAAACACTTCCTTATTATCATTAGTTACATTATCTAGACTAGAACATAAGTCATCTAAATAGTTCACATTTGAGCAAGGGGGTCGATATGCACATCCAATTATTAGAGGTTTTTGATAAGGTAGATGTATCTGTACCCATACAGCCTCCAGGTGATTAATTGTTAGATCATCTTTCTTTTTAAAAGGCAGATGATTTTGAATATACATTGCCACACCTCCACCATTCCGATTCCTATCCTTTCTTATAAAATTATACCCATCCACATGGACTTGCCCATCAGTGATAGAGCTATCTAAATGTGACTCAGTGATAGCTAGAACATGCATATCATTGATTTTCAACATGTTACAGCTCTCGTTCATTTTATTTGGTAAACTACAAACTAGTACAGCGGATAACCATGAAAATTGTGCACTTTTTGAAAGATACATGAAACTTCTACCATAGTTAGGTTATACCATGAGGTTCATTTTCAGATTTGGAGGGAAGTCAGATTTGACCTCTGAGGCCCGGTAGAGGTCAAATCCAAAATGGCCGCCAATAATATTCAAAAGTGCCTCACGTTGGAACCAAACACAGTAGAAAAACACTTAAGGTGTCATTTCCCACTAACTTTTGGGTGCCCATTCTGTATCTGATACATTTGAAACCACCAGAATTCAAGAAAATGCATTTAAATCAATATGGAGGTCAAATCATGCAGACATAGGGAGGTGAACGGTGCAAAATGGTTGTTTATTTCCAAAATAACAACAGTAATTGTGATGCCAATAATGATGATGCCAATAATAATGCCAATAATAGTATTTATTTATTATTATAATTAACTGATTTATTATTTAACTTTTAAATAATTCTTTTTTTTTTTTATCTTAACAGTCTCCAGAACAAAAACAGAGATCTGTACATTTAAGTGCAGCTTTGAGACAGGAGCACCGTCCAGTGCACCCTTTCTGGCAGTTACAGCGGATCAGCTCATGGCAAGACTTTGCTGCTTCAGGGAGAGTGGTCCAGAGTGGCTGCCAACCAGTGGTTTCCTTTGTCCAGCCCCAGTCAGATGGCTCTGGCATCTCTGGATCCAGGACCAGTGACTGGTTCCAGATGTTCGTCTGAAAGCAAGTACGCTTGATGTGCTGTTTGAGGGCAGCCTGGGTTGGAGGGATGTTTTCTAAACTCCTGGACTTCTGGGAGAAAAGCTGTTTCCTGGCATCATTCACTTCCATGCTCTCGCTGGTTCGGTCATACATGAGCACCACAAATCGTTCCAGCAGTAACATGGACTCTACACTGACCTCACTTGGCATGCATAGGAGTTCCTGGAAAGCATCACTGACCTCTGGGAAAGACTTCCATGTCTCCCAGGCAGTCCATAGTTCATCAGGAGCTATTTTGCTAAAAGAAGCCACTGCCAACACCACCACATCCGTATCAACGGTACGTATGGTCACCTTCTTACAACCTTTCTGCACAGCATCTGCCACGTGCAGAAGTAGCCGAGTGTCAGCCTCTTCTTGCGAACATGGGGCAAGGCGGGCCACACATAAGTCAGCAGGAGAGCAGAGGACTCCAGTTCCATCTGTTGCATACAGTTCCTTGCCCTGTGCTACAGGCAGATTAATGGATTCCCGGGCCAGGAAGGAAAACAACTCTGTTTTGTTTTCATCACACCGAAGGAAGTCTTTCCAGTTCTTGGGCATCACAGTAAGGGGAGCAACCCTTTTCCTCATGCCGTTTCCCCTCTTTTGTCTTGTTGAGGCTTTCAGGCTGGCAGATAGGTATACATCCCAGACAAGGTCAACACGGTCGCCTACCTCTAGTTGAGCAGAGATGTATGGTACAAACACTGTTTCTCCATACTCTTGAAATGTTCTTGATGTGTTTGGATTCAGCATTTGAACCACAACTGCATCATCTAGAATTACTGCATCAGTCTCAGGAACACTCTTGTTTTCGGGCAGATTTGACTCCAGGCAGTGAAGCAGATCTGCTTTAACCCCGAACCGAAGTTTTCCTCCACTTGACAGAGCTGGAGGTGCTGCCTGGTTTTCATGGGAAAAGAAGTGGTTGATGTCTCCATCTCGTGTTTGACATGAAATGTACAGTCTTGAAAAAAGGCCACAGTCACTCTTCAGTGCGGCAAGTTGTGCCTTCTCTTTTGTTTTGCTCTTGACAGGTGGTCTGCTGAACAGTGGCAACTTGTTCTTTGGAAGAGGATGTGTGATAGGTGTTGTACACCTTTCCAGCCTTTGGGTCACAAACTCGGTGTACTGCTCCTCACCAAGGGTAATAATCCTTCTTACAGCATCAGCAACTTGGGTATCAACGATGTCTCTTGTGTCAATGACTAAAAGATCTTGGCTGTGTTCTAGAAATGGATTCCCCATCTCTTCCAGCACTGTGACGACTGCCTTAACCTCCTTTAGGAATGCTGTTTGCACTCCAGGTTGCTGTTCATGGTGTCTTGAGTCACTGAGTCCATGTTTTTGGTTTGTTGCCTTTTCTTCAAACTCTTTAGTGATCCTGACGATTTCTGGTCCTGCCACCATCCAGTGTCTGAGTGCTCCTGGATTTCCAGTCAGTCCGATAGCCCCACCAGAACCTTTGACCATGGCATTGTTCTGTTCATGGCACTGGTCAAGTGCCATGGCAGAGAACTGGTTGCTGGTTTTGTGCACCACGAAATGTCCGGACATGAATTCTGCTAGGACTGCTGGGTGTCTGTCTGCAAGAGTCATCATATCACGGATGTGTACAGAAAGCCATCTGCTGTAGTGTGTGTGATCTAGGGCGAACATCCAGGGCAGGATCTGTGTCAGGGATTCAACGTACAGCTGGAAGTTGCCTTCACGAATGGACCTGATGTACCGCAGAACGAGAAGCTGCAATGACAGGGTCTTATGCCAGTAGTCAAAGTGAACACTGGCCTTTGCTTGCTGAATGCACCACTCCTCAAAAGATAGACTGATAGGTGGCATGACATCTTTATCATCAGATATGCACTCTTCATTGTACGCTTGTTGCAGGAGTTTATAGAGACTTGCATCCGTGACCTGGTGTGCATGGCGGGTCTTGGTGACATGTTTGGCATGTATGAAGGAATTGGCTGTTCCAGAACTTGCAATGTCAGCCTGGACCAGGGCATTGGTCCAGCCACTGCCTTCTAGCCAGTCTCCCAGCAACTTCAACATGGCCATTTCAATATGTAGACCACCAAACATGATCACAAAGTGATCTTCTCCATAAGTGTCTGGCCAGGACCACTGTATTTGTTTAGCGAGAGCATACAGTGGTTGGTCAGCAGCAAGGACAGGAATCTGACCAGGGTTCACATTTTGAACTGCTCTTTTAATGATTTCCATAGAGTGCCGAATCATTGCTACTGAATGTGCATTGTCAAGAAAGAGAGGCAATAATGTGTTGATTGCTGCAGGAGGGATGATGGCTTGGTGAACATCAGCGTGGTAGGCAGACCATGATATCATGCCATCAATGGTAGATGTTTCAACAGCTGTCTTGACTTTTCTGAGCCATGCATACTCATCCTCTGTGGCGGCTGTAGAAACCAGGAGGGTGGAAGGTCTCACAGGACCTTGTACAGGTGGCACACTGAATTCCTTTGTCCGGAGGGTAGCTGGTGGCACGACTGTGTAGGCTGTTGGCAGAGGTGTCACTGACTTGGTGGAAGAGCCATTTTGACTAATCACTAGCACACCGCGATCAGTTCCGCTTTGTGTGTGTGACAGATGCTGCATAAGTGAGATGCCGGTGCCGTGGAAGGAATCTTTGGCTGTTGCAGAACTTGGATTATGGTCTATGTTGTCCACAGCTCCTGTTGTAAACAGTCCATGGCGCAACTTTGTTGGGCACACAACATCCTCCATCCTAAATTGCTGGCAGACACCATTGGCAATGTCTGATGTGATTTGCAGCAGCCTGTCATAAGAAACACACAATCCCAGATTGAACAGTGTGTCAATTAGCCCCCTACTTCGTGTAACTGCATGGATCTTGAGGGACAGATATAGAGAGAGTGGAGTTTCTCGGGTGTGCCTTGTATGTGCTGAGCTTGGTGAATCCATGTTCCGTGCCTGCTTCTTACTGTTAAAGACTATCAATTGGGAGATTGTTAGGGCAGGTTTTGTGGTGGACTGATGCTCAATGTTTGTACCATCAAGTACCATGTTGATGAAGGCCAAGAGAGATGGTGGCACAGCCTTCTGCTTGCAGTTTTCTTTGAATGACCCGTCAAAAGAGAAAGATGAATTAAGGATCTCTTTGCGCACTACTTGTGCTGCTCGCATTAAGTGCATGGCATCACTGTCAGTTTGACAGGCTATCATGAGAGCTGGTCCAATGTCCTTCTCAAAACTCAGGAGTGTGTCTCTTCCGCCTGAATGTGCCCTCAGATGTGGAAGCTCAGAAAGCAGTCGTTCTTTCAGTCTGGTGGTGTGAATCCGTTCACCTACAGTAAGACCAAGATGTTCCAGCCTGGTCTTGTACAACTGAGCGATGTCTGTCAATTTGAAGACAGGAGCACTGTTCTCATCACTGTTCATGTCTTCCAGATATGCCACTAACTGTGCAAAGGCTATGCCATGTAGACAAGAATCATCTCCATCATTTCGTTTAGATGCAGCCTGCCTGGCTCTGTTGTACAATGAAGACAGACAGTGGTGATGGTACTTGGCCTCAATGGAAATCATGTCACCCTCTGCAAGCTTGACCAACAGAGCAGTGTCCTCAAGCTCAAGGGCACACTTCCTCACATTTCTGTCAATGTTGTAGGTCGATGCATTATGGAAACCTGAAGAACCTGCAGCAGGCTCATTGCAAAAGAAGCAAGTAGGTTCTGTGGACGGTGAATGGCCGTGGGCAGATCGCGTGTGTACAGACAAGGTATTTTGTTGTTGTGCTGTAGTTACTTTCCCCCGACTTAGCTCATCAAATGCTTTTTTGTTGAGTTTTAGCCGACATCTCTTGTGCCACTTAGCCTCGTGTCTCTTCAAGGTGGATTCCATGCCATCTCCATCATCTAATTGCTCCAGGTTGAGGTCCATTGGCATGTGCTGAAGGGTACGGAACTGGAGAAGGTCTTCTGCCAGGGATACATAGCCACTACCAACAGACTGTTTTCTTTTGTTTCTGAGTGGACACTGTAAAGGTTCATCTGTGACTACTTGACATAGGACACAAATGTCCCAGTTAGTGCTGGGGGGTGGCTTGGATTGCTTGGATGAAGAGGGCTGGGTAGGGTTCATCAAGCTGTGACGCTTTGACATGGTTGTGATCAAAATCACCAGCAAACCATGGGAATCTGAAAGGATAACATTGTATTAAACATTGCTCAAGTATTTATAATAGTACCAATGTGTCTTGTCCTATACCTGAATGGATTATTGGCATTTATCAACATTAATGACCTAATACAACTATGAATAAATAGTACTACATTAAAACCCATATGAATTATGCTTGTAAACTAGGCTAAATCATAACAGCAGTGTTGTGCCTGAACGAGTTCATTGAACGATAGTTCATGAACTCGTTCATATTTTCGGCGAACGTGAACTGAACGTACTGTATTACTGCCTGATGAACGTTACTGTGAACTCGTTCATTCTGGTGTCTGTGAACGGCACGCGAACACGGTTTAACTTCGTTCAATTGGGGGGTTATTTGTTTATCAACACGGCGGATGCGCGTGCAGAATGAGAACATTTGTTTGACCGGTTGCCGGTTATCTCCGTGTGGTTAATTTGCAGTTGCGGTGTTGTCAGCTTACTGTTACATTAAACTGCAATCAGAAAATGCGGTTATATGCTATAGAACCTATAGTGTCTGTGGTGTAAAGGCTGGGACGAATTAAAAAATATAAATACACTTTATGTTGAAAGTATAGACCGTCCCGATTCCCATTGAAACGAATGGCGCAGTGATTATTCTTCAAAACGAGATCTGTTAAATTGTGAAAAATTAATCAAACTGTAATCAGACAACACGGTTATATGCTATAGACCCTAGAGTATCTGTGGTATAAAGGCTGAGACGAATTTCGAATTATAAATATGTACAATCCATAACGTTAGCTCTCTGGCTCATAGCTCAGCGGACTAGAATACCTCCTAGAATCATTGCTTGTTGGCCGAAACATAATAATAATAAAAGAACATAATAATTAAGTAATAATTAAAGACACAGCCTTATATTAACATGCTAGCTACAAATGTGTTCAAGCCTGGTTGACCGGCTATTTGTGGCAACCATGGCTGGTCTGTTATAAACATTACCTATTTCAGCCATAACAAATTTCACATTACCAAGCTGACATCTACAATATACTCTGTTCAATATCTACAATATACTCTGTTCATATCTACAATATACTCTGTTCAATCATTAAACTAGCTTCAGCTCACATAAATGTTGCAGACTATCTTCTAGTTAAGCTAGGATAATTATTTTGATCAATGTCCATGATTTTTACCTCAAAAGCTAGCTAGATAGCTAACTACCAAGAAAAACTCCTTCCTGGCTATGGTTAAATTCATTTGCAATATGAATAATATTATGTAATTTATTATGTAATAATATTGTTTGTTCATAGTCAATCTTTTTACCTGTTAGAATATGTCGGTTGAAGTGCTGTGGCCTTCCATGTTGCCTAGCAACAACGCTCTAAAGCAGGGGTTTTTCAACCAGTGGTCAGCGGTGGTATTGCAGGTGGTCTGTGAAAATGGTCTAGGGGGTCACCTGTGGATAATTCTGTGCTGTGAAGGAATTAAATTAGCCACACATCTCATGAAATAACAACTAATAACTGAATAACACAGAGACAACAAATAAATTAATTGGGGTACATAAAAAATGAATATTTTTATGTTTTTTTTTACATTGACCTTTACATAAATGCATTTTCTTGAATTCTGGTGGTTTCAAATGTATCAGATACAGAATGGGCACCCAAAAGTTAGTGGGAAATGACACCTTAAGTGTTTTTCTACTGTGTTTGGTTCCAACGTGAGGCACTTTTGAATATTAATGGCGGCCATTTTGGATTTGACCTCTACCGGGCCTCAGAGGTCAAATCTGACTTCCCTCCGAATCTGAAAATGAACCTAATGGTATAACCTAACTATGGTAGAAGTTTCATGTTTCTTTCAAAAAGTGCACAATTCCCCTTGATTTGAGGGCTTAACCGCTGTACTAAACATTTATGTGTGCAATATGTAATCCCTTCTTAGGTAGTTTTAAATTCACAGAACCAATTTGAATCGTCGAAATTGCCATAGTTTAAAGACCTGCATCAGATATTCATCCAACTCAGAATAACCAGGGAGTTGTTTTGGGGTCACGATACAGTTGGTTATTTATGTACAATTTGTCTGTCACTAAAGTGACGCGATCATTTCTAAGTCTGTGTTCTTTCATTATGGGGTAGAGTACCTTCCTCCTGTTGATGATTTCATGGGGAAATTGGTCATTTACTCCAAGCTTTGTGCCTTTAAGTTGTTTTCCTCGGCTTTTCACAAGCTCCTTATGTTTAAAATGTTCAAAATTGGCAACAATGGCTCTTGGTCTGTCTTTCAATACTTTACCCATTCTGTGGACTCGGGAGAAAGTGACATCTTTTACCACATCACTTGGCAGTTTCAGCTGTTCAGTCATGAAGGTCTTCACAACAGTTTCACCATCAACACTGTCCTCCTCTGCAATTCCTGAGAAAACCAAGTTGTTCCTCATAGAGTGACACTGTTGATCAAGCAGGGTTTCTGACAGGTGTTTGTTCTCCTTTTCAAGCACATTCACCCTGCTCTCCATATCCTGCACAGATTTCTTTAGGTTCCTGTTGTCACTCAGCAGTTCATCAATTTGCCACTGACTGTATTCAAGGCTAGCTTTAAGTTGATTCAAGTCTTTCATCATAACCTCCAACACATTCAGTTTAGCAAGTCTATCATTAATTGACTTCAGGAGGCCGATCTCAACCTCCATGACCCAATCAGCTTCATCCTCATCACTTACTTCTTCAGAGCGTGATCTTTTACGCCTGGATTTTTCAGGAGTTGATTTGGTGGCATCAGCTGCAACAGCTTGCCACTTTTTCTTAGCCTTCTTCTTCTTCAGTAGTATGTGTGAGAGAGTTTGATTGAAACGGAAGTCAACTTGAATTTTCAGTTTCTGATTGGCTCATCACGGGTGTAGGTACCGGATGTGTCTCTCCAGCGGGATCTCAAGGACAATGTCCCGCCTCCTCTAAGATGATCAATTTGCATGGATGTATACAGTCTATGATGTTAACATGTGAAAATGAGGCAATTGGACTTTTGGATAACATTTTAACCCGTTCCGAATGCTGAATCTGAACAGCCTGTAGGAGCACCGTTTTACCAGAGGGTGGGCTTGAAGGAATTGCTTGTTTTCCTCTTCCTGGGAGTTGGCAGACTCAGGGAAGACCAGTTTATAGGTGTAGAGACCAGAGAAAACCTGTTTTTTATAATATGGCCACTTTAATTGAGCCTTATGGACTGCTTAATAACATTAAGAGCACGAGCTCGGGCTCACGTGGGTCTGTTTGGATGTCTAGGTCTACTTTCACAGATTAGCAATGTTTTTGCTGCCACATTAAAACTTTTAGCTAGTAGCCTATAACACAAGGGCAACTATGCAAGCCTGGTCCACTGTGGTAAACCTCCTCCTGGTCATGCGCATTTTTCAAGGAAGTGGTTAAAAATCAATCAGCGGAGTGGTGGATTTATGATTACACCCGATCCTACTGGTAGGGTGTACTACAAAGCTTGATTTAGTGAGTTAGCAAGGTATGTTGCGCTCAAAGCCTGGGTCAGCTGTGACACGAAAGTTGCTCTCTTTTAGCGTCGCTGTATCACCATGGTAACTTATGCTTTCAACCAAACCTGGTCGGGAGGAGGTTTTCAGCTAAGACTTAGAGCTTAGTGACATAGACTTTCGTGTTAGAACAGCTACTTAAAGCTAAGCGCAGCTTCCTAGCCTTCCTTTATGAAAGATACAGGTTCTCATCAGAGGGTATTCACTATTTGATCGTCCTTGTTGGACCTTATGTTGGTAACGTTACACAAAGAAGCCGTGCACTTAGTTTTTCGCAGTGTGTCTGTGTTTCACTCATAGACTTGCCACGGGTACATATTATCATGCATTTAGTGATGCCGAAACTCTGAGCAAAAATACGGTGTGCTGTGCTATCCACAGGGTTGTAGCTGCGCTCAATTCATTGCTCAATATGTTCGTGAAGTTTCAGGGTTCGGATCCCATGCGATGTGCATTAATTGTGTAATTTAAAAATTGTTAGTTGATTCCTTTTGGATTTATGAGACACATTGCCTATCCTGTTAAAAATCCATTGTATTTTTGTTCTGAAGACTTTTCTGCACATGTTAAGTTGGTGAATATTTTCATCTTAATATGGGTAAGCTCATGTTTCACTTACTGATGATTACCTGGAAGTGGAGCGATTCTAAAGCCTGGAATACAGTGCGATTTTGCAAACGTTCCTGTTTAATGCCAGTGTGAGCACTCAGGTCGTACCCGAGGATCGGACCGTACAGTGTGAGCTTGTGCCTCACATCACGGCCGATTTACTCGTACAGTGTGAGTTGGCATTAAACAGGAACGTTTACAAAATCGTACACTGTATTCCAGGCTTTAGAATCGCTCCACTTCCAGGCAATCATCTGAAAATGAAACATAAGCTTACCCATATTAAGATGAAATTATTCACCAACTTAACATGTACAAAAAACAAAAACATTGGCTTACTGACAACATGCAATTACAGTGCACTCTTCTTTTTTTTTGTTTCAGGCATAACACCCAGCACCATCCCAGTTTCAACAAAGACGTCATCCTTCTACCCCATTCTGCATGGGATGAAATTTGTTAACACAAAACAAGAAAGAAAACTTCATGAGAATGGCTTAATTCTAAGCGCCTTTGAGATTAGGAAAATGTGGGACAACAGGACAGTCATTGCAGAGATTCGAGAGGCATTCCAAAACAAAATTCCAGAGGATGTCAGGTATTATATTATTTGAATTTTTGATACATCATGGATTGAAACTGGCCTTGCAATTGATTCCTAATTCTTTGTATTTTTCTTTATTCTACTTTTATTATTTTCCCAGTGTTGAACTGTTGATGGCATGTGGCACCAAATTGGTGTCACCAAAGCTGCGCGAGGGCCAGGAGTTGTTAAAGGAGTCTTTAAAGCAAAGGCGTTGTACATACGGCCAGGAAGGGGTCTTCCATTTCAGGTAAGGGATTTAAAATGAATGCTTATCCAGATAGCATACAGTTGTCATTTTTGAGAATAACTCCAACATTTTCTATTTTTTGTTGTTTTAGTTTGACAGCACAGATTCAGATGACTGTGTGGAGATTAACACCACAATAGCATCCAACAATTTCCAAGCTGGAGGCTATATGTGTACACGGTCCAGGGGAAACCAACTTCAACTCAGCCTCCTGCCACCCCACATGCATCCAGTGACAACACCTCGACAGCTACACTGCTCTCTGCACCACAAGCATGGAGTGACATTGCGACTGAAGCTGAACCACCAGAAGCACCCAGTGCTTGTGGTGGTGCAGGGAATGGGGTTGCAACCAGTGCTTGTGGTGTTGCAGGGAGGACTGACCACTATGCTGCCTACCTGTCCATCATGGGTTCAACCTCAGACCTCTCTTTTGATGAAGAGGATCTTAACCAGGCTATAATGGCTAGTCTTGAGAGTCATGCGAATGTAGCCCATGAATCAAATATTGTTTAATTAGTTTCTTCATGAACATTTATGCTAGAAGCTAGATGCTTCAGATGGTTAGGAGATGCAAATTTGTAATTGTTATATATCTAGATAACCGTGCCATTGACAGTTTGTTTTTGACGTGGGCAAGACCTGATCAATGATCATTGATCTCAGTCTTTTTCATTCTAAATAATAAATAATTTTTAAATCAAACAGTACTATCTGTTCTGATACATTTTATAGTTAACAACAATAGTTTATAGTAACACTGAAGATCCAGTGGCTATGTTTGAAGAAACCAACTTTGATTGTTTTATCACATTTTATGCAGAAAACTAGATAATTGTAACGCTTTATTAATATTTATTTCTTCTCTATTTCACTCAACAGGGTATCTGAACAAACAAATACAGAATCAGCACAAGAAGTCCTCCTCAGTCTTGCATCTCAAATTGATGCCACCCAGAGATGCAGATTCAACATCAACAGGTCCTCAGTGCTGGATGGTGCTCTTCGGGGCTTCAAGAGGCTGTCCTACAATCCCAAGTATCAGATGAATATCAAGTTCTCTGATGACTTGGGACTGAGTGAAGAGGCTGTGGACCTTGGTGGCCCGAGAAGGGAATTCCTGCAGTTGCTTATGGAAGCCCTTCCATTGTCACCAATGTTTGAGGGGAGGGCAGGGAAATTGAACCTAGCATTGGACAGCACAGGTACATGATAAAAACACATGCTGTATTTTGGGAACTCTGTATGCTTATTGTTCTTTGAATCTTTTTTCATTATTATGCTCATATCTTGTGCCATTTTTTGCAGTCTAACTACTCCATCTACTAATTATGAGTACTACTGGATGTCACTCACTGAGCTTTTACTGCACATATTTTTTGTCTGTAAGTTTGTGCCATATATTTTTATCGATGTTCTCCCTCTATGCCATGTTTGTTCTAGCTTTAAGAGAGGATTGATATTTTATTGCTGGGCAGGCCATTGCTATAAGCCTGGTACATGGCGGTCCTCCACCAGGATTCTTTACACCAGCACTGTACTCCCATCTGGTTGGTGGCAGTTCCACGATAAAGCCTGTCCTGGAGGACATTGCTGATGCGGACCTCTATGAGAAAGTCAAAAAGGTCAATTCAATTCAATTCAATTTTATTTATCGTGTCAAATCACAACATAAGTCATCTCAGGACACTTAACACATTGAGCAGGACTATAATACGCTCAAAATTTCAAGAGTCAACACAATTTCAAAGTCCCAACATCACCCAGGGGCAAGCATTACAGCGACAGTGGTGAGAAAAAACTGCCTTAATAGGCTTTTAGGCAGAAATCTCATGCAGCCCAGGCCCTTGGGTTCAAACTGCATTTGGTGTTGGTAGTATAGTAGTAGTAGCATTAACAGTAGTGGTGGCATTAACAGAAGCAATAGTATCAACAGTAGTAGTCCATGGCAGCAGGCACAGCCACGCCGAGATGGATCCATCCCAACCACATCGCCGTAGACCAAAAAGCAGGAGTAGTTGAGCAGTCACACAGCAGGCAGGTGGAGCTACAATGTGGTGTTTCCAGCGTCAGACCAGTTAGCAGTCTGCATCGGTCAGGACCTCAGTGGACTCTGCTGGACCAGAAAGCATAGCTAGACTCCCGGGAGTGATCCCGGGAGTCGTCAAGTTAGTAACAGTAGAGATGCTGATTTTAGTCAATTACTTTAATTAAAAATTCTGGCGGTAAGAGTCAAACAAGACCACAGCATTGGTGCAGTCCGGATCAGGTTCCACCACGGTCCAGGGAGACCTGCTAGGCGAGAAAGCACAGGGACTCCGGGGGAACATACACACAGAGAGAGAGAGAGAGAGAGAGAGAGAGAGAGAGAGAGAGAGAGAGAGGCTCAGTGTGCCACTATAATCCCCCAGCAGTCTAGGCCTATAGCAGCTTAACTAAGAGCTGGCTCAGGGCAAACCTGAACCAGCCCTAACTATAAGCGATGTCAAAGAGAAAGGTTTTAAGCCTACTCTTAAATGTGGGAACCGTGTCTGCCTCCCGAACCAGAACCGGAAGACGGTTCCACAGAAGAGGAGCTGGATGGCTGAAAGGGACTAATATTAACATAGAAGTCCTCCGTTTCATTAAGACATGGAAGTGAACTCAAGACTGGCGGAATTACTTCCTTAAACTTAGCTACTGCTCTATCCGATAGACACAGAGAGTAGTAGCTTTTTCCTAGAGGAGCAAAGTCCAGCAGCAGTAACTCAAAGGTTATCAAGTAATGGTCAGATACAGAAGAATTTTGAGGAAAAATTATTACGTTTTCGATTTCAACGCCATAAGATAAGACGAGGTCGAGAGTGTGGTTATGACAGTGAGTTGGTTTATGTACACTCTGACTGAAGCCAATAGAATCTAATGAAGTAAATGCTACACTAAGGCTGTCATTTACAACGTCCACATGGACATTAAAGTCCCCCACAATAATAACTTTATCTGATTAAAGGACTAAACTTGATAGCAACTCAGAGAATTCAGATAGGAATTCAGAGTATGGATCAGGAGCACGATACACAATAACAAACAGAATTGGCTGCATTGTTTTCCAATTTGGGTGCGAAAGTCTGAGAATCAGGCTCTCGAATGAGTTATAATTTAGTTTTGGTTTCGGATTGATCGACAGGCTTGAATCAAAAATGGCTGCAACTCCTCCACATCTGCTGCCTTGAGATATATGAGTATTAATATGGCTGGAAGGACTAGCTTCGTTTAAGCAAACATAGTCTTCATCACGCAGCCAGCCCAGCAAACATTTTGACGTCTATTTGACGTCTAATCAACGTCGGTCAGGCAGGTCGATTCGACGTCTACCAGAGGTGCTGAAATGAAAGTTTTTCTGACGTCGGATTTCGACGGCTCTTCGACGGCATCAATTCACGTCGTTTCAACGTCGTTTCGACGACATATCAACGGCTCACAGAGCAGGCTACTTCAATCTATGTCATTATTACGTCGTATAGACGACTTTTCAACGTCTCTACGTGACGTCTATTTGACGTCTAATCAACGTCGGTCTCATGACCGAAGTCATTTCAATGTAGTTTCGACGGTATATCAACCTTTGTCAAAATACACATGTAATGTATTGCATTTAAAAATATGTTTACCTAAATCTAGTTTCAACTAGTGCCTACATAACTGGCATTACCACATCCATACATTCTATGACAAGCACAGCTCTTGTGATGTATACATGTGCAATTCTTAATGCTCTAATCTACAACTATTTAAATTAACATATCAATTTCAGCAAAAAAATCCTTAAAATGCAGAGGTCAAAAAGTCCAATAGACAACACCAGCAAATTTCACATTTGCAAACTTAAAATTTCACAGGAATGGTGAACCTGGTCAAAACGTTCATAGTAAATAAACTCACCTGTGATAAAGTTAAAAATACTCGAGTAATGTTCACCCATACTGTAAAATACAAGTAGTATGGACTAATCTCAGGTAAAAAAAAAAAAAGAAAGACAGCATTCAGGACCAGATATATGTAACGAGTTATCCATGTATTGAATAATTGAATAAAAAACGAACATGTATATTGGAACAAATGTTTTATTGACTTCCTTTTTATTGCAGTCCTGTGGGGGTCTGCCCCTTGCCCCCACTCCTTGCTGGGGCATGTTTAAGGTGGTTCTGAATCACTCTCTATTCCTGCATCTGTGGCCTTTGGACTCCATCTCTTCACAGCAGCTGGAGAGAGGGCATAATAAAAAAAAACATTTTTACAGAGCGCCTTTTCAGATGTTAAATGCACTTCATAGATGGCAAGAACAAATTATAGAGCGAAAACCCTCTGCGCATGCTCCGTCTCTCCATCCCGTTTTTGGTGTATGTCAAGTGACACCTATAGGCCTGGCATATGAACTACAGCGTTTTCGGTGGATCCGAGATGCAAATATTCTTGAAACAATGCCGAGGATGACGGAGAAAAAACTACGTTTTCGCCCGTCTGGACGGCCCCTTAAAGTGTTATGGTTCTGTAACGATGCTAAACCGAGAGTTGCACAGATGTTGGCTCGGTTTAGCATCGAGCACCTCACGTAGCCTGTGAGCTAACTCAGGGCTAGTTTCACACGGCAGCTAACTCGGCTGCTAGCCGCCGCTCGGTTACGGATAAAAGCAACAAAAAAACAGCTATCTGTAACAATACACGATGCAGCAACAAAATCAAAACTCTAACATGCAACTGATAAACGTATAATGTCTTACCAAACACGGTTTCATTTTAAATTACAGTACTTTTAGTAACTCACCTTTCACAGGTGTCTGTCGTCTCCTCCTCGTCAACTGACGCTGGAAAGTTCTTCTTGCGCATGCGTAGGAAACCGCTAGGTGCGCTAACTACGCAAGGAAAAATAGTTCCTAGATGGATGCTAGAATCACAAACATTTTAGCCCACATTGCCAATATGATACTACATTATTTTCTTAAATTCACAAACATATTTCCATTATTTCGAATAGTTTTTAACATTCGTGGGTTGATATGTCGTTGAAACAACGTCTAAATGACGTTGGTCATTTCAGCCCCTCAGGTAGACGTCAGATCAACCTGCCTGCCCGACGTTAATCAGACGTCCCGACATGATTGGATATCTGCATCTCGACACAGCAGTAGATAGAGGAAATCATTCTTGACAGATCGTATTCCCCCTAATGTTATCATGTTGAAAAAAAGTTGAATTAAAGTCACGTCGTGACGCGACGTCGATTGGACGTCTTCATCTAGACGCAGGTCGAGCAAACGTTTTCTGGCAGTGTTTATTCAGTTAAACCTCTCTAAAATGCATATTTAATAAGGTCATATTTGCCATGAGATGTCGAAAAACAGTCGAATTAAAGTCACGTCGTGACGCGACGTCGATTGGACGTCTTCATCTAGACGCAGGTTGAGAAAACGTTTTTTGGCAGTGTTTATTCAGTTAAACCGCTCTAAAATGCATATTTAATTAGGTCATATTTGCCATGATATTATTTTATGATGTTGAACAACAGTCGAATTAAAGTCACGACGTGACGCGACGTCGATTAGACGTCTTCATCTAGACGCAGGTCGAGAAAATGTTTGCTGGGAGGTTTCAGTCAGGCAGAATAAATCAATATGATTATCTGATATTAAATCATTGACTTAGATGAGAGAGATCTAATGTTTAAGAGTCCACATTTAATTCTCTTATTTTGTTTTACTACATCGGAAGTGCTAATTTTTATTAGGTTTTCATGGGAAATCCCTCTTCTGTTGGACCGAATTAATTTGGTTGGTCGGGGGACAGACACCGTTCTTATGTGGTTTTGGGTGGGTGACTGCTCTAATGGAGGCGCAGAGAAGTGTGTAAGACTGCAACTGCTTCCTGATCTCAACACTGGTTTGTCATGTTTTAGGACTACCAATGAGATCAGCGATGTTTCTAGATAGGAGAGCGGCTCCATCCAAAGTGGGGTGGATGCCATCTTTCCTGATCAGACCAGGTTTTCCCCAGAAAGGCTGCCAATTATTAACGAAGCCCACATCGTTATCTTGTTATCAGGTCAGAAAGAATGTTCTGCTATGCTATGGCTAATTTTTTCTGTCTTTATATTGTGTGCTGCTTTTAGGTGTCTGAAATTACGTCTTTTGAGGATCTGATGCGTGCCACGGAACCACTGCAAGATTATCTGGCAAATGCTGGGTGTCTCAGGCCATTAAAATGCATTGAAGACAGACATCTGTTAGTTCAAGATATTGTCATGTTCCAGGTGGTCCACAGAGTCTCTGGGGCATCTGAAAGGTTTGAAACACAATTCAGAAAGTTTTTATTATAAAGATGACTGGTGGTTTTTATAACAGTTTAATCTCCAAATGCAAGGACATACATATAACATAACATTGAACTGAACACTTTTCATTTAAATCAAATTGGAGAAGGTTTCAAACAACTCATGCAGTTAGCAACTCCTTATTTTATTTTAGTACACTGCCCTATATTATTTTCGCATGTTACAATTACATTCTCATCATAGAGATGGACTGCACATAGAACAGCATTTTAAGAACAACATTCTGTTAGATCTTGTAAAAAAACAAAAACAAACATTGTACATCTTTGACCAAACTAGACTTTAAAAATGTTTTTACCAGATATAAACAGAATTATTTCAGATTCTGACAGACAGACAAAATGAAAATTTAAAAATATTTCAAATGTTTTAGCAGCCTAGATGTCATTTAACCTCTGCTGGCATTTGGAATTAGTAGTTTGAAGGATTTATTTTGTTGTGTCATCTTTTAATTTTTGCAGATTTAAAGAGGGACTGAAAACCCTTGGTGTCCTGGACACCATGATGACATACCCGGAGAGTTTTAGACCCTCGCTGTGCCATCAACCACCTCCACTCACAACCAACTCCATGGATCAGCTTTTCCAAATTAGATTAGCTGTTTGCCTATGGCCAACACATGCAACTGTCTGAAGCTGCCACTTTGTGACACATACACTGAGTTCAAAGACAGTATGGACTATGCATTGGAAAATACTCAGGGTTTTGGTCGAGAGTAATAATGCTGAATTTAGGAACCCTGTTTTCCCTCGTATGGTTGGTTGAAAATTTGCTGAGCCCATTTCTTTTTGGGGCTAATTGATATGACTTTGAGTATATGATTTGATTAACTGTTTTTATATACTTTTAGAATATAAAGAAGAATAGTGATACATTTTAGTCAAGTTTTTAATACTGTTGTGTACAGTTGTGTACCACTTAACGTTACTTGCTACCTCACAGTTACATCATAGTTTAGTGTTACCTATGGCCAACACATAATACACTGTCTGAAACTGCCACTTTTTGACACATTTACACTGATTTCAAAGACATTGTGGACTTTGATTTAGAAAATACTGAGGGTTTTGGTATAGAGAGTAATATTACTGAATTTAGGAACCCTCTTTTGCCTTAGATGGTCAGTTGAAATATTTGTTTTGAGACCATTTATTTTTCGGGCTGATTGATGTGATTTTGAGGTCTTTTATTTTATTACAGTTATGTACTGCTTACTGTTATTACTTGTTACTTGACAGTTACATCATAGCTTAAGCCACTGTTGTGTGGCCTTGTTAATGTTGACTAAGAAAATGTAGCAGGCCTAAAAATAAACTGATACCATGATTACCATCATCACTCAATTGATCTATTGTATGTTGAATCCTGTCCATAACTGCTGCATTCACAGTGAAGTCATTTTCTGGAACAACAACATTGTTCTCAGTCTCTAACTCAGGAGGGTTGTCTTCATTAATTCCAAAGGCATCATGTCTATCAAAAATGTCCTGAGTAGAACCAGCTCCAGCAGACTGGAGAACACCTCTGTGCCACAGTTGTAGAGGTGTCTGTCCTCCCTCTGTAGACAGTCCATGGTTGTTCCACTGATTTCGGAACTCTGCAGCTGCCCTTTGAACTCTTGGCAAGTAATGGAGACAAAACAGATTTTGTTCATCTGTTGAATCCAATATGCCTTCATTTTCCATGAAAGTGAAGAGGTTGCTGAAGTGGAATGATACAACTCAGTTAAGCTCAGCCCATAAACGTTCTATTCTCTGATTATGGACACTCCAACCAGTAATGACACTGCCTCTGTTCAGCCCTCGTCTTTTACAACATATATCTGGCAAACCCTGTGTTCTCCATGCCATGGTCAGAGCGTACCCTTAGAGGGAGACCAAACAGTCTCAGGACACTTGAGGCCCTGTTGTTATTGAGACACTATAAGTATATGATAGTTCGGCTAAAGCCATCCACACATCCATGGAACACCATTCGCCACCTTACCAGAATTATGGTTTCCATCTATGTGCCTGTGGGGAGAAAAATAGCAAATAATTACTTAAGTGTAGCCCTGAGATTGAGACTGGTCATGTATCATAAGCCACTTAAATTAACTAAGACAACGCACTGTAGGCTAAGTAACAAAGCATCAAATTAGATGTGTGAAACTGGTAGGATGTAATGAACAACATTCCAAAGATAGATAGATAGACAGACAGACAGATAGATACTTTATTGATCCCAAGCTGGGAAATTACAGAAGAAAAATCCAGAGTAACATGAGGAGAGGGGAGGAGAAAAAGCAACCCCAACACTATGCTCCTGTGGGAAGTACAGTGTGGGAACATAAAAAAAACACCTCAGCAACATAAGTACATAATAAGTACACTTTACAACATGAAAAATTGAGATACATTGACATTTCCACCTACCATATGCTATGTTCTACTAATTTTTTAAGACTAAAGTAGCATCAATAGGCCTAACTTTGACTACCACCATTACTGATACTAATACTGTAATAATATTACTTTTCCCCATAATACAACTAATTACTTACAGTAACTCTTCCATAAAACATCTTTTTTTGCAATTAGGCCTACCTACATTAGGCTACTAGTTTTTGTATGCATGTTGACCTGCAGTAAGCTTGAAAGAATGACACACTTTTCAAATGTGACAAAGTTTATTAATATCCTCTAATGGTTCATTTCCTGAACAAACAGTAAGGATTGGGTATTTACGAGTTTAAGGAGTAATGGGAAACTAATATAATGAGCTGTGTTACAAATTCCTTTTCTCATGAGTAAACTGGCTAATATTACTTAGTTAGAAATTAGTAACAAGTACTGAGTAATAAATAAAATGTTTTGAGTAACAACCAAAATAATCATCACAATTGATTGGGAGTTTGAACATTATATATTCTTCGCCGAATTGCACGGCGACGACGAAGGGCCCGTCCTATAGGATCAAGTTCTTGCAGGCAATGTCTTAGACGCCACCGCTGTATACGGATGTTCCGTGATGTAAGGCTTCCATGTATATACCTTTCTCCAGCATTTGGGGTTGTTTGAAGAATGTCACGGACTATATCACCCAAGACGTCAGCAGCCATTGTTGTGTAGGCCAGTGATCCAATTCCGATTTTGTCTGTGGCTGTACAATGACCTCCTACTGATACCAAAGCATAAAGCTATTCTTTGCCAGCTCATTCCCAGGGATAAACAGTAGGTAATTTGTTCAGGTAGAATATTGTATTGTGGGTGACCAGGACGGCCAGTTATTATTGTTGGTGGGCCTCTTGAAGTCAACATTTCCCTTTGGCTCATTTGCAGTGATCTTGAGTTTTGAAATGAATTTATGATGGAACAAAAACATAAATGTAGGGCCTCCAGTGTTACAAAGCTCTCTTGATCGACACCTCCTTCAAACTGCTGGCTAAAGAACAAAATTGTCCGTGCATATCCATTAAGCTCAAAGAATAACCGATCCAAAATCATGCTGTCATAGCCACCTCTGTAAGTTTCCCATGTAATGTGCTGAAGGCACCTCATTGCATTAGTGAAAAAAATCCTAATACTCTCCTCATTACCATTTACTGCTAACAAAAAGTCGCTTTGAAAAAGAAGGTAAATTAGTGGAGAAATCATATTTGCAACTGCAGCTACTTACAAAATTATAAAGTTGTACTTATAAAGTTGCCTTCTTGATTTCAGTTATCCCACACAGCTTCCATTTAGCTAGCAGTAAGCTCCCAGAGCTGTGCACCAATCAAGGACTGAGGCTTAAAACTATTCCCTGTTTAAACAAACTAACTTCCTGTTTTAGTAATTTTGAGTATAATAGTGTATGTGAGAGAGTATGATAGTAAGTGTGTGTAACTATAGTAGTATGTGTGTGTAACTATAGTAGTGTTTGTGAGAGAGTATGATAGTATGTGTGTATGTGTAACTATAGCAGTGTTTGTGAGAGAGTATGATAGTAAGTGTGTGTAACTATAGTAGTAAGTGTGTGTGACTATAGCAGTGTTTATGAGAGAGTATGATAGTATGTGTGTGTGACTATAGTAGTGTTTGTGAGAGTATGATAGTATTTGTGTGTGACTATCGTAGTGTTTGTGAGAGAGTATGATAGTAAGTGTGTGTAACTATAGTAGTAAGTGTGTGTAACTATAGCAGTGCTTGTGAGAGAGTATGATAGTAAGTGTGTGTAACTATAGTATAGTAGTATGTGTGTGTGACTATAGTAGTGTTTGTGAGAGAGTATGATAGTAAGTGTGTGTAACTATAGTAGGGTTTGTGAGAGTATGATAGTATTTGTGTGTGACTATCGTAGTGTTTGTGAGAGAGTATGATAGTAAGTGTGTGTAACTATAGCAGTGTTTGTGAGACAGTATGATAGTAAGTGTGTGTAACTATAGTAGTAAGTGTGTGTAACTATAGCAGTGTTTGTGAGAGTATGATAGTAAGTGTGTGTGTGTGTGTGTAACTATAGTAGTAAGTGTGCGTGACTATCAGTGTTGGGCAAGTTACTTCAAAAGCGTAATGCATTATTTATTACTTGTTACTGTCATTTCGAAGTAATTAGTTACATTACAATATTACTGTCTTTGAATTGTAAGGCATTACACTACTTTTACATTACTTTTGCATTACTTTTCGCCAATATAAAAGGAAATATGGATTTTATGTTCTCAATAGATCTTCTTGTGTTCAATGCAGCTCATTACACAGCAGGATGTGATGTTTTTCGCTTCAAAATAAAAGAACAAAAACCGGAAAATGACTCGTATCCCGTTATTCGTTTTAAAAACGGAAAACGAGAAACGACTCGTTAACTGATATTAGTTATGTTCATGAATGGGATTCGGGGATGAAATAACAATGCCATTTTTCATTCCAGATTGTCTGTACGTCTTTTTTTAATGACCTAGAAGGCACTGTGTTTTGCTGCGAAATTACCTGAAAGCCTACCTGAGACATTTAGGGGAGCTCTAAAACACTGTTCATAAACGCTCTGACAGCATCTGACGCTCGCGTTTTGAAGTAAACCTACTGTTTTAAACTCGCACCAAAAGCGTTATGACGCGGATATAAAAGCGGTTCAAAACCGACGGGGAGAATCGGAGCCTCTTCGCCGCCGCCCCTCAGCTGTTGATCCTCGGTGTGCCGGGGTCGGCTGCGCTCTGACCGACTGGGAGCCGCTCCGTGAGTCGGTGTCCAGCTCATGGAGCCTGCTAACAGCGATTTATTAACATAGTGTAGAGTCACACGGACCGGCTTTCACACTTTTCCAAAAGTGGAGCGTATGCTCATCTCGCGATCGCGAATGTAGAGTCAATTGATTTCGGGTTTAAAATGCATTGTAACGCGCGTTACTGAGATTTGTACCGAGTAAAATATTACCAGTTCTTTTTTTGTAATGCCTTACATTACCGCGTTCCAGCAAAACGTAATGCATTACAGTAATGCATTACGTTTGTAACGCGTTACTCCCAACACTGGTGACTATAGTAGTGTTTGTGAGAGAGTATGATAGTATATGTGCGTGACTATAGTAGTTATTTTAAGACAGTATGATGTAACATGTGAGAACAAATATGAATTATTTCCTAAACGGCCTCTCATACTTTTGAACTTGTTCATGCACAACACTGGAAACCAGGGGCCTGTACTACGAAGCAGGATTTGGGCCTAGTGAGGTAACTTAAGGGTTTTCCGTCCTACGACGCTGGTTCACTTCTTACCAGGGTAGATCGCCATGGTAACTTACGCTGAGGAGCTAACTTGCTCCGGAGCAGGTTATGTTCCTGATAAGAGATCAACATGGAGAAAAACACCACCTACTGACCAATCAGCTGTCTTGGTGATCGTGAGAGGGTCTCGTAGGAGAACTATAGAGTGTACAGAGACCGGCAAAACCATTTTGTCTGTGTCTGACGATGTTTTTTATGAGAGATACAGATTCTCATCAGAGGGAAAGACTTCTGTGTCAGCGTACAGCTTACTTACCACTTTGAATTATGTTTTTATATTTATTTGATTTGCTCCGAAGTTTACACCGCCGGGATTGCAGCTGAAAGAATGAGGCTGATATTGTCATAAACCACGTTATAAGAATACATCCAAGTAACAAATTAATTATTTTAAAGTTATATGTTTGGCCTTTTATTGCAGAAGGACATCATAAGAGTTAAAGGGACGAGAGAGAGCAACGACATGATTTAAAAGACGACCACAGGGCGGATTCGAACCGGGACTGCAGCAAGGAGCCTCGGTACATGGGGCGGTAACTCTACCACTAAGCTATCAGTGAAGTTACTGCTGTCATTCAATCAGATCTTCTAGTGTCCTTCTGATGTGGCAGTCATATTATACAACTACTAATAGTCTACTATTAACACGACTTCCGCATTCACACAGTCGGCGAGTTTTTGCCAGCTGTCCTTCCTGCATTTGTCAGATGAAACTGTTGCTTTTTGTCTGTATTATATGTTTAACTTCTTCGTATTTCTGTAAGATTATGGTTGGCTCCTCGTACGTGACATACGCCGCTCCGCTGCCGTAGACTGATCCATGTTTGTGATTGGTCAAATGCTGCAAACGCTGCCTCTTTCTGTGCACGCGCTCATAGCTGGACAGGTAAACCCTGGGTTGACTTAACGAGTTGATAACCAGCTTCGCGTGACCGCTTATCTCCGATTGTCTTTGTTAGGGTTACTTAAGCTGGATCTCTGAAACATACCCTGGGTATGTTGAACTCACTTCGTAGTACAGGCCCCAGGTCGTCTCACTGTTGGAAGACATAACTCACCTGACGTTGTGGCGTATTATTGTTTTCACCATTTGATTCTGCCATTCTGCCGGCTGGAAATCTAAAATCCCACTCGTTCGGCGTGTTATGGAAGCGTTGTGATTGGAGACAAAACAGCCAATCAGAATTGAGCTTCTCCAAGTCTCTGATTGGTTGCTATTTTGGCACATTTGTAACGCTGTGCCAAGTTGAGCGAGCGTACAGACAAAGTTGAGTGTGCACAGAAGGGACAGATTGAGAGCGCGCGTGCAGCGGTCTGCAGCGCAGCGAGCAAGAGTTTGAGAGAGGGCATGAGTAAAACTGAGTAAGAGTAATATATTTTTGCCTGCTCAAATGACGGTATGTTTTGGTCGCGTATCATTTCTCTTCAAAATATAATTTCTGTGCTCGCAAAATTTATTTTTCTGCGCTCAAAATCTCACATTGCTCCTTCATAAATGTGGCACAAATATAACGCCATAGTCCAACAGAGTCCGCTGAGGTCCTGACCGATGCTGACTGCTAACCGGCCTGATGCTGGAAACACCATAAAGCAAGAAAACAAAGAAATACCAAAGCAGAGGATTCAAGGCATGGGCTGTGGGCGATAGCATGGAGTCATGGTACATAGAACAAACAATATACTCGGACGAAGGACTTGGTCTGCCATACTAAGCCTCCTGTTTCACTGTCTCTCCTCGTCTCTTTATAGAGGTTTTTCCTTGTAGGGCAGTCAGTCCTGGCTATCATAAACAGCAGTCTGTCTTCTGGTGTTGTCCCCCTGAGTTTTAAACATGCAGTGGTGCAGCCACTACTTAAGAAACCTGGTCTGGATCGTAGTGTGCTGGCCAATTACAGACCCATCTCCAAGCTGCCTTTTATTTCAAAAGTTTTAGAGAAAGTTGTTCATGCTCAGTTAAAGCCATTTCTAGACGAGCATGGTGTCCTGGAGGTCTTTCAGTCCGGTTTTAAAACTCTGCATAGCACAGAGTCAGCTCTATTAAGGGTTTGTAATGACATTCTCACAGCTAATGACTCTGGTGACCATGTAATTCTTGTTCTGTTGGACTGCAGCCTTTGACACTGTGGACCACAACACCTTATTGGCTCGGTTACACCACCTAGTGGGTATCCGTGGTACTGCCATACTGTGGCTAAAATCATATCTGGCTGACAGAAGCATGAGCGTAAGCCTTGGGAATTTGGAGTCCAGTTCTGCTCCACTGTTGTATGGGGTTCCACAGGGGTCCATTCTAGGGCCGCTGCTTTTTTCTTTGTATTTATTACCCCTGGGCTCCATCCTGAGAAAGCCTTGGCATCGCTTTTCATTGCTATGCCGATGATAGTCAGATAGCCTCTGATGAAAAACAAATGGTTTCTCCCTCACACCACTTCTGTCATGTCTCGAAGACATCAAAGCCTGGATGGCCTTGAACTTTTTAAATTTTAATGAAAATAAAACAGAAGTGATGGTGTTTGGCCCAAGCAGCTCTCGTGAACCCTCGCCCATTGACTTGGGCCCTTTGACAGACTATGTAAAGCCAACAGTCACAAGCTTGGGTTTTAAAATGGACAGTGATTTTAAATTGGATCGGCAAATTAGTTCTGTAGTGAAGTCCAGCTTCTTTCAGATTAGGCAGCTGGCAAAGGTGAAGCCTTTCCTTGCACAAAAGCACTTTGAGACAGTAATCCACGCCTTCATAACATCTCGGCTGGATTACTGTAATGCACTTTATTTTGGAGTCCGCCAGTCCTCCCTCGCACGTCTCCAGCTGGTGCAAAATGCAGCCGCTCGCCTCCTAACATAACTCCAGCCCTGGCCTCCCTCCACTGGCTGCCTGTGCATTTTAGAGTCCATTTTAAGATTCTGTTATTTGTTTTTAAGTCTTTAAATGGTCTCGCCCCCCCTTACCTCTCTGAGCGCCTTCAACCCTACGCTCCTGCTCGGTGCCTCAGGTCAGCTGACCTGCTGCTCCTGGAGATACCGAGGTCCAAAAAGAAGCTCAAGAGGGGACAGAGCTTTCTCCACTGCTGCCCCAAAACTCTGGAATGAGCTACCATTGCACATTAGGCAAGCCTCCTCACTGTCCATTTTTAAAACCAGTCTTAAAACTCATTTTTACTCCCTGGCTTTCAACTCCACATGAGACTTTACTCTTGTTTTAGTGTTTTTATGGCCCTGCTTTGATTTATTGTTTTATTGTTTCTAATTGCTTTTAAAAACAATGAACTTTACTGTCTGTTTTATTTATTTTAGTGTTTTAATTGTTTTATGTCTCTGTACAGCACTTTGTTTTCAACTACAGTTGTTTTAAAGTGCTATATAAATAAAGTTGAGTTGAGTTGAGTTGAGTTGAGTAGCCTTGTTGGTCGTAAGATAACTCTTTTCCTGTTTGCGAGAGAAGTATCCAATTGGCTGAGCATGACATCATGATCAAGAGGCCAGACTAGAGCAGATGTAATTAAAGGTACAATGCTGTAAAAAGATATATATTAGAGGTGTAACGATTCATTCGATTAATCGATTAATCTTTTGTCAGTCCTATAGATTCTACTAAATCTATCTACTAAAATAAATAAATAGAATGAATCGTTTTGGCTTCACCAATAATCGATATAAATGCATTTAATCGGATTAATCGTGATTCTTTATACGTTTAAGACACACTCTCCCCTGCCAGCATGTAGTCTATTGAATAATGTTCAAAATAACTGAGCAATGTTTAATTACATTTTTGTATTCAGCATATTATGCAGGTTTACTTTTTTATAGAATAAATATGTTATTTTTCCCCTTTCAGAAGAATACAGATAGTCTCCCTTGCATTATTGCATGTTTATTTCATGGATATAGAATTTTGGTTACAAGTTACTGAATCGAATCGTGGTTTACAGAATCGAATCGAATCGTTTCAAAAGAAAAAAATCGTCCTTGAATCGAATCGCCAACTACTGTATCGTTAATCGAATCAAATCGCTGTGAAACCAAAGATTCACACCCCTAATATATACTGTGTATATATATTGATTTTTTTTTTGAGGAAGAGGAGAGGCGGCTGCGGCGACACCAGCGGCTTGTTTATCTCCGGCTGGGAGAGATCCGTGGGGAGGAAACGTTAAAGCTGTTATTTTAACCCATATAAATGTTCATACATATAGCTAGCGTAGTACGTGGTAATTAATATACCCGTTAATAAACGATACCGCTAAGTGACAAGTGTCCCCTGCCTGCAGTATTATCCATTGACGCAGAAAAGGCGTTTGATCGTCTTGAGTGGAGTTTCCTGTGGTTTGCACTGGAACATATGGGCTTTGGTGGACAATTTATTCATATGTTAAGTTCTGTACAATAACCCTACAGCGATGGTGTTTACGGGGAACCAGTGTTCCTCTCCATTTCCCATTGGCAGAGGAACTCGCCAAGGCTGCCCCCTCTCTCCACTTTTATTTATCTTATCTTTGGAACGCCTGGCACAAAAAATTTGTCAGTGTCAAAATATAAATTCTATAGTGGTGGGGAAAGTGCATAACTCCATTTCATTATATGCAGATGACATTTTATTATATTTCAGTAATGTGATTCATGATTTGCCTCACAGTAATAAAATAATTTCATTATTCAGTAGTATTTCAGGCTATAAAGTAAATTTGAAGAAATCAGCACTTTTACCTTTGAAGGATGTTTCAGAATACTCAGATTTGCACACAGAAATTCCAGTAGTTCCGCAATTTTAGTATCTTGGGGTTGATATTTTCTCTACTCTTGACAAAATTACTAATGAGAACTTTAAACAATTATTTGACTTAGTTAAAGGGGACCTGGAGAAATGGTTCGATCATAAATCATTGTCATTAAGTAGCCGAATATCAGTTATCAATATGATGGTCTTACCTAAGATACATTAATGTCCAGTATGTTGCCCTTACCTTCACCTGTCCGCTATTAGGATAAGGCCCAGAATCTTGTATCAAAATTTTTGTGGTCAGGGAAACGACTTAGAATTACAAGTACAATACTTCAACAGGGCCAACAGTTAGGGGGATTTGGGTTGCCCAATTTTAATTTATACTATTTGTCATTTATGTTCCGCCCTTTAAGAAACTGGTTTTCTCAAGACTTGAACCCTTTGTGGCTCCAGATGGAGCAGGGTATTGTTTCTCCTTACAAATTGGAAGATTTAACTTTTTGTGGTCTACCCTCCAGATACGGTCAATCAAAATGTGGCCCTATAATCGCCCATTCTATACAGATCTGGCAGGAAGTGGAGAAATTAGGTAACTGGGAGATGCAGTGGCACACGCAGACACCAATTTTTAGAAATCATCTGCTATGCTTGGAGAGGAAACCAATTATTTATTCCCCATGGTCTAATTCTGGTATCCGTATTCTATCTCATATTATAGATGACAGAGGATTAAGGTCATATGAAGATCTCAAGAGCATATATAATTTACCCATATATTCATTTTATTTGTATTTACAGTTGAGACATGCTATCTTAGCTCATGGAGTTCTAATTAATATGCCTCTTCCTGAACATCCCCTTCTCAAGCTTTTAGGCATGGAATCTAAATCCAGAGGTCTGGTATCCACTCTGTATCAAAAAATGCAAGAAGCTAAAGGCTATACACTGGGGGTGACGAAAGTGTGGAATGTTGATTTGAAGGAATATAACCAAGTTATTGACTGGAAGAGAGTATGGGGAAACATTCAAATTACGTCACGGAATTTCAATTATCAAATGATCATCATTAATGATTATAAATGTATTCATAGATTTTATTTAACCCCCAGGAAACGCTGTCAACTTCACCTTTGCTCCACTCCCACTTGCCCCTTGTAACCATAGCCAAATAGGAACTAATTGTCATATGATGTGGCAATGTCCGGATGTGGAGCTTTTTTGGTCTCAAGTAGCATCCCTGATGGGAGATATAATTGGGATCAACATACAGTGTAATCCGATTGTTTTGCTGTTAAATGATGACTCTCAATTAGTGCTTAAGTTTACTCAGAAGAAACTACATTTCTTAGGCCTGACAGCAGCTAAAAAAATGTTAATACAGAGGTGGAAACCGCCACACACACTCAATATCTCTCAATGGACTGCCTTATTGTACGACATTACTTCTCTAGAACTCTCGATTGCTCGATCGGATGGGGCTACAGCGAATAGCATCGAGGTCCTGTCTAAGGCATTGGAGAAGACTAGACTTAATTTACACCCTGCTGAAAAAACCAGCTGAGACCAGCTTAGGATGGTAGATGGTTTTAGCTGGTTTAACAGGCTGGTTGATGGTTTTAGATGGTCTTAGCTGGTGGGTTTGGATGGTTTTAGCTGGTAAAACTGGCTGGTTGATGGTTTTAGATGGTCTTAGTGGTTTTAGCTGGTTGATAGTTCTAGATGGTTTTAGATGGTCTTAGCTGGTTGAACAGGTTGGATGATGGTTTCAGATGGTCTTAGCTGGTAAATAGGATGGTTGATGGTTTTAGCTGGTTGGTGGTTTTAGCTGGTCTTAGCTGGTTCAATAGACTGGTTGGTGGTTTTAGATGGTCTTAGCTGGTTCAATAGGCTGGTTGATGGTTTAGGTGGTCTTAGCTGGTTGATGGTCTAAGCTGGTTGAATAGGGTGGTTGGTGGTTTTAGATGGTCTTAGCTGGTTCAATAGACTGGTTGGTGGTTTTAGATGGTCTTAGCTGGTTCAATAGACTGGTTGGTGGTTTTAGATGGTCTTAGCTGGTTCAATAGGCTGGTTGATGGTTTAGGTGGTCTTAGCTGGTTGATGGTCTAAGCTGGTTGAATAGGGTGGTTGGTGGTTTTAGATGGTCTTAGCTGGTTCAATAGACTGGTTGGTGGTTTTAGATGGCCTTAGCTGGTTCAATAGGCTGGTTGATGGTTTAGGTGGTCTTAGCTGGTTGATGGTCTAAGCTGGTTGAATAGGGTGGTTGGTGGTTTTAGATGGTCTTAGCTGGTTCAATAGGCTGGTGGATGGTTTAGGTGGTCTTAGCTGGTTGATGGTCTAAGCTGGTTGAATAGGGTGGTTGGTGGTTTTAGATGGTCTTAGCTGGTTCAATAGGCTGGTGGATGGTTTAGGTGGTCTTAGCTGGTTGATGGTCTAAGCTGGTTGAATAGGGTGGTTGGTGGTTTTAGATGGTCTTAGCTGGTTCAATAGACTGGTTGATGGTTTTAGATGGTCTTAGCTGGTTCAATAGACTGGTTGATGGTTTAGGTGGTCTTAGCTGGTTGATGGTCTAAGCTGGTTGGATAGTCAGTTGGCAATGAGGACAAGGGATTTTTTACCCAAAGTATACAAAATTACTCAAATGAACATAAGTACTGGGCCCATAAAAGAGGTCAAATTAACAGAACTACACAAAAAGTCAACTGAATAGACTAACAGAAGACAGAACAGACTTAAACAGACCTACCTAATAAACACAAGAGGGGAACTCATATGGGTGGTCAGCCCAAACTAACAAAAGAGGGGTAACTTCAAACACTGAACACAAAAGACAACTAATTTACAAACAAAACAACTTACACTAAACACAATCTATACCTAACCAAACAAAACTGAAATTACTAATTCAAACAAAATAAAAAACTGCAATAGTTGTGTTTTCTACTTACTTTGGGCGGAATTATAGAACCTTAACTCTTTTGAACTTCTCTTTATTAGTGTTATTACTTGTAGTGATGGTTGGACAGAAACAGTCACGCACAAATAACTCACATAAAATGACATTTAATAAGGCCTACTTTAAACAGTAGTATATACAAAAACTCTTAACAAAATCAAAAACATTCGGCATAACACTAATAGCATAAGGGAAAGTTTCAAGCAGTAAATTGAGTATGAGTGTGCACGTGTACATACAGTAGAAAGACAGGAAAGAGGACCTTCTGTGTGGCATTGTCATATTCCACCCATCTCAGTTGTTCCTATGTTCCCACAACATCAGGTCACTCCACATACAGTCTTGTGTGTATAAAATGTATATCCAACAACATCATGTAATGGAGAAACATGTCTGATTTGTGAAACCTATACTATTTGTGAAAATGCAATAGGCGCATTTGACTGAGCGGTGAAGTGTGCCTTTATGGCATTTTCACAAATACAATAAAGGGTTTACAAATGAGAGACTGATGAATGTTTAGCCTTTAATCCAGGCAGGATTTGAGAATCTGGACCTGGTGTAATGTTGTCCACATGCAAAAAAAAACCAACAAAAAAAACTAATAATACTAATAATAATACTGTGCCTTTATTTGACTAAATGTTTTCAAAAACAGAGCCTGTGTCCTAATGAATCTTATAGTCCAGTTTTGAAAAGTCTAGTTTCAGTGGTTGGATCTGGTCTCAAACTGTGAAATACCCCTTTTTCAAAAATAAAATAAAAGTTTCTAATAGCATTTTTTTAAACAATCAGTGGGTTAGGCTGTGACCCCCTAATTTTCCCACAAGTGCCGAGTCGGAGGCCATTCAATGTCGTCAATTGAGATCCGACGTGCCCAAACACTTGCATGAATGGACTTCAAACACTTTTAAAACAAACTGTATTTTGCAGAAAGTTACATTTCATTTAATTAATATGCTTTTTTCTCTCTTTCTTTGTATATACCTTGACACTTTTCTTCTGTATTAAAGCAGAAGTAAGTGATATATTTGTGTTAATATAAGTCTTAAATAGTTATATCTTCCGACAGCAATCACTTACATAGAGTGTTTGGACTGAAACACGGGTCTCTCAGTCCCTCTGCTCTGCTCTGAGCCGAGGAGAAAACATTTATCGTATCCTACAGTTTTTATCCAATGAGTAACGGCATGCAGGGCTGTGTGTGCAGCCAAGGAACGCCGTGAATGTGGTGACGTAGGGACGAGGACCGTTATGGTGCGTTCAAGGAAACTCGTATTTTTCCGACCGTGAAGTGGTACCAGTTCGATCTGGTACGAGTTCACCGGTCGGAAGTTACGAGTGGCCGTTATAGTGACTTTCACCGGTAAAACAGGTCGGAAAAACACGAGTGGGTTGCCTGAAATGCTACAAAGTCGTAAGTTGTGACTTGAAGCTGTAATTTACGATTTCAAAAGCCTGCCTGGAACGCAGCATTAGCGAAAACGACAGGACCACTTACTTCTGCTTTAATAAAGTAAAAAAAAACAACAACAACAACAAAAAAAACACTTGCATGCGAACTGTACCCCATTCCGAGCGGGTCGCCTTGCACCAAAAGACGAGGAGCAACGTCTCTAGAAGGTAACTGGCTTGTTTTTCTCACAGTAACCATGCAGGTAACACATCAGTGCAATTAGTGCGAGTGCGAACCGCTGAAAACTCACGCCGTGGCTAACGCACGTATACGTAAACGTCGTCACGCCGACTCAGCTGTACAATCGCGAGATATCTTCTGGCGGTAAAACACTCCGGTTCGGCATGCAAAACAGGCTGTGGCAATAATGTATGCATATGTAAAATACACGGCTGACGGCTTCAAGGCTATAGTTCCTGTTAGTCACATAAAGTCTTTTATTGCTGAAAAACACCGCGCTGACATATTATATCAGATTCTTTGGGAGGAGAAATACTACAACGGCCAGGTGTTGCTGATAAAAGGTAAGGTAATAATATTAGCCTAGCTACTAGCATAGCTATATAACGTTGAGCTAATGGTACTTGCTCAGTATGTTAGCTACTAGATAGCGCCGTTAATTGATGTAGATTCTGAGGTTTGTTCGTTGCAAAGGAAAGGCAACAGTCCCGAGTGAAGCTCTGGAACCGTGGGCTGTTAGGCTGTAACCGACAACAGTAGCCAAACGAGCAGGAGGACCGTTGTGTGCGCTAGCTAGCGCTAGCCGAAGTTAGCATCGAGCTAGGCCTATACAACGGTCTTCATACTCGTTACCACTTGGGCTCCAGTTGTCGGTGATAATGGGCGTCGACCCGCGGCTCCAGCGCACTTGAAATGTCCTGAGAGAGACGAGCTAGCACTCGGTGGCATTCGGGACCATTAGCGGGGCTAGTAGCCCTCCTACTTTGCTGCATGGAGCTTCACTTGAGTTTTGTGGTGGCACCGTTAACGTTACCCAACGCTTGTTTGTGACAAACTCAATCAACTAATTTGTAAGATCAACAGATTTCTCACTTGCATAAACTTACTTTTTCATCAGATACCAGAGAAGAGGTCCTTGACTGTGTCAACGACCCCACCACGAGGATAAGAGTCCCAAAGATTAAGGACATGATGGATCAAGACGGCTCCTCTGAGACATCAGAATTGCAGTCAAACAAAAGGAAAAATGTAAGGCATTTTAATTTAATATGTACTTAAAGCTTTCTGTGACGGCTCCATCCTCTCTGGGTCCCTTTCTGGTCCTGACGCTTTTGGGTGGAGACATGTAGATTGTTAAACTGGGTGCACCTGGCCTTTGTCTCAGTTGATTACCTATATAGGACGCCTCTCTGCTCAGTTGTCTCTCTCCCTGATGTTGATTTAAAGGTGTACAGAACTACATTTCCAGCAGTAATTACTAATTCCTGTATCTTCTCTAGGTGTACAGAATATGAACAAAAAACACAGGAGCTGGAGAAGGAGCTGGAGGTATACAGAAGAGCAAACCTTTCACTACAGGGAAACCTTGATGAGGTTCTTCGACGGGCCTTCTCCGACAGTAAGTCGTTGAAAAAAAATGCTGAATTAGCAATAGGCCTCTTGCACAACAACCATTCTGGAAATACAGGCCGGGCATTTCTGCCTGACACACCTCCTCTGGTACCTTTAGAAATGAGTCATCAACTGGGGGCCGCTCACAGGATGTAAAAGCAAAGTACATGAATCACGTCCAAATTGTTACTGTGCAAGATACCTAGGAGGGTTACCTGTCAGAGAAATGCTTGCTGATGTTTTGTGAGAGTATTAAGAATACGTTGTTGATACATTTGAGAAAGCTACAACCACAGTGTCTTTTATTTCTGTCAGATCCACAGTTTCTCAACCAGCCAGCCATCGCTGAGACAGTCCCCCAACAAGTCAGCTCCCAGTCTGTTCTCAGCCAGCCAGCCATCACTGAGACAGTCCCCCAACAAGTCAGCTCCCAGCCTGTTCTCAGCCAGCCAGCCATCACTGAGACAGTCCCCCAACAAGTCAGCTCCCAGCCTGTTCTCAGCCAGCCAGTTGGCTCCCCACAAGTCAGCCCTCCTTCTCTCCCACCTAAGAGTCGGTCACAATCCGACACAGAGCCAACCAGCCTAGAGAAGAGAGATGGGAAGGTAAATGACAATGTACTGATCATTGTGGGTGTACATAAAATAGTACCCTGATCAACATTAATAGTGTATAAAATTGCAAGATGTTGTCGGTTGATCCTGTGAATGATCTACTTTTTCCTCTGGATGTAAACATGCTTTAAGAAATGATCACAGACCCTGGAGCCCAGATCAGCTGCAGAGGAGTCTTTGTTGACAGCTCCTTTTTAGCGGCAGTTAATGAAAGCAGTGTTTTTTCCCCCTATTTTTTAACACTGTAAAACTAGTTGTCACACGAAGGAGCAATACAGTAGTGGTCTCCTCTGTGTCTTTTCTTCTAGTGCCTCAGTGTCATGCATTACTGTCTCTGTCTTCAGCTGTCATTTTCACCGTCTTTCGCTGTCAGCCAGCGGAGGCAACCAACCCCGTGACGTCACTGACTGTCGAACAACAAGATGGCTGCAAACCCATCTAAAAAAAAAAAACAATTTTTAACTTTCTCCCAAATGCTTTAATGTGTTAGTTTGCCTGATTTTTAGCACAGTGGAAATCCGTTTAATGGTTTATGTTAAATTGGCTGGGTGCTTCATTTCAACTTTAAAGGAGAAAACCAACATTTGGGGAAATGATCTTGTCTAAAACCTTTCTAAACTAAGCTGACATACCATCATTGCATTTGGCACTTTTAAGGGAGAAAGCAAGCAGGTTCAATTTCAAATGAGCTATCTAGCTAATTAAAAGGTTTTGAACAAGCTACTTTCCCAAAATGTTGGTATTTGCCCTTAAAGGTGTACAGAAAAGAAAACTGAATTTGAGCCCACTCTGGGTCATAAAATTAGTGTAAAAACTCATCTATCAGACGATGGAGGCCAAACTTTGTGCAAAATTCTATTTTTGAGTAAATCCGGGATGAAAGTGTTGTATTTTGTGGTATTTTTTTTCCGCATTGGACAATGCAGGCGCACAGATTATACGTCAGCCTGTACACGATTCAAAAGCCACTGATATTGGATCTGTCATCCGTCATTCAAACGTCTAAACACGCACACACACGGAGCTTGGACTCGCCCCAAGCTTTGAATATCCTGCCCGCTCAATAACGACCAATCAAATCGGTTTACCTTACTCGGGTAAAGTCGTTTTGCTGCTCGTGACAACTCGGCGCGACAAACGGGACAAACGGCCATTTCTGTACACCTTTAAGGATCAAAATGACAACTGTAGCAGTAATGCATCTCTAATTATTATTGTTTCCAGATCAACATTGGTGCTGACATTTGGCTCAACGAGGACACATGGAGCAGGATAAATTGTGCCACAAAGGACTCCATATTCGTAAAAGAACTGGCTGTGGCAATTTGGGGGACCACAAATTTAAAGGGACGGAGTGTTAGCGGAAAAGGGTGCCCCACCAAATCTGCCGAGGCCAAGCCCCCACTGACACCCGCAAAGTTGGGAATAATAAAAGGTAAGGTGAAGCACATTTTCATATATTTTAAGTCAGACCATTGAAGCGATATTCCGGCGTAAGTGTAAGCCATGGTCAAACACACCGTAACACCGAGTCAGACCCCCCCTCGAGAGATCAATTTACCCGACCGCTAGATTCTCGAGTTCCACCAACTTCAGAAAAGACCGCACTATCGCCACACACGGCCCTGTGCGGATCCACTGTCCAACCGCAAAACGCCACTTTTAGCCACAAATAATGCTCAGAACTGCACCAAACTTCATCAACAGTACATACAGGGTCCCAGCACGTAGTATGAGCCGTCAAACATCTGCTAGCTTTGCCTGTTTTCTTTAGCTGATACAACTCACCTACTTCTCCTCCTGGAGCCGCTTGTTGGTGGGGAAGCCCTGACGAGTCGATCACCGAGTGCGGCGGAGTTAAAGAAAACAGGCAAAGCTAGCAGATGTTTGACGGCTCGTACTACGTGCTGGGACCCTGTATGGACTATTGATGAAGTTTGGTGCAGTTCTGAGCATTATTTGTGGCTAAAAGCGGCGTTTTGCGGTTGGACAGTGGATCCGTACAGCGCCGTGTGTGGCGATAGTGCGGTCTTTTCTGAAGTTGGTGGAAATCTAGCGGTCGGGTAAATTGATCTCTCGAGGGGGGGTCTGACTCGGTGTTACGGTGTGTTTGACCATGGCTTACACTTACGCTGGAACATCGCTTTAATAAGCTGTAGGCACTTTTCTAAATATTTCCCGACCTGAATATGAATTCTTAAATGAAATAAATAAATCCCTCTTCTCTTATCAATCCTTTTTCATTGTTTTGAAACTCAAATGAATGTAAGGCAAACATTTAATTCGAGTCATGGTCTGATACACTTTTATTTTTAATCAAGAGTGCTTCCGGAGGCGCCTGGATACATTTCATTTGGAGCCTGCAGAGAGAGACAAGAGATGGAGACAAGTTGGACATTATTTAACAGAAAAAATCATGGACATCAACAGGAAGGACAAAAAAACAAAGAAATGAATTTATTTATTTTTTTATTTTTATTTTATTTTTTTATTTAGGCCTTGTCTTCTTGGTTAAGCTCTATTGTTCTGTTTGTTAAGATTTATTGTTCTGTTGGTTAAGCTCTATTGTTCTGTTGGTTAAGCTCTATTGTTCTGTTTTGGTTAATAAATTGTTTTGAGTTAATCTTTCTCATCTTGCTGATTATTTACTATAACTGTATTTTATACATTCTTAACTTTAAAGGGATAGTCCACCCAAAATTCAAATTTTCCTCATTATTATGAGTGACATTATGAGTGACAGTTGAATTTTATTTTTTATTATTTGAATTGCAGTAACCTACTTTGTGACCACCCAATATCAGCCCGACCAGCCTGACCAGCTAAGACCAGCTTGACCAGCCAAGACCAGCCTGAACAGCTAAGACCAGCTTGACCAACCAAGACCAGCTAAAACCAGCTTGACCAACCAAGACCAGCCCAGCCAGCTAAGACCAGCTGACCAAAACCTAGCTAAGACCAGCCTGACCAGCCTGACCAGCTAAGACCATCTGACCAAAACCTAGCTAAAACCATCAAACCAGCTTGACCAGCTAAAACCAGCTTGACCAGCTAAGACCAGCTGACCAAAACCTAGCTAAAACCATCAAACCAGCTTGACCAGCTAAAACCAGCTGACCAAAATCTAGCTAAAACCATCAACCATCAAACCAGCTTGACCAGCTAAAACCAGCTTGACCAGCCTAAACTGGTCTAAGCTGGTTTTTTCAGCAGGGCATAGATGAAACTGGTTAGTCGATAGGGCTTAGTCCTCCATGTATGAACTATAAAAGTGTATGAAGATGTCTGGGTAAATTTGTGCATAGGGATTTGTGAGTTGAGGTACAGGTACCCACCTGTATGGTATGTTTGGTATGTATGCTGAATATTTAGGAGGATACTACTGGCAGTGTGAACTGATAAGATCCGCTTGTCTCGGGATGGTCATTATTACTTATTACTTATTTTATTATTATTTATTTATTTATTTAATTATATTATTACTGGTGTACTCTTTGGACATTTGTTAATAGAAGATGAGAGGGACAAGGGGACTTGACACTCCTATGTTAATAAATTGAACTGTATGTGATGTACTTCCCCCTTTATGTTCAGATACTGACTGAATCCAGCAAGGGGAGGGGAGGGAAATAAGCCAGAGGGGTAGGGGTGGTATGGGTGTGATGAGGGTGAGACAATAGCTCACATAGTTAGGACGTACACATTTTATATACGATGTATGGTGGTATATGTACGATGTACGGTGGTATATGTATGATTTAAGGTGGTGTATGTATGTATGTATGTATGTGTCTCAATTATGTAGCTGTGAATTTGATCTAATGTGGGCATATTGTAAAAAGGGGGGGAATGAAATGATAAAAACTTGATCACAAAAAAAACTTGCATATTCTGCAAAAAACGAAAATCACTCATTTTGAAAAAAAAAAAATAAGCTTATTTTGTCGTTTACTCAAATTCCTCCCACCCGACTTGTTGCTGGTTTTGCCGTGGCGGGTCACAAATGACTAAAAGTGGATGTTTGTGGGTGTGTTTGTGTGTGCATTGCAATGTTGTGGTTTCGCTGAGTGAATTAAGTCCAAACTATCAAGAGAGACCTCTTGATGGGCAACGTTTCTTATTAGTTTCCTCCTCAAAAGCCAGTTCCTGTAAAAGAAAAAAAACTGTGTCTGATTTCCATTTAGATCTGTTTGATTTTTCATCAGGGAAAGAAAAACTCAATCCCTACCTCAACATCACATTGATGAATAATTTTTATTTGAAACGGTGGTTAACAAACTTGACTCCTGGAGAGCTTCCCACAGAAACTCCAGGGGAGTACATCAAGATGCCATGTTTACTGCTTTCGTGATGTGGATAAAACCCTAAAGACTCAACATAAGGCGTTTTTACACAGAGATTCCGCCGTTATCACAGAAAGAAGTCCATACTGCGATCACACGTTTATAAAGAACTTTTGTTTGCGATGTAATGCCACAACCATGTCTCCTTTTGCAAAAGCATCTCAGCTTTGTGGAACTAGAGAGGGGTGACGTAACACGTATTAAAGCTGCAGTCAGCAAGTCTGGTAGATTGAGTTGACTCAGTCAAATTTCTAATGTTTACAACACTCACGCCCCTCCCCCTCTACCACCAAGCTCCTCCGCTCCCTCCCATCGAGTGCTTGTCAGTGCGCGTGCACCAGATTCCTGTGAACGTGCCTGTGTCTTCTCTCATCGATAAACGGCATGGAGTACACGCTATACAGAGGTAGGCTGGCTAACTTACTCATAGATAGCAACTGCTAACGTCATTTAACGTATGCCTAGCTTGAGGTGTGTGCCTGTGATATTTTAACATGCGTGAGGGGGGAGGTGGCATCTGTGGCATGTGCACAAACTGTGAACTGCACTGAGTGGACAGGATGATACGGGCACGGTGGATTTTGCAAAACAAACAACAAGCTCTAGGTGCAGGTAGAGGCGCTTTTTTTTTTTCTAAAACCGGATGATTTATGTTGTTCTATCGGAGCATAGTGTTTTTTTCATTGAATATGATCAAACAAATGTTGCCGACTGCGACTTTAAATAACATCAGAAATCCAATTATGCCGAGAATACCAAAACAACAATGGCAGGTGAACTGAGAGTTGAGTTTCTTTTGCTCGTTGTGCATCATATGGAACATGTTTGATGTTGCACATCACCTACTGTTCCAGCTTCCCAGCTCTCCCCATTCACAGTGTGGTCATCTCGCCTCGTTTCGCCTCTGTTACGGCTCTGTGACTACCTTCATTGCTGACTCGGTGGCGTAATGATTCTGACTCAGTACCTTTTACAATAATGGTGGTGCGGAAGAAAGGAGTGATACTCCCGAAAGAAAAAATGTAAAAGCAGCTAGAGACTCTTGGGCTTAAGACTTCTCTAAACTTGACTGTGTTCGGGAAAAAAACTGTCTAGATGCAACTCAGCCATACTGTTACGGACTGTTTGCAATGGGCAATGTAGCTTTTCCAAAACCTATAATCTACTGTCTCCTATGTGAAGCTCAGACCTGAAAACCAAGAGATGATCATAATCTTTGCCATGCCAAAGAATTATTCCAATTTAAATTATGACATCCCTGACCTGAAACTGCTGAAATCCATAAGTACTTCTAATACCACTTTTGCCATTGAAACACATTTAAAAAGTGGCATTTAGGATTTTAGTTTTTTTTTTTTGTTAGCCAGTGTGTGCATTATCTCTGTCAGTCCCCTCATCTGACACAACAAAGACAGATTTAAATTGTCTCTTAGTTTAAAGCTCTGTTAGTTTAGGGACTTTTTACTCTTAGTAGTAGCTGGATAATTATTAAGTCTTTTTCACAGTGGAGGCTGGGAAAGTAGGGGACTTTAGCTTACTCTACTGTACTAAACTCGAAATGCCACCATGGAGAAGGACAAGAAATACACTTCCTTTTTTGCTTTCAGTTTCCTGTAGTGGGGGCGTTATAACAGTGAGCAAGTGCAACGCAAACCTTAAAACAGAAATACCCTTTGCTCATTAGATGGTGACAGACAAATTTCGACCCACATTTCACAAGAGTGGCCCTTGTTGGGGGCTGAGGGGAAGCACAGTGTGTGCTAAGTCAGTGAGGGGTGAGTGTCAGGGCTTTAGAGTAGGCTTCTGCTAGTCATTGTGCATTACTGTTAACATGTTTGACTACCTGGCATCGATTCCACTGCACATGGAGGAGATGGTTTGGTTGGTATGACACTGGGGGAGGAGATTACATGCCCTCTTGCCTGCTTGGTGAATTAGATTTGACTCAGCTCTCTGGCATTGAAGCTGGTGGTGGGTGAAGTTCCCTTGACAGCCTTAACGGCAGCAGGAATCTATTAATACCAGAAGGATAACACATAATGTCTTTATATATATTCAATCTTTTAGCCGTCTTTTTGTTTTGTCTAAAAATATGTCATCAGCCATGACAAAATCAAAAGTGCACAATACATACACAATAGAATATAAGATCCTCTTCATCTTCAACACCCCCTAATTCCCAAGAAATATTAATAAGCATGACCTTGGTATCCTCATTCATGTAGAAAGAGATGCTTGAATGTGTTAAGTAAAAAGATTAAAAAGACCCTCAAAAGAACTTTGATTTCTATTCTTGCACAAAATATATAAATTCAAGCACTTTAGTTGACCTATATCTATGTTAGAATTTACTTTTACTTTGTCCACTTTAGACTTGTACTTTTTCACTGAACTCATATAATATATATATATATATATATATATATATATATATATATATATATATATATATATATATATATATATATATATATATAATATCATTCCGAGCCCAGGCCTGCCATACTTTACCTGTGACCTGAATAAATATATTTGGGCCTCCAACAAAAGAACTGGGGGTTAATATCTATTTAGGTCTATTATGAAAATCTTTATGTGTGGGAACCGTGTGCTCATATGGTAACACAGAAAGTATGAAGACCTCATAGAAACGATGCAAACATGCATTGTAGTCAAATTTAAATTATTAAATCAAACTAGAAATTGTGTGATTTGTACGGTAGGCCCACACACACAGAGACCACAATTAAAACCAGTTTTTGGCATGCAAGCCAGAGGTATTTTTAAGATAGTGCTGACCTTCAACAACAAAACCTGTTTACAACTTTAATTAATCTAATTTTTCATGGCCTGTAACTTAGGGTTGAGCTGCCTCCCAGGATTCAGTAAATAACCTGGATGAACTAAATAAAAACACTAAGCTTCTCAGGGTAACTCAAATGCAGAGCATAGATCAGTCCAAACAAAATCACCACTGAATCAGTCAGAGATCTGTGGGACATTACAACCTGATACTCAAGGACAATTGACACGTGGTGATTTTCAAAGGGAACACCCTGCACTCCTCCTATTCATTGACCACTGCCACGAGAGCTGCTCCCTGTTGCCTCCAACACATCCTGAGAAGGGATTATATGTGTGTGAGTGTAATTGTTCAAATCATCAAGCTTATAAGGGACTGTTTGGTATTTATGGAATGGACCACCGGAGGAAAATGTCTTAATATTCTTTGTTGGCAATTTTTAGTCTAAGGGGGAGTTCCTCAGCTTTTGTCATGACAACAGCAACATTTCAAATATAGTATAAAATTCATCTCAGCAACACATTAATTTTTTAAAGTTGTATATTGGCCTTTTATTGCAGGAGGACAGCGTGAGAGTGAAAGGGCGAGAGGAAAGGGACGACATGCTTTCAAAGGGGGCTGCAGGGCAGTTTCAAACCCGTGACCGCTGCAGGGAGTCTCAGTACATGGAGCGGTAACTCTACCACTGAGCTATCAGTGCACTTAACGCATTCATTTAATCAATCAGATCTAGTAGTGCTTTTATGATGGGGCAGTCATATTATACGACTATTGACTTACGCATTCACACAGTCTGTGAGTTTTTGCGACTGGAGCAGATGTTCGTCACACGATGTTATTGATGTGAAATATTAATAACTGACCATTCATCACTCAATATTCGTGATGTGACAGGGGGGTCATATTAGTTATGCCATGTTGTTTGCAGTGTCATGTTAAAATATATTATATCGCTGGGGGGATTATAGTGATTAGAGGTCCGAAAATCCCATTGGTGGGTCTTAAAATAAATAATGAACAGTCCCTAAAAAGGCTAATGATGAAAAAGGCCTACAACATCACAAAGGCACCCCTTGGTGATATCATAGGTTTAAGTCAGGAGAGAGATACATTTTATTTTGTATGGTGTTTAACAAAATACTTAAAAATTTAGCTTATCTGCTATTAAGCACATTGATCACACATAGTCCAGCTATATCCTAGGTTTCACGTAGTTTTGTTACATGCAAATTGAAGCAATAGCAATAAAGTATGTCTCAATTCAGCAATTTGCTGTTTCACTGTATTATGCAAAGAGTACAAGATCATTTATTAATATTACACACAATTTTTACTTCTATATAATGAGGGCATAGTTCTAGTCTGTGTTCTATTATTATCAATGTTTAGCTCAGAATATCTGAAGTGATCAGTTTACAGATAAGGTTTCATTTATTTTAAAGGCATAAACAAGCCCACCCCTGATTTCACCTTTGATATTTTTGAGGATCTGGACTTTTTGTAAAAGCTTTCTTGATTTAGAAAAGCACATACAAAATACTTTGACCATTACATCAACTAAACCAACAGAGCTTGAATGAGAGATGAGTCGGAAGGCAATAATATTTATTCAAATGTATTATTTCATAAACCTTTTATTTTGTGTTCCAAATTGTATTTTTATTAGTCTGAATGTATGTTATGACACCTGATTTATAAGCACATTTTTTAAAAGTATGTAACCTGAACCCCATTTATAGCTGTTGGGACCTCACCATTAGGACTACACAATGCGGCCTACAAAAGCCTCCACATGCGGTCAGAACAAAGGGACAAAGGAGATAAAAAACTACAACTGCCATTTTAGTTTCACCTTGCACCAAGGTGCGAAGTGCAACGTCACACAACTGGCGCCCTATTGGCTGACAACCACAGGTACCCCAGGGGGGTCCCCGGGAGCAGCCGTGAGCTATATAAACCGGCGCCGCCTTAAGAACTCTCTCTTCCACCGCGTCACGACGTTGCAACAGGAGGAGGTGAGCTCTTCCATCGCAACACCACGTTTGCAACAGGAGGTGGGACTTGTCCACCGCAGCACACCGCTGCAACAGGAGACCAACTTATAACGTCTGCAGCGTTTCCTTTGTCTTAGGCACAGTCCTTCTCGCTGGACGAGCGACAGACTGTTTTCCGTTTTCCGCGACTCGCCCCTTTTCTTTTACTCGTTTTTGGATCCTGAGAGATCGCCACAAACCGCGCGATCCTAGGTTTACCTGCAGAAGAAGCAACACAAACGGTTTCTTTATTTCAGCGACCAGCCGGAAGCCGCTCCTGTCTGAAGTCAGCTGACTAAATCACCAAGCCGCGATTGTTGCCCGCGGAAGGAGGAAACACGAACTGTTTTCTTTATTCGAGCTTGACGAGAGGGAAACGCCCCGCTCTCGTCTGGACTTAGCCGACTCATCACGTCCCCCGCTGACCGCCGGGGACTCACGAACTACCGCCGCCACCCGCCATCGCCGGGACGGACTCGCAGCCTACTCAACGACACCAGTAAGAGGCAGTCTGGGCAGAGACATAAGTTTGATAGTGTAGGATATGCTTGTAATTCTTGTTAACGTGTTTAAGTTTTGATCACGGACCGCCGAGTCCGTTGCTTTCTGTGTTGTTGTATTTGAATGCTGATTGTGCACCCACGGCGCTGGGTTTCATCTCGGTAACAGTGCATGTCCAACCTCGGACACATTCACAAGCTCAGTAAGTGATCTACCATCAGTTAAAAAGACCGGGTCCCGCCGAACGAACGCCAGTTCATTCACGGGCTCCCGTGTGATGGTAATAGCTTACTGATCCTTTGTGTATTACGCGCGCATTCTCTCTCTCTTTGTTCTGGGCTAACACACATGTGCACACACATACACCGCCCCCACACGTATCCTACGCCAGCTGTTTCCGTCTCCGGACGCTAAAGGACATACCGGTAGCTCCATCTGGTGGCTGTACCCGGCCATCTCTCCCCCGCTCTCTCTCCTCTCTCGCTACTCCATCTGACGTCAGTGGCTCCGCCCTGAACGCTGTGAGGAATAGCTCCATCTGGTGGTCGAGCCCGGCCATATCTCTCTCTCTCTCTCTCTACACACACGCACATGCACACACACACACTCCACGTGTGTCTCTCCTTTGTTTAGCTTAGCTTTGTGTGTTAGGTAGTTAGGTAATAAGCATTGTTGATTTCAGTGTTATTGATCGTGATCATTATTTCTGATTTTAATAAATCTTATTATATTATAACTAGCGGTCTCTTGTGCTTGTTGTGTATATGTCACTGGATAACAGCAGGTTGTGAAGGCTAATGCTCGAATTTCACACCTTTTTAATTGTTAGATTGTTTTTATACTTCTATGCCAATGATCACGATGATTGGCATGTGAGCATAAAACCTTTATATTGAGACTGAATACAGTTTTAGG